>NC_134889.1:20867588-20895088 GCF_041734735.1 Babylonia areolata | reverse complement strand
CTCTCTCTCTCTCTCTCTCTCTCTCTCTCTCTCTCTCTCTCTCTCACTTCTTTCGAATATTGAAAAAAAAAAAGAGCAGAAATAATGACAAGTACTCGGTCTATCATTAATTAACTCCATGACTGCTGCTGATCATTGCGTAATTATGTTAACGTTGTCATGTGGCACTGGTATCAATCATTTCATCATGGTTTACCGGCCTAGGGGTTAACGTTGTCATGTGACACTGATATCAATCATTTCAGCATGGTTTACCAGCCTAGGGGTTAACGTTGTCATGTGACACTGATATCAATCATTCCAGTATGGTTTACCGGCCTAGGGGTTAACGTTGTCATGTGACACTGATAACAATCTTTTAATCATGGTTTACCAGTCTAGGGGTTAACGTTGTCATGTGGCACTGATATCAATCATTTCATCATGGTTTACCAGTCTAGGGGTTAACGTTGTCATGTGACACTGATATCAATCATTTCAGCACGGTTTACCAGTCTAGGGGTTAACGTTGTCATGTGACACTGATATCAATCATTTCAGCATGGTTTACCAGTCTAGGGGTTAACGTTGTCATGTGACACTAATATCAATCATTTCAGCATGGTTTACCGGTCTAGGGGTTAACGTTGTCATGTGACACTGATATCAATCATTTCAGCATGGTTTACCAGTCTAGGGGTTAACGTTGTCATGTGACACTGATACCAATCATTTCAGCATGGTTTACCGGCCTAGGGGTTAACGTTGTCATGTGACACTGATATCAATCATTTCAGCACAGTTTACCAGTCTAGGGGTTAACGTTGTCATGTGACACTGCTATCAATCATTTCAGCATGGTTTACCGGTCTTGCGGTTAACGTTGTCATGTGACACTGATACCAATCATTTCAGCATGGTTTACCTGCCTAGGGGTTAACGTTAACATGTGACACTGATATCAATCATTTCAGCATGGTTTACCTGCCTAGGGGTTAACGTTGTCATGTGACACTGATATCAATCATTTCAGCATGGTTTACCGGTCTAGGGGTTAACGTTGTCACGTGACACTGATATCAATCATTTCATCATGGTTTACCAGTCTAGGGGTTAACGTTGTCACGTGACACTTATATCAATCATTTCAGCATGGTTTACCGGCCTAGGGGTTAACGTTGTCATGTGACACTGATATCAATCATTTCAGCATGGTTTACCGTCCTAGGGGTTAACGTTGTCATGTGACACTGATATCAATAATTTCATCACGGGTTACCAGTCTAGGGGTTAACGTTGTCATGTCACACTGAGAGGGAGGAAGGAGGGGGATTTGGAGGGGGGGGGAGACGGAGGGGGGCAGGAGGTGTTCAATTTTCGCTCCTTTTTATTTCTATTTTTTATATATTTTATTTTTTTAGTTTGTTGCGCTCCATCAGTTTTGGTATACTTCATCAAATTTGTTTCGCCCTAACTCGAACGACCGGTTTTGTAGAATACTTGTTGGATCATGTTGTGTCTGCGTTTTTTTTTGTGTGTGTGTATTTGTTTCTGTCTGTCTGTCTTTTTTTTTATGTCTCTCTTTACCTCAACCTCTCACACACACACACACACACACGCGCGCGCGCGCGCGCGCGCGCTCTCTCTCTCTCTATCTTTCTTTCTCTCTTTATCTTTCTCTCTCTCTCTCCTATCTTTCTCTATCTTTCTCTCTCTCTCTATTTCTCTTTCCCTTTCTCTACCTTTCTCTCTCTCTCTCCGTCTCTCTCTCTTTCTCTGTGTGTCTCTCTCTGTCTCTCTCTCTGTGTGTCTGTGTGTGTGTGTCTCTGTCTCTGTCTGTCTGTCTCTCTCTGTCTGTCTGTCTCTCTCTCTCTCCTCTCCCCCCCCCCCCCCCTCTCTCTCTCTCTCTAGTTTCAACCCCTTTTCGGGCTTCTGACAACCCGCTGTGTGGTTCAAGGGATTCACAACAAATTACTGTCGCCACGTCTGTCGCGATGGAAACGGATCTGCATGGGTGGTTCACTTTCTGTGTCGCACAGGTCTGTTCGTCTGGGGTGAAAGCTTGTATAACAACTTGTGTGGTGCAGTGGTTAGGACAAGTATCATCATCGTCGTCGTCGTCATCGTCGTCAGCAAACCCCACTACCATTACTACCATTACCATCAGCATCAACAGCATCAGCAGCAACAACACTTGACGTAGAACCACAGCTTGCTTGTATCAACAGTTCAGCTGGCATGCAGTAGTATGTATTTGTATTTGTATTTCTTTTTATCACAACAGATTTCTCTGTGTGAAATTCGGGCTGCTCTCCCCAGGGAGAGCGCGTCGCTACACTACAGCGGCCACCCACCCCCCACCCCCACCCCCCACCCCCTTTTTTTTCTTCCTGCGTGCAGTTTTATTTCTTTTTCCTATCGAAGTGGGTTTTTCTACAGATTTTTACAAGGAACAACCCTTTTGCTGCCGTGGGTTCTTTTACGTGTACTAAGTGCATGCTGCACACGGGACCTCGGTTTTGTCATCTCATCCGAATGACATGACTAGCGTCCAGACCACCACTCAAGGTCTAGTGGAGGTGGGAGAAAATATCGGCAGCTGAGCCGTGATTCGAACCAGCGCGCTCAGATTCTCTCGCTTCCTAAGCGGACGTGTTACCTCTAGGCCATCACTCCACAGGTGGTGGAGAACATCAGTGGAGGCAAACTGCTGTCCCGACTATCTGGGCTGGAATATGATCATCGTGGACTGAGAGTGTCTTGCCCAAGTTACATCCCCACTCTCTCGGCCTGGTCGTGTTCGACTATGGTGACCATCAGAATAGCAGAGGAGGTAACTGCTGTCACGACTACGGCGCTGCCTACAGCGGAGAGTGTCTTGCCCAAGTCACATCCCTACTCTCTCGGCCTGGTCGTGTTCGACTATGGGGACCATCAGAATAGCAGAGGAGGTAACTGCTGTCACGTATACGGCGCTGCCTACAGCGGAGAGTGTCTTGCCCAAGTCACACCCCCACTCTCTCGGCCAAAAGGGTTTTAGGACAGTCAGCGTTTGGGGATAGGCCCCAAGGCTGCAGAACTGAGAGTCAGTGAAATGTTGGCTTCATGATTTGAGAGTTAGAGTCTTTCACACACACACACACACACACGCACGCACGCACGCGCACGCACGCACACGCACGCACGCACACGCACGCACGCACACACACACACACACACACACTAAACGAAGCTGTGAATGATGAATTCCCATTGCAGTGGAGACACCCTTGATTCTATCTACAGCACTCAGATTGCTGTTCGCTCAGCTGTGAACTTTTGTCAGTCTCTCTGATATAAGCCCAGTGAGCCAGGCCTAGGTAGCAGTAGTGAAACACCACCACCTTCATCACTGTCAATCGTAACAGTAAAAAAAAAAAAAAGATGTAATCGTAATTGTTACAGTAGCACCAGCAACCGAAACACTTCTAATTCTCCCCTCTCTCTCTCTTTCATTCGCGCGCGCGTGCGCACACACACACACACACACCACTCAAACAGCCACCACCACACACATACACAACCCCCACAACCCTCCTCATCCCCACCCACCCACCCCTTCATACACTACCACCACCACTACCACCACATCCGCCACCACATCCACATCCACACCCACAAAACTTTCACAACAAGCGGAGGAGGAGAACCCAAAACTAAACTGTACCCATGTTTGGTAACCAAGGTCACCAACAAACAGAACAACATGCAACAACCTCGCCCCACAAAGCTTTATTTTTAACAGCAACACAACCGAGCGCTCCAAGCCAGTTGTCAGTGAACGTCACAGCAGAGCAGAGCTAGAGAGGCGAGACAGACGTGAAAGCGTACGCTTTTTTTTAAGAGAGAAGAAACCAGTCCACTTACGAAACCGCAACTTCCTACCCATCATCACCATGAGAGAAATCGTTCATGTTCAGACTGGCCAGTGCGGCAACCAGATTGGTGCTAAGGTGAGTTAGTTGACTGAATTGATTATCCAACATTCAGCTGTTACTATAGATTGACGTAAGTTTACAGATAGGCCAACAGTAAAGTGAAAGTGTGCATTATCAATGGTTTCTCCATTGCAATGGGAAATCATTTACAGCTTAAGTCTTTTTGTGAAGGACTATGACTCTCAAACTGGGAGGAAAAAAATTGCACTGGCTCTTGGTGCTGCAGCCTTTGGGGGCTAGTTGGACTTTGGGAACCATAACCAAACGCCAACTGTCCTAAAACCCTCTAGGCCGAGAGAATGGGGATGCAACTTGGGCAAGACACTCTCCAATCAAATTCTAGCTCAGATAGTCGGGACAGCAGTTGCCTTCTCTGCTCTTCTGATGGTCATAGTCGAACACGACTATTATACTTACATACATTGATGATTAATGATGATGATGATAATGATGATGATGATCTTCATCATCATACAAAAAATTTGACGGGTGCAATAGCCGAGTGGTTAAAGCGTTGGACTTTGAACCCTGGTTTGAATCTCGGTGACGGCGCCTGGTGAGTAAAAGGTGGAGATTTTTCCGATCCCCCAGGTCAACATTATATGCAGGCCTGCAAGTCCCTGAACCTTCTTGGTGTGTAAATGCGCGCCGATTATGGAGTGGTGTTAATTTAATATAACTATGAAACATTAGCTCGATTCTTGTTGATGTGGGTTTTTTGTAGTTGTTGTTTTGGTTTGGGTTTGTTTTTGTTGTTGTTGTTGTTGTTATTGTTGTTTGTTTGGTTGGTTGATTTTTTTGTTGTTTTGTGGGGCTCTGTTTTTCAGTTCGCTGTTTATTCAATCCAGGATCTCGTACAAACTCTCTTGTTTCAAACTCGTACAAACTCTCTTGTTTCAGTGCCTCACATCTCTCTGGCCCTCATATCTCTCTGATCAGTATTATTCGTCAGTAATACGCATACAGAAATCTCCGTTCTTCAAAAGCTTAACTCCTCAAAAAACAAATAATACAAACAATTCAAAACGTCGTTGATTGTATAATGATGATAATGATAATAATCATATCAATAATAATAATAATAATAACGATCATAATGATCGCCTTGTAATCTCTTTTGAAAACCTCTGACTTTTTTTTTTTTTTTTTTTAGGTGTGTATAATTATTATTCTTGGGCTGTATTCAAGAGACCATCGTGCCTACGGTTAAATGCGTGCCTGCTGGTAATCTGCCTGAGGCAAGGCAAACTGCCCGAGGGTTAGCAATATCCGGTATAAGAAACACAAAAACCTACCTGTGGTTCTACAAACCTCGAAGGCAACTTACCCTTACTATCTGCCAAGGTGACAGGCCACAAAGCAGAGGTTAATATGGTTAACCCTTTTGTTGCGGTGGTTATTTTAAGGGAAAACAGGCTTTTTGCAGAGAGACTGTGTCTTGAATATGGCCTCTGGTAGTTTGATTTTATCCTTTGTCCGCTTGGCAGTCAAAATTGACGTATCGAGACTGGCAGACGTCATTATATTGTGTGTGAATTACGTATGTAGCTGTGAAGTGGTGCACCTGCAGACGATAGATTTGGAATGCCCGAAGTTTCCAGATCATTGAAATTCGTTCATTCCAGAGGAATATTTGAATCCAGACTCCGTTGTTTTAGTTCATTTTTGCAATTAGCTGTAAAGCTGGGGGGATGATGTGTCAGAATGTGAAAGTGGCCCCTAGATTTGACAAGTTGCTGACTCTAAACAATGCTTCACCACTGAAGCTTTTTCTTTTTTTCTTTTTCTTCTTTTTTTTTTTTTTTTTTTTTTTTTGTCCCAGTTTCTTTTTCTTCTTTTTTTCCCACACAGGCGCAGTGCGAAATAAAAGAGCATGCGCAGAAGGGAATCCCCTGGATTTTTATTTATAGATCACGGGTTAGCTGCCTGAGTGCGCTTTTGTGTGTCTTGAATACGAAGATAACCTGGCCTTCAAGACGAACTGTAACCGCGGGTCCCTGCCCTGCCAAGGGTAACTTGCCTTCAAGCAAAATGATTTTGGTCTTGAATACGGCCCCTGCTGCACGAATTATTACCACACGACATAACCTTAGAACACACGATTAACTCCAATCAAATAAGTGGAAGTAGTACCAACCTCTACCTCAAATGAACTTGGAATTAGGACCAAACATCACCTGGAAGTAACTGACCTTTGCATCTTATCTGTGTAGAGACTGTTCGTGAAAAGGAATTTTTTTTTAGATTGGTTTTAATTATGTGGAGTGATGGCCTAGAGGTAACGCGTCCGCGTAGGAAGCGATAGAATCTGAGCACGCTGGTTCGAATCACGGCTCAGCCGCCGATATTTTCTCCCCCTCCACTAGACCTTGAGTGGTGGTCTGGACGCAAGTAATTCGGAAAACCGAGGTCCCGTGTGCAGCATGCACTTAGCGCACGTAAAAGAACCCACGGCAACAAAAGGGTTGCTCCTGGCAAAATTCTGTAGAAAAATCCACTTTGATATGAAAAACAAATGTTTTTTTTTTAACTGCACGCAGGAAAAAATACAAAAAATGGGTGGCGCTGTAGTGTAGCGACGCGATCTCCCTGGGGAGAGCAGCCCGAATTTCACGTCGAGAAATCTGTTGTGATAAAAAGAAATACAAATACAAACACAAATACAAATAATTAAAGGGCTCGAAAGACTGTGACAGACTGAACAGGGCAGTGAATTCCAGGATTTTTGCAACTGAAGAACTTACAGCTCCCCATCCTCGATTCTTCTCTCTGTTGAATTAAATTTGGGAAAGCGAAAGAGTCACGGGATCTCAGCTTATCGTTTCACCAGAAAGACTGGCACCCAGTTCAGCTGAGTGGAAGGGGGAGTAAAAAATAAAAAAATTTTAAAAAATTTAAAAAATCCCGGACCGCGCGGTAGATAATCATTTGGGTTTTTGTTGTTGTTGTTGTTGTTTGTTTGTTTTTTTTCTTTTATCACAACAGATTTCTCTGTGTGACATTCGGGCTGATCTCCCCAGGGAGAGCGCGTCGCTATACTACAGCGCCACCCTTTTTTTTTTCTTTTTCTTTTTTCTTTTTTTGTATTTTTTCCTGTGTGCAGTCTTATTTGTTTTTCCTATCGAAGTGGATTTTTCTTCAGAATTTTGCCAGGAACAACCCTTTTGTTGCCGTGGGTTCTTTTACGTGCGCTAGAGAGAGAGAGAGAGAGAGAGAGAGAGAGAGAGAGAGAGAGATTAAAAACACAAACAAGACACAAGAGAGAAACAGACATTATCGGTATGGTGTGACTCTAACCCTTCACCGCTCTTCACATCCCATCCCCTATCCCCCACCCAGCCCCAACCCCCATCCCCCCCCCCCCACACACACACCACCACCAGCCCTCCCCTCCTGCCACCCACCCTCCTTCCCCTCCCAACCAAGGGGTGAGGGAAGTGGAAGGAATTGGAAGAGCGAGGGTAGGTAGGCAGGGGTAGGTGAGTTGTAGGAGTAATGAGGGGGGTTGGGGGGAGGGGAGGGGGGGAATAGAGGTGAGGAAGCAGTGGAGGGGATGGGGGGGGGGGGTGGAGAAAGCGAGGGAGTGGGTGGACTAGGAGATAAGTCGAGCGTAAAAAGTAAAAGAGGTAGGTGGGTGGTAGGTAGTCCTTACACACCCATCTTTTTTTTTTCTTTTTTTTCGGGGGGTGGGGGTGTGGAGGGGGGGCGGGCTTTATCATTACTGATTAAAGGGTGGTTGCCATCATAATACTGCACTGCTGCTGTGATCAACGTCATGTTCTTATAGAACTGTTAGTCGGTTTGTGGAGAATGGGGTGAGGTGGTGGGGGTGGGGGGGGGAGGGAACGAGTTGGGAGGGTGTGTGTATGTGTGTGTGTGTGTGTGTGTGTGTGTGTGTTCGTTCTTTTGTTTGACGTGTTTTCGCCTTTAATGATATTAGACAGGGATTGGGGGGACTGCTTGGGAGGTGTGTGCGTGTGTGTGTGATATGTGTGTGTGTGTGTGTGTGTGTGTGTGTGTGTGTTTGTGTGTGTGTGAGTGTGCGCGCGCGCGCGTGCGTGTATGTGTGAGAAAGTGAGTATGTGTTTTTGTATGTGTATGTGCCTATGTGTGTGTTCATACATAGTACACACGCACGCACGCACGCACGCACTCACACTCACACACACATCACACTAATCCCTCTGTTCCCATACACCCCCATCGCCCGCATACACACACTTTCTATCTATTTATCTGTCACACACACACACATACACATCACATCACATCACATCACATCACATCACACAAATCCCCCCCATCCCCAAACACCCCGATCGCCCTCATAAACACACACTCTATCACACACACACACACACACACACACACAACAACAACAACAACAACAACAACAACAACAACAACTCAGGCTGCTGTTATGTATGCGTGGTTCCAGTTCTGGGAGGTGATCTCCGATGAGCATGGCATTGATCCCACTGGCACGTACCATGGGGACTCCGACCTGCAGCTGGAGCGTATCAACGTCTACTACTGTGAGGCCACAGGTCAGTGTTCAATGTGTCATACTGAGAAGAAGAACAAGAACTTGCGCAACAGCGTTGGACTTTCAATCTGAGGGTCCCGGGTTTGAATCTCGGTAACGGCGCCTGGTGGGTAAAGGGTGGAGTGGAGATTTTTCCGATCCCCCAGGTCAACATAATTATGTGCAGACCTGCTAGTGCTTTAACCCGCTTCCTGTGTATACGCACGCAGAAGATCAAATACGCTCGTTAAAGATCCTGTAACCCATGTCAGTGTTCGGTGGGTTGTGGAGACACGAAAATACCCAGCATGCATGAACCACGACAGAGTCATCGGCAAGTCGATGTTGGTCGTGTAACGGAAAGAAGACAAGAAGAAGAAGAAGAAGAAGATGATGATGATGATGATGATGATGATGATGATAATGATGATGATGAACTGAGAAGAAGAAGAAGATGAGGAGGAGGAGGAGGAGGAAGAAGAAGTCGCCAGTATTTTCTCCCCCTCCACTTGAGATGTGGTCTGGACGCTAATCATTCGGATGAGACGATAAACGGAGGTCCCGTGTACAGCATGAACACGGCGCACGTAAAAGAACCCACGCCAACAAAAGGGCAAAATTCTGTAGAAAAATCACTTCGAAAGGAAAGCAAATAAAGAAAACTGCAGGCAGTAAAATATACACACACAAAAAAAAAAAAAAAAAAAGGTCGCGCTCTCAGTGTAGCGACGCGCTCTTCCTGGGAAGAGCAGCCCGAATTTCACAAAGAAAAATCTGATTTGACAAAAATCAGTAATACAATACAATACAATACAATAAAATACAATACAAGAAATAAAGAAAGAAAGAAAGAATGAAAGAAGAAGAAGATTGACGTACTGAATTGTTAACTTGATGAGCAATGAATCATAAAGGTGTTTTTACAATTCTCCTCATTTAACGAGACACAGAAGACTGACTGATTAAACTGTTAAATTGTCTTGTATTTCTTGTTAAGAAAATAAGTAACCGTGCTTATTTGTCCTTTAAATACGTTGATTTTTGTTTTTTGTTTGTCTGTTTGTTTGTTGGTGCTGTTGTTGTTGGGGTTTTTTGTTGTTTTTTTGTTTTGTTTTGTTTTGTTTTGTTGTTCTTTTTGTGTTTTTTTGCTGCCCCATCATCTGCACCGTTTCAGTGGCATTACTCCCACGCCGCTCATTTAGATTCCCCCATACACGGCCACACCTGGGTTCGTCCGTCGCAGTTCCAGCGTCGGCAGTCCACAGGGAACCATCGATGTTAGGTCGCCAGGAGGCCACACACCAGAGGAGACCCTGCACTGCTGCTGAGTCACTTCGGTGGTGTTCAGTGGTGCCTGTTCTGTTTTAACGTACTTAGGACACCACCTACTAAGCCTCCTGTTGTTGTTTTGTTTTTTCCTATGAATTTTACTAGCACCATGCTTGTACCTGTGTGTGTCTGTGTGTGTTGGTGTGTGTTTGTGTGTCTGTCTTTTTTTATTCTTGTGTATTTCTATTTACACCATATGGATCTCTTTTTTTTTTTTTTTAGTATTACATAGTGTAGACTCTGTTCAGGGCGGGGATTGGATGTTAATGCACACACACACACACACACACACACACACACACACACACACACACACATCATACATGAAACCTGGTGTTTATCTGTTATCCTCAAAAAACAATAATTTTGTCTTGTCTTGTCTTTTCTTGTCGTGTCATGTCTTGCCATGTCTTGTCTCGTCCATCTACCATTACTGACTACACAGCCTTTATCACGGACTGACAAACGCTTACAGGTAAGCCAGCAGCAAAATTGAGAGCCGTGTTGTCAATGGTCCCTCAGTCACAGTGGGAAGTCATTTGCAGCTTGGTTTTTGTGAAGGACTATGACTCTCACACCCGGAGACAAAATTTCACTGGCCTCAGTGCCTGCAGCCTTGAGGGTTAAAAGTTTAGCCTGTTGGGAAGAACCATCCCAACGCTGACTGCTTCTAAAAACCCTCTTGGCCGAGAGAGTGGGGATGTAACTTGGGCAAGACACTCACCACTGTAATAAAATTCTAGCCCAGATTAGTCAAGGAACAGCAGTTGACTCCTCTGCTGTTCTGATGGCCTTCATAGTCGGACATGACTGACAATCACACGGAGTGGAGTGATGGCCTAGAGGTAACGCGTCCGCCTAGGAAGCGAGAGAATCTGAGCACGCTGGTTCAAATCACGGCTCAGCCGCCGATATTTTCTCCCCCTCCACTAGACCTTGAGTGGTGGTCTGGACGCTAGTCATTCGGATGAGACGATAAACCGAGGTCCCGTGTGCAGCATGCACTTAGAACCCACGGCAACAAAAGGGTTGTTCCTGGCAAAATTCTGCAGAAAAATCTACTTTGATAGGAAAAAACAAATAAAACTGCACGCAGGAAAAATACCAAAAAAAATGGGTGGCGCTGTAGTGTAGCGACGCGCTCTCCTCGGGGAGAGCAACCCGAATTTCACACAGAAAAATCTGTTTTGATGAAAAGAAATACAAATACAAACTTCACAGGCGGGAAATACGTCCCACGCAGTGTCTTGGTGGACTTGGAGCCCGGCACTATGGATTCTGTGCGCTCGGGTCCTTTCGGCCAGATCTTCCGGCCCGACAACTTCGTCTTCGGCCAATCAGGAGCCGGCAACAACTGGGCCAAAGGTCACTACACCGAGGGCGCCGAGCTTGTGGATTCCGTGCTGGACGTGACGAGGAAGGAGGCGGAGAGTTGTGACTGTCTCCAAGGTAGGGGTGTGTGTGTTGTGTCGTGTCGTGTCGTGTTGTGTTGTGTTGTGTTGAGTTGTGTTGTGTGTGTGTGTGTGTGTGTGTGTCTGTCTGTCTGTCTGTCAGAGTCTGTGTGTCAGTCTGTGTGTGTGTGTGTGTGTGTGTGTTTTCGTTGTTTTGTTTCACATCTATCCACAATTGTGATTTCCTCCCACCCACCCATACCTCATGTCACCACTATTTTTCCTATTTCTCTATCCTGAATTTGCATCACAAAAAGGTAGGAATAAAATAAAACAACAAACTTCTCAACCAGTAAAAATTACAACACAGAGCTCTGACCTGAACTTTGAACTGTTTCAAACATAAGTTAATTGTCATATTAAACGTCCGTTTCCAATGGAAGCAGATGGAACTGCAGATTTCGTGTATGAATGATGTAAAAATGTTTTCAACTGTTTACATTCACACATCATGTACATGGGGGTAATTGCTTTCTCTCACTTTGTCACTTTGTCTGTCTGTCTGTCTCTCTGTCTCTGTCTGTCTGTCTGTCTGTCTGTCTGTCTCTCTCTCTCTCTCTCTCTCTCTTAAAATTGAGTTTCACAGTTGCATGTAAAGATCTTGCAAGTAGAGCTAAACAAGCATTACTTTGTATTATGTAAAAACTGTCAAGTTTAGAAAATCAGTCTTTTGATCTGTTTATTAAATTGTTTGATTCCCAGGTACAGCCTATTGTACAATACGGAGCAGAATTTTGGGGTCTCTCTAATGCTGCAGTTTGCTGCGAGAATGTTCACTTATTTGCATTGAAAAAAGTTTCTGGGAGTTACCATGAAAATACCTAATGATTTAATTTACGGGGAGACAAAAAGATATCCGATATATCTCAATTCCGCAGTAAGATGTATTCGCTATTGGTTGAAAATAACACAAATGGAGGATTGAAGGTTGCCGAAAAAAGCATTTAACATGTTATATGATTTAGATTAGAGGGGCAAGGTAAACTGGTAAAGATTAGGGTTAAATTATATGAACTGGGATTTGGTTATGTTTGGTTACAGCAGGGGGTAGGGGACATAAAGGGATTTATTAGTGCACTCCGAAGAAGATTAATTGATTGAAAATGGCAAGAATGGTCTTATCATGTTCAAGATAGCGATAGATTTGAGTTTTACAGACAGTTCATTTCTATGCATTCTATTCCTACTTATCTGTCAATGAAAATGGATAAGCATTTGAAATATATCACAACCAGGTTCAGATTAGGAATTTCCGACATGTTTCTTCATCATTATCGTTATCGAAAGCCCAGTGTCTCTGACCTTAATTGTCCTTTATGCAGACGTGCTGAAGAAACCGAACTTCACTTTGTGTTTTTTTGCCCTGCTTTGAATTACCTCAGACATAAGTTGATTCCACAAAAATATTATAGACACCCTACTTAATTTCGACTTGCCATGCTTATGTCATCAACTAACGAAACTATTATAAAACAATTTGCTATTTACTTATTTAATGCTATTAAGGTTCACAGTGTATTCTGTAGTTAATTATTATTAGCTGGCATTATCCAATTTGTTGATTATCATTTGTAGTTTATCATTTACTTTCGTAACTTGTAAGGTTTTGATTTTGAATGTTGGTTCACTGTACTCATTCATAAGGGGCCATGGCCTTTATTGAATAAACTATCCGCATATCTCTCTGTCTCTGTCTCTCTCTCTCTTCCGTTCTGTCTCTGTCTGTCTGTATGTCTGTCTGTCTGTCTCTGTCTCTGTCTCTCTCTCTCTCTCTCTCCCTCTCTCTGTCTATCTATCTCTCTCTCTCTCAAATTACCATTCATGTATCCATGACTATAATATGCATGCTGTACTGATATAATGATCCCCCCTTTGTTTATGTTACTGGTACCGCCTTCGAGGGCTGGATGAAAAAAAAGCATTATTTTGCTTTCTGCATTACCCTCAGAAAATAAAATGTATTCAGTTTATTCAATTCTCTCTCTCTCTCTCTCTCTCTCTCTCTCTCTCTCTCTCTCTCTCTCTCTCTCTCTCTCTCTCTCTCTTCCCTCCGCTCTCTCTCTCTCTCTCTCTCTCTCCTCTCTCTCTCTCTCTCTCTCTCCCTTGATTATTTACCATCACACCCCCGAAAGCGGAGTATGGCTGCCTACATGGCGGGTCAAAAACGGCCATACACGTAAAAGCCCACTCGCGTACACACACGAGTGAACGTGGAAGTTGCAGCCCACGAACGCAGAAGAAGAAGAAGAAGAAGAAAAAGATTTACCATCACCAGATGGGACATTTTAATCGAGACTCCTTCTTCCTCCTTTCTTTTTTTTTTTTTTTTTTTTTTTTTTTTTTTTTTTTTTTTTACCTTGTCTGTCGCAGGCTTCCAGTTGACCCACTCTCTGGGTGGTGGCACTGGGTCTGGCATGGGTACCCTCATCATCTCTAAGATCCGTGAGGAGTACCCAGACAGAATCATGAACACCTTCTCTGTGGTACCTTCCCCCAAGGTGAGTGAGAGAAGGACAGACAGACAGAAAAGACAGACAGACAGGCAGACAGGTACAGATACAAAGAGACAGACAGACAGATAGCTACATGGAGACAGACAATTAGAGACAGACAGATAATAATAATAATAATAATGATAGTATATATGTATATATATATATATATATATATGTGTGTGTGTGTGTGTGTGTGTGTGTGTGTGTGTGTGTGTGTGTGTGTAGAGAGAGAGAGAGAGAGGGGGGGGCAGACTAACAGACAGACAGAGACAGATATATGGAGACTGGCAGTCACAGACAAACAGACGCACAGAGACAAACAGACGCACACAGACAGACAGACACACAGACAGACACACACACACACACACACACACACACACACACAGACAGATACAGATCCACAGAGACAGAGAGAAGCAGACAGACAGAGACAGACAGACAGATAGATAGATACATGGAGACAGGCAATCACAGACGGACAGGCAGACAGATACAGATAAACAAGACAGAGACAAACAAACAGATACAGATAAACAGAGACAGGCAGACAGACATACAGAGACAGACAAACAGGCGCACAGAGACAGACAGACAGACACAGAGACAGACAGACAGACAGACAGGCAGAGACAGACGAATAGACAGACAGATACAGATAAACAGAGACAGACGGAAGCAGACAACAGAGACAGACAGACAGATACATGGAGACAGGCAATCACAGACAGATGAACAGACACAGACAGACAGACAGACAGACAGGCAAACAGACGGACAGAAACATTCAAACAGACAGGCAGACGGATACAGACAGACACAGTCACAGAGACATAGTGAAAGAGACAGATACATGGAGACAGACAGTCACAGAGAGACAGATAGACAGACAGACAGACGGACGGAAACAAAGAGAGGGAGGGAAAAAGGAAAGAGAGAGACGGAGAGGGGAGACAGAGTGAGAGAGAGAGAGAGAGAGAGAGAGAGAGCGGAAGAGAGAGAGGGGGGGGGAGAGGTCGGAGAGGAGACAGAGAGAGAGAGACAGAGAGGAAAGAGTGGGAGAGAGACAGGGAGGAGAGAGTGATAGAGAGAAGAGAGAGAGAGATGGACAGAGAGAGAGAGAGACGTGAATACTGACAGAGACTGAAATAGATTGAGGTGGAGAGAGATGGAGGTCGAGAGAGAGAGATGGAGGCAGAGAGGGAGAGGAGAGAGAGAAAGAGGTAGAGACATGTGGATGCTGACAGACTGAGATACAAGGATTGAGGTAGAGAGAGATGGAGGCAGAGAGGGAGAGGAGAGAGAGAAAGAGGTAGAGACATGTGGATGCTGACAGACTGAGATACAAGGATTGAGGTAGAGACATGTGGATGCTGACAGACTGAGATACAGGGATTGAGGTAGAGAGATGTGGATGCTGACAGACTGAGATACAGGGATTGAGGTAGAGACATGTGGATGCTGACAGACTGAGATACAGGGATTGAGGTAGAGACATGTGGATGTTGACAGACTGAGATACAGGGATTGAGGTAGAGACATGTGGATGCTGACAGACTGAGATACAGGGATTGAGGTAGAGACATGTGGATGCTGACAGACTGAGATACAGGGACTGAGGTAGAGACATGTGGATGCTGACAGACTGAGATACAGGGATTGAGGTAGAGACATGTGGATGCTGACAGACTGAGATACAGGGATTGAGGTAGAGAGATGTGGATGCTGACAGACTGAGATACAGGGATTGAGGTAGAGACATGTGGATGCTGACAGACTGAGATACAGGGATTGAGGTATAGAGATGTGATGAGGCAGAGAGGAGAGATACAGGGATGAGGGTAGAGAGATGTGGATGCTGACAGACTGAGATACAGGGATTGAGGTAGAGACATGTGGATGCTGACAGACTGAGATAGAGGGATTGAAGTAGAGATATGTGGATGCTGACAGACTGAGATAGAGGGATTGAGGTAGAGAGATGTGGATGCTGACAGACTGAGATACAGGGATTGAGGTAGAGACATGTGGATGCTGACAGACTGAGATACAGGGATTGAGGTAGAGACATGTGGATGCTGACAGACTGAGATACAGGGATTGAGGTAGAGACATGTGGATGCTGACAGACTGAGATACAGGGATTGAGGTAGAGAGATGTGGATGCTGACAGACTGAGATACAGGGATTGAGGTAGAGACATGTGGATGCTGACAGACTGAGATACAGGGATTGAGGTAGAGACATGTGGATGCTGACAGACTGAGATACAGGGATTGAGGTAGAGAGATGTGGATGCTGACAGACTGAGATACAGGGATTGAGGTAGAGACATGTGGATGCTGACAGACTGAGATAGAGGGATTCGGGTAGAGAGAGATGGAGGCAGAGAGGGAGAGGAGAGAGAGAGGGGTAGAGAGATGTGGATGCTGACAGACTGAGATAGAGGGATTGAGGACAGACATATGTGGATGCTGACAGACTGAGATAGAGGGATTGAGGTAGAGACATGTGGATGCTGACAGACTGAGATACAGGGATTGAGGTAGAGAGATGTGGATGCTGACAGACTGAGATACAGGGATTGAGGTAGAGACATGTGGATGCTGACAGACTGAGATACAGGGATTGAAGTAGAGAGATGTGGATGCTGACAGACTGAGATACAGGGATTGAGGTAGAGACATGTGGATGCTGACAGACTGAGATAGAGGGATTCAGGTAGAGAGATGTGGATGCTGACAGACTGAGATAGAAGGATTCAGGTAGAGAGATGTGGATGCTGACAGACTGAGATACAGGGATTGGGGTAGAGAGAGATGGATGCAAAGAGAGATGGGGGTAGAGATAAAGATGGAGGTAAAGGGAGAGAGAGGGGGGGGGGCGAGAAGAGATAGAGGGGCGGAGACAGAGAGAGATCTGTTGACCAGTTAAGCGTTGATTCATGATGTCAACAAGCGGATACGCGAATGCGTGAGTGGGGGAGACAGACAGAGACAAATAGATACAGAAAGAAGCAGAGATGCAAACAGTAAGTCAGACAGATAGACAGACAGATAGATAGATAGATAGATAGATTCCTTATGGTTTCCTCGTGTGAAGGAGATCAGGACACGACAAAACGCACTATCAACAGAAAGGTGAACACAGAGAGAGAGGAGAGAGAGAGAGAGAGAGAGAGAGAGAGAGAGAGGAGAAAGAGAGAGAGAGAGGAGAGAGGGGGGAGAGAAAGAGAGAGAGATATATATCCTTGGTTTTCGTAGGAGATAGTATTGAATGAAAGATATTATATTAGCTTTCATTTTATTGGATTTTAATGCATTTACTTGATTGATAATTTTGACTGGTTGTTCCATTTCATTTTATGTTCATACAAACTTCGGGAAGGCTGTTGGTCTATGTGAAGGCCAGGCATGTGTTCCTCTTTTCTTTTCTTTTCTTTTTTTATTTCTTTTTTTTTTTATTAGCAGATGTTAGTGCGGCATAAATGGATTAGCCCACACGATTTGACACCACCTTGAATCTGAAACTGAAACAGAAACTGAAACTTGGTTTTCTCTTGTAACAGAGATCACGACAACCATTTCTCACCACAATCACTGATGATGGGACTGCTTGTCATTAATTTTTCAGGTTTCTGACACCGTGGTGGAGCCATACAACGCCACCCTGTCGGTTCACCAGCTGGTGGAGAACACTGATGAAACCTACTGCATCGACAACGAGGCTCTGTACGACATCTGCTTCCGTACACTGAAACTGACCACCCCCACCTATGGAGATTTGAACCATCTGGTGTCTGCCACCATGTCTGGTACGGAAAAAACACATACACACATACAAGCACGCGCGCATGTGCACGTACACACGCATGCACACACGCGCAGACACATTCACACGCGTGCGCATGCGCACATATACACGCACGCGCACACATTGAAACAAAGAGGGTAATTATGAATCTGGAGCAAAAAGGCTTCGCTTTCTGCTGTCACTTATATCACCTTTTGTCTTTTTTCTTTCTTTCTTTTTTTTTTCGTTCAGAATTTAGTGGTTACTCGAGGCCAATGCAATTCAGCGGGATCAGGTCATTGAGAAGACCTAAGACCTCTGCTTTCGCCGCCTCCTTGATGTCGTCAAAGGGGACACAAAGTAATATAGCATCATGCTCTAAAAACCCTGGGAAATGGCTACATAACTACAGAACCATGTTTTAAACTGAACGTATCCGCGCATTAACCCTTTCACCGCCAAGCTCGCATTTATGCACCAGCGTGGTAGAGGACCCATGTCACTGAAAGGTGACCATTCATTGGTCTGTTATCCATGAACCTACTGCTCTTGATGTTTGGTGGTAGCATAGGGCATATTTTCTATACATCGCAGGGGGAATCTCCAGCTATTCTTAGCCACTGTCTTTTCTGTGTTTATGCCACAAGGGAATTTTGTACTCTAAATTGACTGGCGGTGAAAGGATTAAAGCAAATTTACTGACCTAAAGTATCAGCCTGGCGCAACACAGGCCGCCGCCATATTGGGCTCGGCTCTCCAGAAAGGAAACAGAAAGAGGTTAATTGTGACATCACATAGGCTGTGTACAAACCCAACTTCTAGGATTGGTTGGTGTATAACAACTGTTGGAAAACGATGGATGTTCTGTGATTCAAACTACAGGCCCATGACATTTCAAAAGCGGCAATAGTCAAATTATTGTCTCTGTTGCATGTGCTTTCTTCGGGCACGATGGATCTGGCAAATACGCAGTTTCCACATCAGAACTCACAGCTTTGATCAATGTGTGTTGTTGACGTTTCAGCAGCTTATTTTAACTCTTCTTCCGTAATCTCTGGTTTAGAATTATATGGAACTAAACCAAAATCATTTCCAACACATACCTTGCACAGTTAACTGGGTTGTTTTGGGGGGATTTTCTGTTGTTGTTTTTGTTGGTGGTGGTGCTGTTGTTGTTTGTTTGTTTGTTTTTTCTTGAGGGAAGTCCTTGCACAGTAATTTTCAACATTTTCCTTTCAATCTGCTTCGTAAGTCAGTCAAAAGCGAAAGTGAGTCTCCGAACTTGTGACGTCGGAACCTTATGCAAAATTGCGGTGCCGTGAAAACTCTAAGTGTCACATTCAAATTAGGTCTTCTCAAGATACACATTTCTTTGCTTCAAGAAGTATTGGATAAGCCATAACTACCTAAATTCTATTTATGTAAGCAATAAAGCCAAACCATTTCGTGTCCCCTTTAAGTAGGTGTGGTGGTGAAGTAGCGTATAATAATGTATCAGCCCACGCACCGCTTTAACGGCGCCTGATTGAAAGTGAAAGTGAAACCGAAAGTAAAAAAGTGGAAGTGAAACCGAAAGCAAAAGGTGAAATTCAAACTGAAAGTGAAAATGCACATTGCAGGGGTGACCACCTGTCTCCGCTTCCCTGGACAGCTGAACGCAGACCTGCGCAAGCTGGCTGTTAACATGGTGCCCCTTCCCCCGCCTCCACTTCTTCATGCCTGGCTTCGCTCCCCTGACGTCCCGCGGCTCCCAGCAGTACCGGGCCCTGACGGTGCCGGAGCTGACGCAGCAGATGTTTGACGCCAAGAACATGATGGCCGCCTGCGACCCACGCCATGGCCGTTACCTGACCGTGGCAGCCATCTTCAGGGGCCGTATGTCCATGAAGGAGGTGTGTGTGTGTGTTGTGGGGTGGGTGGGGGGTGTTATTTTGATGGTGATGGTGGTGGTGGTAGTGGTGGTGGTGGTGGGTCTTAAGGTGGTGTTGGTGATGGTGGTGGTGATGGAGGTGGTTGTGGTGATAGTGTGGTGGTGGTGGTTGTGGGTCTTAAGGTGGTGGTGGTGGTGGGTCTTGAGGTGGTGGTGGTGATGGTGGTGGTGACGGCAGTGATTATGGTGATAGTGTGGTGGTGGTGGTGGGTCTTAAGGTGGTGTTGGTGATGGTGGTGGTGATGGTGGTGGTTGTGGTGATAGTGTAGTGGTGGTGGTGGATCTCGAGGTGGTGTTGGTGATGGTGGTGGTGAAGGCGGTGGTTGTGGTGATAGTGTGGTGGTGGTGGTGGTGGGCCTAATGGTGGTGTTGGTGATGGTGGTGGTGAAGGTGGTGGTTGTGGTGATAGTGAGGTGGTGGTGGTGGGTCTTATGGTGGTGTTGGTGATGGTGGTGGTGAAGGTGGTGGTTGTGGTGATAGTGAGGTGGTGGTGGTGGGTCTTATGGTGGTGTTGGTGATGGTGATGGTGAAGGTGGTGGTTGTGGTGATAGTGAGGTGGTGGTGGTGGGTCTTAAAGTGGTGTTGGTGATGGTGATGGAGGTGGTTGTGGTGATAGTGTGGTGGTGGTGGTGGGTCTTAAGGTGGTGTTGATGATGGTATGGTGAAGGCGGTGGTTGTGGTGATAGTGTGGTGGTGTGGTGGTGGGTCCTAATGGTGTGTTGGTATGGTGGTGGTGAAGGTGAGGTGTGGTTGTGGTGATAGTGGGTGGTGGTGGTGGGTCTTAAAGTGGTGTTGTGTGGTGATGGGTGTATGGTGATTGTGGTGGGTTGTGGTGATAGTATGGTGGTGTGGTGATGGTGATGTGATGAGGTGGTGTGGTGATGTGTGGTGGGGTGGTGGTTATGGTGGTGTGGATAGTGGTTTGGGGGATAGTGTGGTGGTGGTGGTGGGTCTTAAGGTGGTGTTGATGATGGTGGTGGTGGTGGAGGTGTCTGTGGTGATAGTGAGGTGGTGGTGGTGGGTCTTAAAGTGGTGTTGGTGATGGTGATGGAGGTGGTTGTGGTGATAGTGTGTTGGTGGTGGTAGAACTTGTGGTGGTGGTGGTGGTGGTAACATCGATCGAGTTGGTGTCGTTTTGTAGCTTGTATCGCGACGCGTAAGTCTGTTTCTCTCTCTCTCTCTCTCTCTCTCTCTCTCTCTCTCTCTCTCTCTCTCTCTACCCGAACGTGTTTGGTTCGAATCTGCTTTTTGTTGAGGAGGAAGGTGGCAGAATGGTTAAGACGCTCATCTGCCAATACAGAGTCCCTGACTGTCTAGGTTCGAATCCCGCTCTCGCCCTGTCTCCCTCGTATGTCTGGAAAAATCGAAGTGAGCGTATAGTCATTCGGGTGAGACTATAAACCGAGGGCCCCTGTACAGCACGCACTTGGCACACTGCAAAAGAACCCATGGCAACGAGAGTGTCGTCATCTGGTAAATCCTGCAGAAGAAATCCACTCTGATAGGTATACAAATATATATGCCCTCACTCAAGGCCTGAGTAAGCGTGTTGCGTTGCACTGCTGATCAGGCATGCATGTGCATAGCGGATGTGATGTAGCGTATATGGATTTGTTCGAACGCAGTGACGCCTCCTTGAGAACCTGAAACTGAAATTGATTGTGGCTTGTTTTTCCTGTTCGCTTGCAGGTGCTGTGATCTTCATGTTGCTGCTGCGGCTGTTATTATTGTGTTATCATTGCTTCAGCTGTTATTCGATTCGTTAGCTACTGCTGTATTTGTATTTGTATTTCTTTTTATCACAACAGATTTCTCTGTGTGAAATTCGGGCTGCTCTCCCCAGGGAGAGCGCGTCGCTACACTCCAGCGCCATCCCTTGTTTTTCTGCGTGCAGTTTTATTTGTTTTTCCTATCGAAGTGGATTTTTTTGTTTACAGAATTTTGCCAGGAACAACCCTTTTGTTGCCGTGGGTTCTTTTACGTGCACTAAGTGCATGCTGCACACGGGACCTCGGTTTATCGTCTCATCCGAATGACTAGGGAAGAAATATCAGCGGCTGAGCCGTGATTCGAACCAGTGCGCTCGGATTCTCTCGTTTCCTAGGCGGACGCGTTACCTCTAGGCCATCACTCCACGGTTACTTCTGTTTTTGTTGATGTTACTACGGTTGTTGCTGCTGTTGCTTATGCTGTTGTGGCTACTTCTGTTATGGTGACTGTTATTATCGTTATTCGCTACACTTATTACTGCTGTTATGGCTTCTTACTGATACCAATGCTGTCATGGCAACTGATGATGCAGACTGCTACTGCCGATGAAAACAACAACAAAGCCCATCTCTCTCTCTCTCTCTCTCTCTCTCTCTCTCTCTCTCTCTCTCTCTCTCTCTCTGTGTGTAAGGCTCTGGATGACATAGCAATGAAAGCACGGAAAGGTGTAATAGAAATATTTAGAACGTTATGGAGACTTGACGATTTCTCGGTTAGTATTTTCTTTAAATTATTTGATTCACAAATAAAACCAATTCTGTTATATGGTTCTGAAATCTGGAGATTAATGCAAATTTCGCTGGTATTGAAGACGAGATACACACTTTATTTTACTGTAAATCTCTTAACGATCTACGACACAAATATATTCCATGTTGGTACACGAAACATCCCTCTGACAAAAGTTTAGAATTTATAATGCATGACACAAAAATCCTTCATGATCTAGGTCGCTTTATTTATCACTCTAATAAACGTCGTGCTGCTTTATTATGATAATGGGCACAACCTGAGTTCTGTTATGTTATACATTTAAAACAACGAACGTACATGTTTAAGCGGACTTGCTCACGATGGAAGGCATTTACCTTTTTGAATTTTCGATTCATGTGTTTGCATGCCCGGTTTTACAAAATCGAGTCTGCGCGCGCGCATGTGTGTGTGTGGGGGGGGGGAGATGTGGGAAGGGGTATGGAGGTGTGGGATGGGGGGTGTGTGTGTGCTCAACATTGTAATGGGTCAGAAGGCCTTCTACAATAAAACATTTCTGAGTTCTGAGTTCTGAGTTCTCTGTGTGTGTGTGTGTCTCTCTCTCCTGATTTCTATAGTTTAATTGTGTAAATAGTTGAATGCTTATTGAATGCCAGTTACGGCAAGGTCTACATATCTTGTTATCGCTTCTCATTCATATGGGGCTATGGCCTTAATGAATAAACCATCTGCGTCTGCGTGTCTCTGTCTGTGTGTGTGTGTGTGTGTGTGTGTGTGTGTGTGTGTCCACCCACCCTCTCTCGCTTTCTCTCTCTCTGTATTTGTACAGAACCATATCATTTTAGGCTAAATATGTTGTTGTCAACAAGAAATGTGACAGGTCTTTTTTTGTCTTTTTTTTTTTTTAATTTAGCTATGTATATTTATGAAACAAACAAGCAAGAGGCTACGCACTGCATTCCCTTAATTAATATTCGTTTGTAGAGCTTACGTATGTTAACTGTTACCTCTGTTAGTGAGAATTATGTCAGTATTATGTTCTTTTGTGTGAGCCCCTTCAGCTGGTATGGTGCCAAGGCCTTATTCTGAATACACGTTCATGTTCATGTTCTCTCTCTCTCTCTCTCTCTCTCTCTCGCCCTGCTTCCTCTGCTTTACCTTTTTTTTTTCTTTTTTTGACTCACTTGCGTAAACAAAGTGAGTCTATGTTTTAACCCGGTGTTCGGTTGTGTGTGTGTGTGTGTGTGTGTGTCCGTGGTAAACTTTAACATTGACATTTTCTCTGCAAATACTTTGTCAGTTGACACCAAATTTGGCATAAAAATAGGAAAAATTCAGTTCTTTCCAATCATCTTGTTTAAAACAATATTGCACCTCTGGGATGGGCACACAAAAATTTTTTTAAAAGCCCAATTATATGCAAACTGCATTACTGTTATATTTATATTTTTTGTATTCTCTAAACTTGGCACTTTGACCTCTTATTCTGAAAAAACAACAAGAGCAGTCATTATTATCATTTTTTTTGTTCAAACAGGAACTTCTTTTGCTAAGCATGGAAGTTTGTTTGTTTTTTTGCAAACGTTTTGGTGCAGATAGTAAAAAAGGGAAATCACTCTGTAATTAATGCTAGGGGACTTAATTTATCACAAGTGAGTCTTGAAGGCCATGCCTCTCTTGTTTAAAATTTATTTGCGCTAAGAGTTGACTTCATCAAGATTTTGCGCCTTATAAATAGTAGCAGTAGTAGTTTTTTTATGTATTTATCTATTATCTTTTTTTTTTCTTTTTTTTTTTTTTTGCTTGTTTTGTGGGTTATTTTGGGGTTTTTTCTTCTTCTTTTTTTCTTTTTTTTTTTTTGGGGGGGGGGTGTTTTTTGTTTGTTTTTTGTTGTTGTTGTTGTTGTTGTTGTTTTTGGGGGGGTTGTTTTTTGTTTTTCTTTTTCTTTTTCTTTTTTTTTTTGGGGGGGGGGGTATATTTTTTTCCCCCTCAAGGCCCGACTAAGCGCGTTGTGTTACGCTGCTGGTCAGGCGTCTGCTTGGCAGATGTGGTGTAGCGTATATATGGATTTGACCGATCGCATTGACGCCGCCTTGAGCTACTCAGTGATACTAGTGATACTGATACTGTCTCCCTTTCCGTCATCGCTGTGTCACTCAGGTGGACGAACAGATGCTGAACGTGCAGAACAAGAACAGCAGCTACTTCGTGGAGTGGATCCCCAACAACGTCAAGACGGCCGTGTGTGACATCCCTCCCAGAGGCCTCAAGATGTCCGCTACCTTCATCGGTAACTCCACAGCCATCCAGGAGCTCTTCAAGCGTGTCTCCGAGCAGTTCACTGCCATGTTCCGTCGCAAGGTCAGTCAGATTAGAGGGTTGTTGTTGTTTTGGGTTGGTTGTTTGTTTGTTTTTTCGTGTGTGTGTGTGTGTGTGTGTGTGTGTGTGTGTGTGTGTGTGTGTGTGTGTGTTTTTTTGTGTGCGTGTTGTGTGTGTGTGTGTGTTTTGTGTGTGTGTGTGTTGTGTGTGTGTGTTGTGTTTTTTGTGTGTGTGTGTTGTGTGTGTGTGTGTTGTGTGTGTTTTTTTGTGTGCGTGTTGTGTGTGTGTGTGTTTTGTGTGTGTGTGTATGTGTGTTGTGTGTGTGTGTGTGTGTGTGTGTGTGTGTGTGTGTGTGTGTGTTGTGTGTATGTGTGTGTTGTGTGTGTGTGTTGTGTGTGTTTTTTGTGTGCGTGTTGTGTGTGTGTGTTGTGTGTGTTTTTTGTGTGCGTGTTGTGTGTGTGTGTGTGTGTGGTTGCGGTGGAAGAAGAGGACTGTGCCCTATACACAGTAGATATAGCTCTCTGTCTCACACAGAATAAAGTACAAGATCAGCACTCCATGTTATAAATGTATTCACAAATCAGCCCCTTCCTATCTCTGTGACTGCCTTCACCTCTACACCCCATCTCGCTCGCTTCGATCGGCTTCGGATCCACTCTGTTTACGCATACCTGGATTCAACCACTCCACTGTCGGCCGCCGTTCTTACTCTGTCTCTGGACCTTGCAATTGGAATGAACTTCCTCTTTCGCTTCGTCAGGTCTCCTCACTCAGCTCTTTCAAGTCTGGCCTTAAAACCCACCTCCTCCCTACCCTGCCTTTTCTTTGTCTTTGGTTTCTCCAATTTTAGAGTTATGCGTGCGTGTGAATGACTGGTGTGAAAGCACTTTGATTTCAGTGTCTCTGCACAAGATTCAGCACTGTATGAATACTTGTTATTATTATTATATGTATTCACAACCCCGGTGGCCATAAAATGCAATAGCCCGACCTTTTTTTCTTTTTTTTTTTTTTTTTTTTTTTTTTTTTTTTTTTGCTTACAGAAGGTTTTAAACCTTAAAGGAAATATACGTCAATTTTCAGGATTTGAATTTTAAAAAAAACAAAAAAACTACTCTATGCTTCCATTCCGATTTATTCTTAACTAAGTTGTTTCCCCCTTTTCGCAGGCCTTCCTCCACTGGTACACAGGGGAGGGAATGGATGAGATGGAGTTCACAGAGGCTGAGTCCAACATGAACGACTTGGTCTCTGAGTACCAGCAGTACCAGGATGCTACTGCAGAAGAGGAAGGGGAGTATGAGGAGGAGGAGGACGAAGAAGAACAAGATGCTCAACAAAAGGAACAGCAACGGAACTAAGCATCAAAGCTGACACCGGCCATACCTGGTCATTTTCGCCAGGGTGGAGTTGTTTTTTTCGTGTGTTTTTTGGTTTTGTTTTGTTTTTTTGTTGTTGTTTTTTTCTGCCTTCCTGCCTTCCTGCCTTCCTTCCTCCGTCCGTCCGATCGCGCGTGGTAAAGAAGCTGGCGCGTGCGAGTGGTGTCACCTGGATAACAAAACAATTTTGCTGAACGAAATCGTTGTTTTCTTTGTTGTTGTTGGTGGTGGTGGTTTTTGATTTGTTTTGGTTTTTTGTGGGTTTTCTTTTTTTCGTTGTTATTTGTTTGTTGTTGGTGGTTTGTTTGTTTTTGTTGGTTTTTTTTTTGTATTTTTGTTTGTTAGTTTGGTTTTTTGGTTGTTTGTTGTCGGGTTGTTGTTGTTTTGTTTGGTTTTTTTGTTGTTGTTGTTGTTTTGGGGGGTTTTGTGTGTGTGTTTTGTTTTTTGGGTTTTTTTTTGTTTTTTTTTTTTTTTGGGGGGGGGGGTTGTTGTTTTTGTTGTTTTGTGTCTGTTTTTTGTGTTTTTTTGTTTGTTTGTTTGTTGTTGTTTTTTGGGGGGCTGTTGTTTTTTTTGTTTGTGACTGTGTGTGTGTGGTTTTTGTGTGTGTGTGTTTGGTTTGTTGTTGTTTTTTGTTGTTGTTTTTAACTCTCTCTCTCTCTCTCTCTCTCTCTCTCTCTCTCTCTCCCTCCCTCTGTTGTTTGAAATGGTTGTTTTCGTTCTTATTGTTGTTCGTTCAGTGGCAGTTAGCAAAATGGTTTGATTTGTTTATTCCGTCTAAAGTGAAATGAAACGATTCCCTTTTCGCTAAATTTGGAGTTGGGCATCTTGTCACGTGATTTTGTTTCTCTCTTTTTTTTTCCCCCGCCACTTTTTGTTTTTCATATTTTGAGAAAACATTAAGCAGCTACCTTTTTTACATCACGCGTGGCCTTATACAAGGTGCGGGGGAAAGGCCTGTCATCATGCCTGCGTTCATTTCAGTCATGACGCTCTGCCTGTTAAGAATGATCAGTAATTAAAGAAGGTGACCGTTTGTTCATTCTTGGTATATCCTCTGTTTAGTACCAAAATGGAATCAAAGTATACCTAGATGTTCGTTGTGCATTTTCAGATATATATGTATAAAAAAAAAAGAAAGAAAAGAAAAAAAGTGAACATTCTAAGAAAGAAAAATTGTTTATCCACTGTTGTTATGCAGTTTTGTAGATTTGTATTGTCAGTGTCTTTTGCTTTATTCTTTCTTTCTTTTCTTTTATCGAAAAACTCTCGAGCATCGGTGTGTGTTTTTTTGTTGTTGGTTTGGGGGTTTTTTTTGGGGGGGGTTTGTTTGTTTTGTTTTTTTTGTGGGTTTTGGGGTTGTTGTTTTTTACTGGATTATCTATCTAGCATGACTCATGGTGATGCTGCGCCTGGTAAAGCAAGAAACTTGTCTCCCTTTGCCTATTTCACAAGATAATGTTTGTCTTTTGTCTTCCTTTCATGAAGTAAAACCTTTGTTCAGCAAAATTCCATGAGTTTGACTGCTTCTCATTTTCTTGTGAATACCATGGTGTACGCTTAATGTACGTGGTGGTGGTGATGGTGTCTGGTGACATTGATTGTTGTGTCGGTGTACGTGTTTTCGTTTTCAATGCACACACACACACACACACACGCACGTGCGCAGAAACACACACACACACACACACACACACACACACACACACACACACACACAAACACACACACACACACACACTGTGACACACACACACCACACACACTGTCACACACACACACGCACACACGCGCGCGCGCGCGATCGAACTGCCGGATACACTCAGTTAATTTTCAAGATGGTAGT
>NC_134889.1:20842588-20862588 GCF_041734735.1 Babylonia areolata | reverse complement strand
GGGTGGGTGGGGGGAAGACAGCTGAGTAAGATTGCTGCTGACTTAATGTTATTCTGATGTTAAGGCTCAGTGAAATTATTGCAACATTACTACATCTGCTAATTTTAACCAGAGGCGTAAGTGCCAGTGGCATTTGCGTCACTGACCGTCGTCAACGTGGAACCAGTTCGGTCAGACGTCAGTGCAGCTGCCTCGTCGTGCAAGTTAATGCATCGCGTTGCTCGTAGTGACAGACAGAGCGCGCGCGCGTATCGCACGATGACTCTTCCTCATTTGCATAAAGAGTCTGCAAGCGCGGAAAGTCCCTCGCTGTTGAAGTGAAGGTTAGTGGTGTAATGGTTAGACACCCACGTTCCGATCGATTGCATTAACATCAAGACATTTTTTGGGGCGGGGGGGAGGAGAGAGAAGATCGATGGAGGGAGAGACAGCGACTGGAGACAGAGAAAGACTGAGACAGAGAGACAGAGAGAGACACCAGCTTTGACTTTGAATTACATAAATCAAGCAGCGCAAGCAGCAGAAGGCGTAGATGTGGCTTGATTTAAGCAATCTTGTAAGTTCGATGTAAAATAACCACATGATACAACTTAATCATTTAATCATTGATTTAGCTCAGGAAAAAACAACATCCAACTTGACAACTGAAGACAAACCGTTCACTGACGGTCATGGCCGTAAATGCTATTTACATAATAATCACTTTCGCCAATCCAGTTCCATAAACACCAACAACTTTGAGAGAGAGAGAGAGAGAGCACTGAACACTGAACACTGCACACTGAAATGTTTAATGTCATTCGCTGTGAAGCTTTAGTGACATAATTGTAAGGTACAAAGCAGAACAAAAATGGTGCAAAACAAATAAAATGGAACAGAAAGGAAAAACATAATTAAAGCAAACTAAACTACTAAGGGATAAGCCGCGGCTCAGAGAGAGAGAGAGAGAGAGAGAGAGAGAGAAACATCATTTTCCTGGCGGAGGACTAAAACAGAATCACTGTTACGGCAGTCCCACAATTCCTCCCTCGTGAGCATAATTTGAGCTTTCTCCTCCGCCGCCGTTATTTTTCGAGCGACAGCACCAGCTTCCAGAAGCAAGAACAAACTCACCGCCATCATGAGAGAAATCGTACACATCCAGGCTGGACAGTGCGGCAACCAGATTGGCGCTAAGGTAAGACACTTGCTTACCACGACGAAAAATATCGGCGTTTTCAACTGCGATTTCTGATTGACACAAACATTCGTCTGCTAGAAGCAGACACATTTTGTCTAGCCTTTGCGCCAAACGGTGCCGTTTTTGAATGGCGAGTGGGCGCCAAGACTCTTCCTTTGTCACTGGTTGCGCTCGTCTGTCGGGCATTTTCCACCTGTTGCTGTAGCATTTGCAAAGTTTTGAATGACAAGATATTCTATTTTTGGTTTAGAAATTCCGAGACCTATTTCAGCCTCTCCGCCCCCCCATCACCCCCGTTGTTTCGGAGCGACCTCACATTGCATGACATTTTGACATAATCTGGGTGATTTTTAACGCCAGTAATATGATTATTTTATTCCATATTTGATTAAATGTTGTTGCTGGTAGTTGTTTTGAAACTGAACAGATAAAACTCGACAAAGCTCGAGCATATATGGATAACGATAAGATGTGAGCCTGACGGCTCCGCGTAAGATGCGATATCTTGAACAAGCAATGCTCGAGCTTTGTCCAGTTTTGCCTGTTCAGTTTCACAATTACCGGCAATGAGATAGAAGAAAAAGGCCGACTTACTCTCGATTATACTGAAGAAACGCACGATAATTGTGATATGTACAGATCTATGGGATATAAATTATCCAAGACGCATGCACATGATCAGCAAATTTATGCAGTTTAAAGTCTGACGATGCGCATGTCCTGACGGCAAGTGGCTTATGTATTTTATCCAGCTTGAACTATTCATTGTAAGAAATTGTAAAACGTATTCACGCAAGATACATTAACCGTTCCAGCCGTTATGGAATATAAAATTGCAAAATTTATGCAGGACAGTTACATCATCCAGAAATGAATGCAGTTTTTAAGTATATTGTGGCTCAGGTACAACCAGTAAGATCATATGTGAATATGAGCTTGCACCTAACCTCAGAAACTTTAATGACATTGTGGGTGTGTGTTAATGAATGGATAACAGTATCTTTTTTAATTCACTGATGTACTAATGCCAATGAAATATAAATTTAAATGTGCCTGTACCTGAAAAAAATTGGATTTTACCGTCATCCATCCCTCTTTTCAGCTCAGGAATCTCGGTGTTGTCCTTGACAACACACTGTCCATGCAAAAAATGTTCAATCAGACTTGATCCTGCTATTGTCCATTGCAGTGCATCAGTTCCATTTGGAAATATCTGCCCTTGGATGCAACATCTAGATCGAATTGCCATCTCATTCTTTTTTGCCTTGACTACTGTAAGTCCATTGTCTGGTTTGCCTGCTTCATCCTTTCAGTCCTTTCAACGCATTCAAAATTCTGCTGCCTGACTTGACCAAAGAAAGAAAAGATCTGAGCAACACTTCTCTTTTGCAATACCTTCATTGGCTTCCAGTTTGTTCCATTTGCAAGGTCAAGAGACAGAGAAAGAACGGTGGCCAACAGTCAAGAGTTTGAATCTGGATATGCGTAAATAGAGTGGAACCAAAGCTGATCGTAGTGAGCGAGATGGAGTGTAGAGGTGAAGGCACCCACAGAGATAGGAAGGGGCTGATTTGTGAATACATTTATAGCATAGAGTGCTGATCTTGTACTTTATTCTGTGTGAGACAGGGAGCCAGTGGAGATGTTGCAAAAGAGGAGTGATGTGCTCAGATCTTTTCTTTCTGAGGACGAGTTGGGCAGCCATGTTTTGTGTGCGCTGAAGGGACTGAATGGATGAAGCAGGCAAACCAGACAATAGAGTTACAGTAGTCAAGGCGAGAGAGAAACGACAAGTCTATATGTTGTGTCAATGGACAGATATTTCCGGATGGAACTGGTGCGCCGCAGTTGACAATAGCAGGTTTGATGTGTCTGATAAATTTTGCATGGACAGCTGTCATCATTCAGCCATGCATTTTTACACACACAAAATCATGTGTGGAAAATACTAAGTGAAAACTGGGGATGTAGCCCAGAATTTATAGCAATTTTCTCAATTCAAATTGTGAATGATTTGAATATTTAGTGAGCTATAACCATGAAAAAGAAAAGAAAGAGGGTATTGTTTCTTTTATGCATATCCAGTTACCTCTTTCACCCACAGATGTGTTGAGAGAAGGGAAAAAAATGTAACTTGGAAAATTTTTCTTTAGTCATTTCTCTCTGCAAACCATAAAAGCCAACAAAATGACAAACATACTTTTAACGAAAATGAAATAGATAAATAACTGGACATTTATCAGCACTTTCCTCATTGCACAAAGCACTTTACAGTCCACAAACACACACACATATGAAACACACTCTGTCCTTAACTGACAGTCATGCACTATGAATATACAAATGTGCATACTAACTGAAACGTACAGTGCATACATGCATCAATCCATCCATCCATTGATACATACATTAGAAGCACACAATACAGCGTTACAAATATACCTACACAATCAACTACCTACTTTCACGTATGAGAGAGGGTCTAGAGGAAATACTGCTGGAAGAGGAAGGTCTTGAGGCTGGATTTAAAGGAAGACAGTGAAGGGCTATGAATTACTTTGAAGTGTGCGTAGTAACAGGCCAGTAATTGTCACGAACAAACATGTTAAACACAAATGTCACAAGATGGAGAGCTCTCCATTTAGTGTCAGCCGGATTCCTATCTGGTATCCATGGTGACTGTTTTTGCTGCTTGACAGACGGCGCACACAGCTGTTTTGATGGCTGCAACATTTTTCTACCACACCACAGCTGTCAGGACTTCATTCCTGTTCACAGCTTCTACTTTCACTTCTCAGGATTTACCGCTTCTATTGCAGCCGAGTGTGCTTGTCAATGAAGGGTTGTTGCCCGAGATTGAGGTTACAGGTCAGGATGTCGGTCACCATTGTCATTTGGAATCTTTCTCTTGAAATTGCAGAGCTTCTCTTTTTCTTTCTTTTTGTGTGTGTGTGTGTGTGAAGTAAGAAGTAAAAGTAGAAAAGTGGAGTGGATTTTTTCTACAGAATTTTGCCAGGAACAACCCTTTTGTTGTGAGTTCTTTTACGTGTGCTAAGTGCATGCTGCACACAGGACCTTGGTTTATCATCTCATCCGAATGACTAGCGTCCAGACCACCACTCAAGGTCTAGTGGAGGGGGAGAAAATATCGGCAGCACGCTCAGATTCTCTCACTTCCTAGGCAGACGCGTTACCTCTAGGCCATCACTCCACAGGTACTTAATAAGGTAGTTAATGCTTTGATTTTATGAGAGACTATCTATCATTGATTCAGTTAAAGATATTGATAAATTTGTTGATAGGAATCCATTTTGAGCTGCTTCTTAAGCAGCCTTCAGTTCTTTTCAAGAGTTGTGATATCACTTGCAGTGTTTGTTGTTGTTTTTTTGTTTTGTTTTGTTTTGCTGTTGTTTTCTTGTTAATTCTGCTGAAGGGTTTGAAATGTAATAGTATGTTTTTCAATGTTTATGAAACTAATTGGGGAAAGAAAACTACAGTACTGACAGCTCAAACATTTTCTGTGAATGTTTTTTGGGTTTGTCTTTCTCTTCTCCTGATCCTTAAACTTTTTAGCTCATCTTTAAAATGGAAAAGGCAGTGGGGTTGCAAAATTATTGCTCTTCATTTTGCTGAATCCCATTTTGATGATAGGTTGTTGTTTTCCAGCACCATTGTCTATGAAAAAATGTTTTTCTTAATTTTGATTTAAGTCCATTGTTTTTGTAATTGTTTATGATTAAATACCATTGTCATGGTGAATCATTAATGAGAGATGGACATTGGTTTTTGTGTATTTTTGTTGTTGTTTTTCTTTTAAAATAATATGTGTATGATTGTGTGGTTTCAGTTCTGGGAGGTGATCTCTGACGAGCATGGCATTGACCCCACAGGCACATACCATGGGGACTCTGACCTTCAGCTGGAGCGCATCAGCGTCTACTATAATGAAGCCACAGGTAGAAATCTTGTTTATCGATGCTTAAATCAGACGTAGCTGGAAGGTGATGTTGAATCAGAATATGATTAAGCTGGGCTGCAGTTTGTTCATGTTTTTATTAACTCTCTCCATACGAATGGCGAAAGAGACGACTTGAACAGCATTTCATCCCAATTACCATCATCAAAGTATTGCAAGCGGAACGCTCTTATACTGAAGAGGTGAATGTTGACAAAGAATACCACAGTTCTGAAGACGGAAGCTAAAGGTTGGGTCATTGAGACACCCACTGGACATCCGAAATGTCTGTGTAGAGGAGAAGAGAGGACTGGCCGTACTGAGTGAGTTAATGGTTATTATCTCTTTGGCATAACAGTAAGGGAGAATGTTTTAAGAATGGATTTGCAGCACTTGCTAGGCTGAAGTTATTGCAACTTAACAGATAATCTTTGAGAATAAAATATCCGCTTTCCTTCCCCACCAATACCCCCCAAGCCCCCATTGAGTACAGCATTGAATTGTCATCTTTATGTAGCCCCCTAAGTTTAGAACTAGCTTACTGTTGCATTTTCAAAGCAGTGAAATGGACATTCTTCTGAGTGCTTGGATATTCATAGGATTATTTCTCTGCAGGAGGAAAATACGTGCCCCGTGCTGTTCTGGTCGATTTGGAGCCGGGCACCATGGACTCTGTCCGTTCCGGCCCCTTCGGCCAGATCTTCCGCCCTGACAACTTCGTTTTCGGCCAGTCTGGAGCTGGCAACAACTGGGCCAAAGGTCACTACACAGAGGGTGCTGAGCTCGTGGACTCGGTTCTGGATGTGGTCAGGAAAGAGGCTGAGAACTGTGACTGCTTGCAAGGTACTGGTGCCCATTCTGTGTGTTGTGTCTTTGCCTGAGGAAGGTGTTTTTTTTATCCAGGTCTGGTGAGGTTCAGCTCTGATATGGCTCCTGGGCTGTTAGAAAGAGGGTTGGGTTTATTGAGATTTGAACTGCTGTATATTCCTGACTCCCTTTCTCTCCCCACCCTCTCTCTCTCTCTCTCTCTCTCTCTCTCTCTCTCTCTCTCTCTCTCTCTCTCTCTCTCTCTCTCTCTATATATATATATATATATATATATATATATATATATATATATATCCTTCTCTCTCTCTCACTCTCTCTGTCTATCTCTGTCTCTATATCTCTCCTTCTCTCTCTCTCTCTCTCTCTCTCTCTCTCTCTCCCCCTCCCCTTATCTCTCCATCTCCTGCCTTCCTCCCTCTCTCCCCCTACCTTCCACTATTGCTTGAGAGAGAAAAAATGTCAGTTCACTTGTTATAAGCTTATCAGGAGCCAAATGTGTATATTGGTACTACTGTTGAAATATATGTATTTTAATGCCATCTCTCACACTTTTTGAAAAAGGTTGTGTTTTTGTTTTGTTTTTTTGTTTGTTTGTTGGAGGATGGGGGGGTTGCCATTTCTGATACGCTTGACTTTTTTACTTCAGGATTCCAGCTGACTCACTCTCTTGGTGGCGGCACGGGGTCTGGCATGGGTACCCTTCTCATCTCTAAGATCCGTGAGGAGTACCCGGACAGAATCATGAACACCTTCTCTGTGGTACCTTCCCCCAAGGTGAAACTGTGATACAGTTTGCTGTTTATTTAGTATGAGTTTTTCTTTTTCTTCTTTTTTTTTCTACTTTTTATTCAGGTTCCATGCACTCAGTTTTGTAATTTGAAGTTTCTTTTGCAAAAAGCCAGTTCGGTTTCATACATTTTGAAATAATTGCACACTCCTTATTTTGATTATTTTAATGACACAGTTCTTTACAGTAACTAATACAAAATAACTCGTTTGTCAAGGATAATGCTGGTTTGTGTCTTTCTAAATGTTTGTCTTCTTTTTTGTACTTTCACCATATTTGTTGGAACTGAAACATATTCAAGCCAGAATTAGTTTTGTACGTTTACGACTTGGTGTGTCACAACTCAATACACACAGATTACGTTTTAAACGTAATGTAACAGATAATGAGCTTTCCTGTCCTTTCTGTGATTCTCAAAAGGAAACAGAAGTTCACTTTGTGTTACAATGCCCTCAATATGCTGATCTGAGACAACACTATATCCCCGCTAAGAACTACAATACTCCATCTTTGTTTAATTTGACATTACTTTTTGCGTGTGAAAACAAATTACTGGTCAAGCGCTTGGCTGTGTTCCTTGACAAGGCTTTGAAAGTACGTTCCCAATTATAAAATGTTTGTTGTTCCTCTGCATGGACTTGTAACCACCCCTATTGACATGGGCCAATGGCCTATTCATTAAAACAGTTCAGTGTTCAGTGTCTTCTTTTGTCTCTGTAACTCTAGGTTTTAGACACGTTGTTATTAGTGTGATGTTGGATATCTGCACATTTAATTGTTACTTTTTGAAATTTACCTCTGTGATCCCTTGATCATCAGGAAACTTTTTTCAGCTTAATGAACTTGATCGAAGAGGTCATGTCAGAATCAAAGTTTTGTTGTCTTTCGTGTTGTGATGGGCAAGGGTGGCAAAGGAAGAACTTTTAGTCCACTTTTCCTGTAACTATATTTTAGAATGAAAATGGCTGATAATCATTCAACTCGGAAAGCTGAAAAGCACCTTACCACATCAGTAATGTTTACACCGTTCTCCCATCCACCATGTTGTTATTGGGAAATAGGGGATTAAGGGTGTATTCATTGAGTTTGGCTTTGTAAAAACTGAATTTACTGATATATTTTTTTATTCTTTTCTTCTTTTTTTCTTTTTTCTTCCCCCACTCCCCCACCCCCACCCCCAGTTGATTTCTGTGTTCACCCCCAAGTGAGTGTAATTGAACCAAATGGAGAACAGTTGTTGGGAATTTTTTTTAACAAATTCTTATGTCTTTACAGTATACCTCAAGAAATGTGCTGTGTTTTCCATTCATTTGTCTGCATTGCATAATCCAGCATTAACGTTTCAGGTTCTGACACACTGGAGGGATGGAACCTTTTTTCTTTTCTTTTTTCCAGGTTTCTGACACTGTAGTGGAGCCATACAACGCCACCCTGTCGGTTCACCAGCTGGTGGAGAACACTGATGAAACCTACTGCATTGACAACGAGGCTCTGTACGACATCTGCTTCCGTACACTGAAACTGACCACCCCCACCTATGGAGATCTGAACCATCTGGTGTCTGCCACCATGTCTGGTATGGATTGTTGGTTTTTGACACCAAAGGTGGTACTGGAATGACAGGCTTCATTAACACCAGAATTAGTTTCTAGGTTATATTGGAGCTTTGTTTGGATAGGCATTTCCATCTCTTGCCCCCTCCGCTTCAACCCTTTTGGGGATTAACAAGAATTTATTTACACGAAAAAAAATGGTGATATTCCCATGCCCTGTAATGTCCAAGTATCATTCAGTTTCCAAACTCGGTGCTCACAAAGTAATGGAAACTTCCAGTTCATGGTATATACTTTGGTTTTTCAGTGCACAGTAAGGAAAGAATTTTATAGGATAATGTTTTGTAAAGAAATATAATCAACTTCCCTTTTTTTCAAATAGGCAAAGGGCAAAAGTCTGTTTGGAATAGTTCTGTTTCTAAAAAATATAGAGTTTAAAAAGAAAAGAAGAAATATTTGACAAGCTTTGTTAGTAGTCTTCAATTTAATTTCTGTTCTCTTAAAGTGATATTAGATTAGGCTAAAGAGGAAAAAAAAAAAGGGGGGGGGGGGTGTGGAGAGGGGTGATAGGGAGAGGCGGGGGGGGGGGTTACACTAACATCAAACAACTGAAACAACGTCCTGTCGGACTACGCAGCAAACCTTTTACAATAACAGATAACATCTTGAAATTATTTAGAATACATTTACAAGAACTTTCAGTGAAGTATTGTAACAAAACAAAAAAAAGTTTGAGTTTTGTTTCTAAAGGGAAACTTAATGCATTGTTTTTGTTTTGTTTTTTTGCTCAGGGGTGACCACCTGTCTCCGCTTCCCGGGACAGCTGAACGCAGACCTGCGCAAGCTGGCCGTTAACATGGTGCCCTTCCCCCGCCTCCACTTCTTCATGCCTGGCTTCGCTCCCCTGACGTCCCGCGGCTCCCAGCAGTACCGGGCCCTGACCGTGCCGGAGCTGACGCAGCAGATGTTTGACGCCAAGAACATGATGGCCGCCTGCGACCCACGCCATGGCCGTTACCTGACCGTGGCAGCCATGTTCCGCGGCCGTATGTCCATGAAGGAGGTAAACAGTTGGTGTGGACATCCCTGTGGCAGCCTGGAGAATATAGCACTTCATGTGATAAATCTGTTGCCGGAATTTGGTGGGTTTTTTGTTGTAGATTAGTGCTCACAAATTTGTTCTACGATACCCACACAGCTTTTTTCTTCGTCAGTTTAATTCTTTGGGCCTTTTGCAGACTACGTTATCGTAAATGCTGGGTACATTTGACAGTGATCTAAATTAAGAATGTGTGAGAAAAATACATTTCAGTCATGATCATATCCCTTGAAAACTGACCTCATCTGTCTGCAAGTAAAGTCGGTGAATTACCCTTTTCACATGCTTGAGCATGTAATCACTTAACAGCAGCTGTACTCCAGTGTCTTATTACACCTCTACTTTACAATGTCCCATCCCTCTCTCCCTTTCCTCCAAAAAAAAAAGTTATACCAGTATTTTCAAAATCTGGTTTGTTCCTTTATCACTTTTCGAAATACTTTAAATTATCAGAATCTTTTTGAAATCTGAGGCATACCACGAAAGTTTAGGAGGTCTTGGTTATATTCTAAAGAAGTATTTCCTGTAAGGCTTGTCTGTATAGGATGCATATGGTTGAAAGGCTTGTGTGTGTGTATATATATATATATATTGTACCTAGCAAGAAAGTAATGAGTTGGTTTAAAATCTAATATCAGTAAAACTGATTGCTTGTGACAAATTAGTATTGTTCAAATATTGATACTTTTTTTTTCTTCTTTCTTTTTCCTCATCTGTAGGTGGACGAGCAGATGCTGAACGTGCAGAACAAGAACAGCAGCTACTTCGTGGAGTGGATCCCCAACAACGTCAAGACAGCCGTGTGTGACATCCCTCCCAGAGGCCTCAAGATGTCCTCCACCTTTATCGGTAACTCCACAGCCATCCAGGAGCTCTTCAAGCGCATCTCGGAGCAGTTCACCGCCATGTTCCGTCGCAAGGTATACAATATAGATATTCAGTAGAAATTCTCCAGAGTTTTGTATTGTTTTTTTTTTTTTTTTTTTTTTTTTTTTTGTCACACACAGATTTTCTCTGTGTGAAATTCGGGCTGCTCTCCTCGAGGAGAGTGCGTGACTACACTCAGAGCGCCAACCTTTTTTTTTTTTTTTTTTTCTTTCTTTTTTTTGTGCCTGCATACTTGTGATGTGACAAATATATTCAGGAAACCGAGAGTTTCTCTGTATTATGTGGATTTTTGTATTAGTATCTTGGCTTTACTGGGTTTTTGTTTTGTTTTACTTTGATTCAATACTTGACATATTTTGGATAAGTGGCTCATGCACCAAGCCAAACAGTTTTCAGTGTTAATGATATCACTCTCTCATGAAATCATTCTGACGATTTTGTCAGGAGATCAAAATGACAAAAATATGTATATCCTGTCAATAAGTTTGATTTTACAGGTATCTAACTGTGGCGTTTACATTAATAGATATTTTCTGCTTTGTTAAACTATTGTAGTTCTGTTGTGGTTGGAAGAAGTATTACGAAAAATGGGCCAGATCTTTTGCAGGTTTACTTTTGCCAAGCACATTAAACCTCAGCATATCAAATGAAACGGCAGAACACATTCCATTGCGCACAACAATACATCCCTCAAACTGAAAAATGTACAAAGTTTAAATATTTTTCAATTGAATATTTGCTTTTTTAAGTTATCTTTTTCCTTGCTCTTTACATTCTGAATATGATTCCAAATAATGGGGCATATGTACCATTTTTGTAAATCAGCGAGTACTTTTCCATCCTCCTCTCTTTGGATGAATAGCTGTTGCATGTCTTTTCAGTAAAATGTACACACTCGGTTTCTTTTCATTTATCTAGGCATAAATGTCTTATTATGTGTGTATTTTTGCTTACCTTCACCTTATATATTTACTCCATGAAAACATGGTGCATAAATGTCTTATTATGTGTGTATTTTTGCTTACCTTCACCTTAAGATATATATCAAATGAAAAATTTTTACTCCATGAAAACATGGTCGACGGGGGTTTTTTTTGTTTTTTTGTTTTGTTTTGTTTTTTAATTCAAATCCTGAAAATTGAGGTATATTTCCTTTTTGCAGGCCTTCCTCCACTGGTACACAGGGGAGGGAATGGATGAGATGGAGTTCACAGAGGCCGAGTCCAACATGAACGACTTGGTCTCTGAGTACCAGCAGTACCAGGATGCTACTGCAGAAGAGGAAGGGGAGTTTGAGGAGGAGGAGGGGGAGGAAGAGCAAGCCTAAATTCATCCCAGAAAACTCCGACTCTGTCTCCCTGTCTTTTCTTTCAAGATTAAATTGCTCTACGCATTTTTCTCCTTTTTTTTTATGTGATCACAAAACACATGCTGAGCCACATTCCGGACTGTTGAACTGAAGAATCTCTTTGGTGTGTGTTTCTTGATACATTTATAAAAGAATATATTGATAAATAAACGGTTTCATCTGTGTTGGAAAGACCAGATGAGAAGATGTTGAAAATTGAAATGTAGGTTGATAGGAAACTCATACAAAATCAGGTTTGTTTTGTTTTTCTTTAAACATGTTCAGTGTTGAGTATTATCAGATTTGTACTTTTTGTTACCTTTCCAGTATTTGAAGGTATGTAAGTTGCTGCAGTCTTTTACATACTTTGATATATGTATATTTCAGGAAGAGGAATAGTTTTGTTAGTGTTGAAAAATTGTTTTGAACGTAAAGGATGTATGATTGGGATAAAACGTTAGCAGATGTATAATTATGTGTGCATCTCCAAAACATGATGGCTTGTTTTATACATACGCTCGATGATAATGGGATAAAAAATATTTTGGCTCAGCATCTATGAAGTGGTGTTTTATATTTTGTGTGTGTGTCTGTGTGAAAGGCTTGAATGCTAAGAGAAATATTTGAAAAGGTCAGGTGAATTATAAGCAGAGTGGTAAAAGATGGAGATGATTTCCAAGTACTAGCACAAGGTGCTTTCTTTAAAGTACCATACTTCAAGATGGCCATTTCCAATGGAACTGAAATCCCAGTGCATACATGATGGGAGATAACTGTAGTGATCAACACAAGGGGGTGACTGTAGTGGACAAAGTTTCTGTGATTTGAAGTTTGATTTTTCATCACAACAGAATTAACATGCTTTCAGTTTTGAACCAAAATGATTTTTACAACCACCCAAAAATGGTCAATTATATCATGGAATCAAGATGCATAGTTTGCATCAGTTTGACATGGTAAGTATATGTATCACCAAACATGGAGTGTAATACAAACTCCTATCAAGATGCATCTGACTGATATTCCAAAAAACTTTTCATTGACAGATTTCAGTCAGTATTGGCTGTGTGGCTTCCACAGTTGATATGTAATCAAGAGCATGAAGAGGAAATAACTAGCTCCAAAGTAAAACCTGCCTTCCAAATCACAGGTGTTGAGAAAGCATTGGCCAACTGCAATGTTTACAGCATTTCCAATGGAAGTTTGTCCACGCCACCCCCTCTGGAGTGATGGCCTAGAGGTAACACGCCCGCCTAGGAAACGAGAGAATCTGAGCGCGCTGGTTCAAATCACATCTTGGCTGCTGATATTTTCTCTCCCTCCTCTAGACTTTGAGTGGTGGTCTGGACGCTAGTCATTCAGATGAGATGATAAACTGAGGTCCTGTGTGCAGCATGCACTTAGCGCACGTAAAAGAACCCACGGCAACAAAAGGGTTGTTCGTGGCAAAATTCTGAAGAATCCACTTCGATAGGAAAACCAAATAAAACTGCACGCAGGGAAAAAAAATGGGTGGCACTAGTATAGCGACGCGCTCTCCCTGGAGAGAGCAGCCGGAATTTCACACAGAGAAATCTTGTGATAAAAAGAAACACAAATACAAAATAATAAGCCACCACTCAAACAATACTTCACCCTCAAAATATAAACATTTCTCACTGTGATTTAACATTTCTCCCAGCAGCTTATTGGAAGCAGAACTGACCACCAAAAAAAATTGTACTGTTTTGGAGGAAGTAGTGCACACTATATTTGGTAAAATTTCAGCTAGACCTCTTCATCAGGACAAAGGTGAAATGCAGCCTCAATTACAAGACAATGCCCATCAACACTAAAGTCAAATAAATACATGCAGGAAAATTTTAATTCCTTTCCACACATGCAAAAACTGCTCTTCAAAATTTTCATCAGCTCAAAATCCTGAACTTAAACAATGGATCAAATATGCTGAACACTTAACTCACTCAGTACGGCCAGTCCTCTCTTCTCTACACAGACCCCTTGGATGTCCAGTGGGTGTCTGAATGACCCAACCTTTAGCTTCCACCATCAGAATTGTGGTATTCTTTGTGAACATTCACGTCTTCAGTATAAGAGCCTTCCGCTTGCAATATTTTGATGATGGTAATTGGGGTGAAACGCTGTTAACGTCGTCTCTTTCACCGTTCGTATGGAGAGAGTTAAGACATCACAACAGGCTGGTTTGCCAGACTAAGCCAAGGTCATGCAATCAATAACAAAATCATGAGTGCACCGTGGTCCACCATTGGAAAGTACCACATTCACAATGTCTTGGGTGGGCCTCAACACGAGGACATTGTTATCCCACCATTTTCAAGATGTGCATACTGGGTATATCACTGTCTCGATGAACCATCAAATGCTTGACAAGGATGGCTATCTCATGTGTGTATTCATATTTTGGTGTCATATACTGTACCATGTCAAACTGATGCAAACTAGGCCTATGGTTTGCTCTGCTTGGCCAAATTTCGCGCGGCTAACAGTGAAAAGACGGGCCCGCCCCGCTCTCAGCCAATCAAACGCCTCTAAAAGCTATAAGCGCTGAATCATTCCTTTGGCCAAGGCTCTCCACGCCATCTTGCATATGTTCTGCATGTGATTGTGTGTATGAGGGGGCTGGAGGCACTGGCACATCTGCATATTTAGTGATCTTGGAGATCAGAACAATCTCCACCCACCAGACAGCTGGGATTCAAGATCAACACCCTTGGCAAGTTCCATCGCTCAACTGATGGACTCTTTGCCTGTTGATCCTGGATTAAAAACTTGATCTGAAAACCAACTGCCAAAGTTCTCCAATGAAGGGTCATAGAATGGTGCAGTGAGCCTCCAGGTTCATTCTACAGGGCTTAAACAGATTTTTCTTTAATATGTTTATGTCTGTTTTAATGGCATGCTTTTATTAAACAATAAATGACCCAGGTTTGTTAAAATAATAATAATAATAAAATAATAATAATAATGAAAAATTGACTACACTGAAAACAAAATGCATTGTTACTGTCATCGAAGAATAGAGCATAACATAACTATCCATATACATGATTTTTTTGTTGTTGGTTTTTTTGTTTTTTGTTTGTTGGTTTTTTTTGTAAAATCAGTTGATCCAGAAAGGATCTTTCAAAATTAGATTCTCAGCTGGAAAGACTCATTCAAGGGGCTAAAACCTGCACTTATATGGTGCTTTTTGTCCAGATACCTGGCTTTTTTTTTTTTGGCTTTTTTTTCTTTTCTTTTTTTTTTTAATGTTTGGGTTTTAAAGATTTTTGTGATTTAAAACCAGTATGGATCCTGCAGTTTGTGAATGAAAAGTTCGCCAGGCTTGCTGAAGTGGAGTGATGGCCTAGAGGTAACGCGTCTGCCCAGGAAACGAGAGAATCTGAGCACGCTGGTTGGAATCACGGCTCAACCGCCGATATTTTCTCCCCCTCCACTAGACCTTGAGTGGTGGTCAGGACGCTAGTCATTCGGATGAGACGATAAACCGAGGTCCCGTGTGCAGCATGCACTTAGTGCACGTAAAAGAACCCACGACAACGAAATGGTTGTTCCTGGCAAAATTCTGTGGAAAAATGCACTTTGATAGGAAAAACAAATAAAACTGCACACAGGAAAAAATACAAAAACATGGGTGGCGCTGTTGTATAGCGACGCGCTCTCCATGGGGAGAGCAGCCCCAATTTCACACAGAGAAATCTGTTGTGATAAAAAGAAATATAAATAAATACAAATAAAGAAAGAAAGACAACTCTTGTTTAACAAAAACACAGAGCAACTTCCTAACAGGGAAAGGATCTGTCGTGTGACTTGTATGGTTTTCCAAGACTCGCTTAACTGAGAGCAAGGTAAAGTAAAGCAATCTGACTGAAAATAATACCTCCCCCCCAAAAAAAAAGTCTTAAAACCAACATAATTAATGGGAGGAGGGGGAGAGAGAAGAGAAAGTGATTTTCGAGGAAATCCGATACATCCAACAACCCTTCCCTTTTTAAAACAAAAACCAAAAAAATACATAAACAAGGGGTGGGGAGGTGGTTGTTTTTTGTGTGTGTTTTTTTGTTTGTGTTTTTTTTTTTTTTTTTTTTGCTGCCCCATCACCTGCACCGTTTCAGTGGCATTACTCCCACGCCACTCATTTAGATTCCCCCATACACGGCCACACCCAGGTTCGTCCGCCGTAGTTCCAGCGTCGGCAGTCCACAGGGAACCTTCGATGTTAGGTCGCCAGGAGGCCACACACACACCAGAGGAGACCCTGCACTGCTGCTGAGTCACTTCGGTGGTGTTCAGTGGTGCCAGTTCTGTTTTAACGTACTCGGGACACCACCTACTAAGCCCCCTACTAACGACAATAATGGCTTAGTCGCGGAGCCAGACTGAGTGAGCGTCCCTCCCAGACGCCACCACGTCCCTCAAACAACAGCCCTCCATGAATCTGCCGACACTGTTGTTGTTTTTTGAATGACAATTGATGATGGAGGAAAATAATGCAAACAACTCTCCTGACATCATGACTATTCAACAATGCTTTGTAGAAATGATGGAAGAGATTGCAGAAGCTGTTTATTATTCAACATAATATAATTATGATTCAGTACAACGTATTTCAATGGAATACCTCATCACGCAACAAAGGGTGATAAGAATTGGGACGGAGTTACAAAAATTGGTGACGTCAAGGTTCTACACACACACACACACACAAGAAGCTTTCTGCATGTCGGTCACTTTTTAGAGACCTGATAATCATACATTGTTGGCGCAAAGACGCCCATATTTTCACTTATTGATCCTAAGTTTTGGTTTCACTTCCCAAAAAGCATGGAGATATATTCACAAATAAATAAACTATCAACTGGTTTATCCTGTGATTTTTTATTTTTTTTTAAGGTATATATGTAACGATGTAGAGACTCGGTCCTCTCTATTTCAGTCACGGACGCTGTGCATGGTTGGACTTAGACCCGAAGATCAACAACAACAAAATGTTATCTTCACATGACAAAGCAACGGTTCACAGCAATCTAGAGGCCCTAGCTATAGCATACACTGACAGGGTCATAATTATAGAGGAAGCTATATGTATATATATATATATATATATATATATATTTTATTTTTATTTTTTTTTTTATAATAAAGAAAACGAGATTCGTGTTGACCTCAAACTGTCACAATATGGTCAAAATAAGCTGTCGCTGTTCCACTTGATCACAGCCACAGAGCTGAAGCTGTCAACTTGGTGATCAGTCTCCACTCTTTCTCTTCCTCCCCCCCTCCCCCACTCTCTCTCTCTCTCTCTCTCTCTCTGTATCGGGGCAGTCTGTTGGTTTGTGTCCCGATGTGTGTGTGTGTGCCAGCTTTAGAAACTAAAAACTGGTTTTAGAGTCATAATTTAGTGGATTGTATGGCCTGCGATTTGACGGAGCCGAGCTTGGAAGACCACTTGGGCCGGTTTCAGTTTTATTAAAATGGGCTAGCTTTAGAGGCTGGAGTAAGTCTAGCATTACGGGCTAGTTTGACTTACTTGACTTATTCCTCTTGATTCCGTGGGGAACATAGGGCCGCAACAACACTCCTCCAACGCACCCGGCTCTGGCTGGTCCTCTTCAGTTCGGCCCACGTCATTCCGGCCGCCCTTGTCTCTGCCTCAATGCTTCTCCGCCAGGTCTGCTTCGGACGGCCAACTTTCCTTTTCCCCTGTGGGTTCCAATCGAGAGCCTGTCTTGTGATGTTTGTTGCAGGCTTGCGTAGTGTATGGCCTATCCATCCCCATTTCCGTTTCTTGATTTCCTTCTCCAGTGGGGTCTGTTTTGTCATGTTCCAAAGTTCTTCATTGGAGACAACCTCTGGCCATCTGATGTTCAGGATGTTTCTTAGGCATCTGTTGGTGAATGTCTGAAGCTTGTGGGTGCTGGTCTTTGTCACTCTCCACGTCTCTGAGCCATAGAGTAGAACCGACTTCACGTTGGTGTTAAAAATCCGGATCTTGTTGCGGATTGAGAGGGCTGTCGATCTCCAGATTGGTCGAAGGGTGTTGAAGGCGTGTCTTGCTTTGTTGATACGGCTCTTGATGTCTTCGTCCGTCCCCCCGTCTTTGCTGACAACACTGCCTAAGTAGACAAACTTGTCAACCTCCTTGATGTTCTCTTGGTGTAGTTGCACTGGATCTTGCTTCTTGTTGTTGACCCTCATGACCTCTGTTTTCCCAATGTTGATTTGGAGTCCAGTCTTCTCAGCTTCTTCTGCCACACGACATAACTTCTCCTGCGCATCTTGCTGCCTTTACGGGCTAGTTTACCGGACATCAATAGAATCCATCTGTTTATCGGGTTCGCGGCTAGATTTGGAGACATGAAATATTATATTTAGCTTTTGCGGCTCCAAATATAGACTAGACAACCGCATCAGAAGCTAGAAAGATAATCCATGGGCAAGCTTAGTCGGGCGTCGAATGATTAAAGCGTTGGACCTTCAATCTGAGGGTTCCGGGTTCGAATTTCGGTGACGGTGCCTGGTGGGTTAAGGGTGGAGACTTTTACGATCTCACAAGCCAACACATAGTTTGCAGACCTGCTAGTGCCTGAACCCCCTTCAAACCCCAGATCTAATATGCACGTTAAAGATTCCGTAATCCATGTCAGCATTCGGTGGGTTATGGAAACAAGAACATACCCAGCATGTACACCCCCGAAAACGGAGTATGGCTGCCTACATGGCGAGGTAAAAAAAAACAAACAAAAACAAAAAAACTACAAAAAACGGTCATACACGTAAAATGAACAAAACAACAACAAAAAAACGGTCATACACGTAAAATGTTACATGTTTGTCTGAGTGTGCATGTGTGCGTGCCTGAAATCTGACTGAATGACACAGGAAACGAATGATGAGCGTCCAGTGGCAGCCCTGGCGTCAGCTGGCTCTACCCAGGTAGGCAGCCTGTTGTGCAAAGTGATCCCGAGTTTGTAAAGCGCTTAGAGCTTGGTGTCCGACCTAGGACAGGCGCTATATAAGTATCCATATCAATCAATCGAGCTTTCGGCGAAGGCGGCTTGAAAGATAATAAACTGATTTGGGGTGGCTTTAAAGTTTTGGACGAAAAAAAGATTATGACCTAATTTCAGAGGGTTGGAAAATTACATGGCCTATATTCAGATGTTTGACAAGTTTTAGAAGCCTGGAAAAGTATTAGTTTGTTTAAAAGCTTGAAAGAGTAGATCTGTATGACGGCCAGTCAGTACTCAGTTACAGATTGTTGACGGAGAGCGTATGTTTGTTGAGGCTCGAAAGCGGACTATTATGTAGAGATAGAGACAGAGACTCCCGGGCCGCGCCGTAAACCCATGGGCTAGCATTAACTTGAAGGAGCATATAGACCAGTTTAACTCTCTCCATACGAACGGCAAAAGAGACGACGTTAACAGCGTTTCGCCCCAATTACCACCATCAAAATATTGCAAGCGGAAGGCTCTTATACTGAAGAGGTGAATGTTGACAAAGAACACCACAATTCTGACGACAGAAGCTAAAGGTTGGGTCATTGAGACACCCACTGGACATCCGAGGGGTCTGTGTAGAGGAGAAGAGACGGCTGGCCGTACTGAGTGAGTTAAAGGCTTTGAATATCAATTAATGACCTAAATTCGGATGCTTAAAAGTCACGTACGGGCTCGCCGTTCGTCGATTACCACTTTTGTAGAAGTCGTTTATTCGGCTAGTAGGCTAACTGCTGACCCAAAATTGTATGAATGGTTTGAGATCTGATTGAGTCAGTTCAAGTTCACACAGCTGTCACGTCAAGTTGATGAACACGGCAACTAGTTCAGAAGTGTCGACTCGGAAACCCCGAAAACGACAAAAATTCTGACAACAACAGTCTGGGTAAAAAATCCATGGGCCCGGGGTGGGGAGTGTGGATCAGTGGTGCGGAGTACGGGAAAAGGCGGGGGAGCCGGGGGTAGGAAACCCGTAAAAGTTTTTGAACTGTTTTTTTTTTTTCTCGAACCAGAAAAAAAAAGTACTGACTGTGTATGCAGCAGTCAGTACTGCTCAGTTCTCGGTATGCCAAAAAACCACGCAACCCCACACTATTACAGCCAGAATTTAGAGGCTTTAAAAGACCTTGGTAAAATAGGTCAGTTCAGTTGAGAGACGGACGGTTTCAACTGAAACCAGCCACCATTCAAAGCCCAAAGTCTGTCACAGCCAAAATAGGGTCGGAGCAATTGATTGAACGCAGCCCCCGTGAACTGCAGAGACTTCAATACTGCGCTGGAAAACCCGCGGCCGCGAAGGTGGAGTGATTTCAAAAGGGCTAAAAAGACTTGGATGTGAA
>NC_134889.1:20812588-20837588 GCF_041734735.1 Babylonia areolata | reverse complement strand
CTTTTCACTTTGAGTGATACCAGACGTAGTGTGTGTGTGTGTGTGTGTGTGTGTGTGTGTGTGTGTGTGTGTGTGTGTGTGTGTGTGCCGAGTGCGTGCCGCGTGCGTGTGTGTGTATGTGTGTGTGTGTGTGTGTGCGTGCGTGCCATTGTGTGTGCGTGTGTGTGTGTGTGTGTGCCAGTGTGTGTGTGTGTGTGTGTGTGTGTGTGTGTGTGTGTGTGTGTGTGTGAGCATCTCTGTGTGTCTGCATTGTCAGTGACAGTGACACGGTGTGTATCACGGTGTGTGCCGGCCGGCGTGCGCGCGTGTGTGTAGTGTAGTGTCCAGCGGTTTGATGTGTGTGTATCCAGCAGTGTCTCAAATGGATGAGATAACCTGATATATTCTGTGTGAATATAAAGCCGATGTTAATTTTGAAAATGCAAGTAACTATAAACCGACTAACTCAGTAACTAATTCAGTAACTCAGTACTGAACTCACTGAGTAACCCAGTAACTGGACTACGCAGTAACTCAGTAACTAACTCACCCTTCCCCAGGATAACTAACTTTGTAACAGTGACAAACTAACCAACCATCCAAAGAACCGTCCGACTGGCTAACTAGACTAACTAACTCAGTCAGTAACCGTAACCAACCAAGCAACGGCTAACCACTCGTGAACCATGCACCAACCAACTTCAGTCGACGCGGCAACTCAGTAGGCTACAGTAGTAAACAAAAGTTCAGTTGCTATGCCGGTAACTTGACCTTACCGTCTATAATTACTCAGTGCTAAATAGACAACTTAGAAATAAGTAAAGCAAACTGTATGGAAGAATCCGCAGTCTGAAATTCAGCGGGTGTTATGTTATTGGATTGTCTGTAAACAAAGTGCAGAACGAACCCGTAGGCTTATTATGTGTCTCAGTGTGTCATTCGACTCGAGTCACAGTCAGCAACTATAACTGAATCATCGGCCCTCCGAGTCGAATCCCATTATCGTATCTCACGGTCATTGAAGCACGGAGTGCACGCATATATTAAATTGTTCTGGCCACTGCATGATGGTCTGAATAAACAGTAAACCGCACAGCCGAATGAGATTAACACATCCGGAAATATCAGTTATCTGCAGTCCGGCTCAAAATACGCCGGAGTGTTCGGACTGCGCAGTAAATCTGTTTTTTCATCTACTTAATAACTAGTCATGAATTAATGGAGTAGTCAAGTCACTTAAAAAAAAAAAAATCAGTACACACACTGGGGCACACACACATACGCACACACTCACACACACACACACACACACACACGCTGACACACACACACACACACACACACACACACACACACACACACACACACACACACACACAGTAGTCAAGTCACTTTAAAAAAATCAGTACACACACTCGGGAGCACACACACACACACACACACACACACACAACCGAAACACACAGCTGAGTAGTCAAGTCACTTAAAAAAAATCAGTACACACACTGGAGCACACACACACACACACACACACACACACACACACATATTAAAAAAACAACAAAAAAAACACAAAAACAACTGACACTGGCTGCAGCTTGCTCGCCTGTGGCGTCTTTGAAAGTGATCCCGCCGACGGTGTGTCATTGATATGAAATGATTCTGATCAAACTGTCATGGGATAACTAGGCCATGGCACAGTAAACTGATCTGAACGACAGCATATTTTTTATGGGTATTCACGTAATGAATCTCCGGTGATGATCGAGTCAGCTACGTAGGCTACAGTTCTAGTCTCGGGTGAATTTCGAGCAGTTAACAGGGCAAAAAGGAGCATGAACCTGCATCACTACTCCAGTACATCTAAGTGGAAATGAGGTGTGGGAGTTACTGCAAGAGCAGAGGACTGCGGTGAGGAGGAGGCTGGGGTGGGGGAAGGGGAGGGGGCGGGGGGCGGGGTGGGTGGTGTTGGGAGGAGGGGGGGGGGGTGACAAGAACGATTAAAAACACGGAAAGTGGTTGGGCTGCACTGGGCCCATGTGCGGGCTACATTCAAGTAGAGACGTGTCCGCACACACACACACACACACACACACACACACACACATATATATATATATATATATATATATATATATATCCAACACGTTTCTGTTCAGTTGAAGCGTCCTTGGTTTACCGACTGCGACAGGCTACGTTCAGGGTTCCGACACAATAATGGGCGAAGTTTCGGCGGGCCCGGTTTGGCCTCACCAGTCATCCCCGCACCTACACTGGCAGTCACAGATCCTCAATCCGACACAGAAGTCGTGGACTGAAGGACGAACAACAACTTTCCAACAGCCCATGTGCGGGCTACGTTCAAGTAGAGACGTGACACACACACACATATATATAGCCTACACGTTTCTGTTCAGTCGCCAATAGGTCGTTAAACTCCAAGAGAACTGTTCAGTTAGAGCGTCCCTGGTTTACCGACTTCGACAGGTTACGTTCAGGGTTCCGACACATTAATGGGCGAAGTTTCGGCCTAAGTGTGGCCTCACCAGTCACCCCCGGACCAACAGGCACAGATCCTCAGTCAGTCGGACACAGGATCACGACCAGGATCAGGATCTGGGGCGTTGTTTTATACAACTTAGCCATTTTTGGCTTTTTATGCCCCTTCAGATTTACTCCTTTATATTGTTGGTCAGGTCGTTGACTAGCTCAGTCATTTTATCCATCAAAGTCATATTTCGTTTTTGCCAGTTAAGCTTACTCGTGTTTATCTATGAGGTTCTGAAAAGTATTTATACTAGGTGCACGTTGGATATTGTTGGTTAATTTGTTCCAATAATTTGTTACTCTGTTACTAAATGTAAACTTTCTGATGTAAACAGAAGTCGTGGTCATCTTCGACTATGACTGAAGGATGAACAACAACTAGTGCACGTCAGCTAACATTGATTCTCAAGCCAGAGATGTTGACCGCCATTTTGATATTTTCGTAAAAATTATTGTAGCGTAGGAAAAGTAGACAGTATTTTGCGACTGAACGTTGCCCTACTCGCCATTCTTCACTGACAAAACACCAGCACGCGCGACAACTCGGTCACTGCATGATCAGTCTGCCTTCCTCCACAGTACAATGAACCCAGCATAGCCAAGTTCAGCACGCCCTGAACGAAGCCACGAGGAAAAGCCACGAGGGGTCAGTCCAGTTGGAAATAGAGGCAAACCGCATGAGCAGTCAGAAGGATCTAAGCAGACGGCGAAAGACTGCCACCAGCAAAACACATTTGGCAAGCTACTCTCTTCGAAGCGGAACGACCAAGTGCAAGTGTTCGCGCACGTTTCGCTGCCATAACCATGGCTTTGGCACTTCGAATTTTGTCAAGAAAACTGAAGTTGGCAAGTGAAGTGAGTTTCTGCGGTTGTCGTCTGCTGTCAGATTCGACGAAAGAATTCGGTTTTTCGACAAGTTCACAAGGTTCGGCTTCTCCACAGAATCCAGAGCCGAAAATTTGTCCGCAGATCCAAACGCCAGATTCAGATGATATAATCACTGATTTTCCAGATCTGAAAGAAGTCAGTTTCGACAAGTTTAAGGGACTGGACAGCAATTTCCCATGTGTCGCCAGAAAGTATGTTTTTCTTTCTCTCTCCCTTTTTCTCTCTCACTCTCATAATGTGTTTTATTCTGTATTTGTTTTACATTTCTTCGTTGTTCAGTGTGTACAATGTACTGAAACCACTTCTTTGTTTAAACTTACTTTTCATATTGTACATAAAGATATTTTGATTTATACATCAAGCATTTCATGTTATTTGTTCTGATTTTATTTGCTTGTTTATCAAAAAAACAACCCCAAAACAAAAACAAAACAACAACACAAAAAAATAAATGAATAACTAAATAGAAAATAAAATATAGGCAGGATGTGAAAGCATTTTGTGCATAATATTTTTCTCTCAATTTCTTTAATTTATCTCTCTCTCAGTCTCAGTAGATTTTTTTTTTTTTCATCATCTTGATATTGAGAGAGAACATGCAGTTTTGATTTTTGTCACATTCTTGAATGCTGCTTTGATTACAAAAAAGTGAAGCAAGCAAGCATGTAATGATAATATTTTTAGCTATTTGTGCTTGATTAAATAATGGAAACAGAGGTACTGTATACAACAATTAACTAAACAGGTCTATACATAATACAGTGTTGAAGCAACACAGTTCACTCTTGACTCCAGAAACAATCATTGTAATTCAAATTCACAATGAGATTGATCACATGAGACAATTTCATTTTCAAGTAGCTGTCAAAGCTTGCAGATGACTTTATTACCAAAAGGGAGAAAAAAAAATATATATATATATATATATATATATATATATATATATATATATGTATACACTAATACAGAGAGAAAGATAAGAGGTGGAGCTGGAATATTCTGAACATTACCCATCCCACCCCCTCTTTTTCAACCTTTCACGAGAGAGAGAAAACAACAGCTAAAAACAAAGGGGTTGTAACAGCACTGTAAGCTAGTTCCCATATCAAATGACATATGAATTTTGGCAAGAAAGTGATGTGATATATGACCTTCACTCCTCCTCCATCTTCTTTGTTGGATTGATTATGTGTGCCCTGATTCACTTTTGTGAAAGCTTTTCTCATTAAAAAAAAAAAAAAAAAAAAAAAAAAAGTAAAAAAGGTCCCAGTGGAACTAGAAGTGGAGACATGGAAAATTTACCCCTTATCACAGATTTATTGGACAGATGTGCAGGCGAAGTCCACAGGTGTTAAAAAAAGAGTAAAAACTGGCTGTTGCACCTGTCAGAACTTCTTTTAGATTGCCATTTGACAATGCTAATTCTCTCTCTCTCTCTGTTATATATACGTACATGTGTGTGTGTGTGTGTGTGTGTAGGTGTAGGTGTAGGTGTAGAGATAGATTGTTTTTGAGATAATGTTTGTTACTATTATTTCTTCTTTTTTTCAAATTTCTCCTTTCTTTGTTTTGTTTTTGTTTAACTTTTATGTTTGTTTTTTGTTTGTTTGTTTGTTTTTCTCTGTATTCTTTGCTTCATCCTTCACAGGCAGATCAGATCATGATTGCGAATACCACTTGGAGTCACAGAATCACTTTCCATAGGAGACAGTTCACTGTGAATGCCAAGATGTCTGGAGTCCACAGGAGAAAAAAAAATGCTGTCATATCAGGCATACAAATTACAGTTGGCTCTATTCTTCAGAGAGAACTCAGATGGCTCCGACTAGGAAGGGTTTAGATTGTCCTTCAGCTTTTCCCCAATGTTTTGAATTTTAATTTATTCATTTATTATTTATTCATTCATTTATGTGTCTGTTCTGGGGGTGGATGGGTGGGTAATTATCTTTGCAATTGAAATAACAGGTTTGCTTTGTTGTTACCTGGACTTTAAAAAAAAAAGTATTATTTTTTACTCCACAGTCCACTTTCATGTTGTAAAGGGGAAAAATATATATACACAAATAGTAATACAGATATATGTATGTGTGTGTGTGTGTGTATATATATCTATATCTATATATCTATTGATGTATATATATATATATATATATATATATATATATATATATATATATATATATATATATATATATATATATATATATATATATATATATATATGTGTGTGTGGGTATGTATGTGTGTGTGTGTGTATATATATATATATATATATATATATATATATATATATATATATATATATATATATATATAATATGATCAAAACAAGATCAGTTGCCTTAAAAATTTTAAACAGTAAAAACAGACCCAGCTGTTTTCACACATAGTCTTGTTTGCATTGATCAACCAGAAATCACTTACCTTATAACTGGTCTCTCTGCACACAGTACCACACAAGGGCCAGAACCAGACTACGACAAGATCACCACAGGCTACAAAGTGTTCACCAGCAAGGAGCCGTTTCACATGATGTACAACAACGGCGTACTGCCAGAACTGCACGTGGCCTACGAGACCTGGGGCACGCTGAACGAGGACCGCTCCAACGCTGTGCTGGTTCTGGCCGGTCTGTCTGCCAGCTCCCATGCCAAGAGTCATCGGGTGAGGTTATGATCTTCTTCATCTTCATTTGTGGGCTGCAACTGCCACGTTCACTTGTATATATGCAAGTGGGTTTTTACATGTATGACCGTTTTTTTACGCCGCCATGTAGGCAGCCATTCTCCGTTTTCAGGGTGTGTTTTTGTTTCCATAACCCACCGAACGCTGACTTGGATTACAGGATCTTTAATGTGCGTATTTTATCTGCTGCTTGCATATACAGACGAAGGGGGTTCAGGCACAAGCAGGTCTGCACATAATTATGTTGACATGGGAGATTGCAAAAATGTCCACCCTTTACCTGCCAGGCACGGTTGCCGAGATTTGAACCCAGGACCCTCAGATTGAAAGTCCAACACTTTAACCACTTGGCTGTTGTGCCCGTCAGGTCATGATAATGTAGTTGGTTGTGATGGGGTTGTTGTGTTGGGGATGTCTTCATTTTGAAGGGGGTGGGGGAGGGTTGTGTTGAGGGAGGAGGGGTTTGGGGGGAAGAGGCTTGTTTGTGTGTAGTTTTCAACTGTATTTCTTTCCATTCTTGGTGATAAAAGAAGATAGGGGGAGTGGGGGTTTTGGGCAGGGAGGGGGTGGGGATGTTGGGGGCAGGGGGTGGGGGTGGTGGGGTTGCAGGCTGGAAGGGAGATGAGCAGTGGAATGACTGTGTATGTGTGTCTGTATGAATGTTTGTATGTACATGTGTATGAATGCTTGTATGCACGTATTTCACTGTGTTTGTGTGTGTTGTGTGTGTGTGCAAGGACTGTAATGTCATGTTCAAAATATCCAGGATCACCAAACTCTGATTTAATGGACTTTTTTTTCCCCTTTCTAATGTCTTAACAACACATGATAACATAAACTCTGTGACATTAAACGTTTTTAAAGTGAAACCACATGATCACCAGAAGCATTTTTCTGAATTTTGTTTTAATAAATATAGTAATTAACAACTTTAAAAAAAAAGTTTTGGAATAAACAAACAATTGCTTTTTTATCTTTATTTTTATTATACAAAAAAGCTTTTGAATAAACAAACAATTACTTTTTTATCAGTTTTATTTCCAGTTTAAAAAGAACCTTTCAGTGTCCTCTATCTGATAAAATCTCGGGTCATTTGGTTCATGCCTTTATTATCTCATGTTTTGTCACTGTGTGTTGAAACAGGTTGAGTATTTCTTTTTAGTTCTCCTGTGTGAATATATGAAACTGTTATTGTTGCTTTGGTGTCTTCAGTGAATATCTGTTGCCACAGCAAATACTTATTGGTTGCATGCACTTTTTTGTTTTTGGGTTGTTGTTGTTTTTTCCCTGAGTAATCAGATTACTGAAACTATTTACACTTTTGTCTCTGCAAAACGGATCTTTCTTTTTTCCTGCATATATAATGTATTAAGAGGGAGTTTTGTTAACATGAGACCGCCCCCTTCTCGACCCTCCCCCCCCCCCTCCTGTCAAAAAAAAAAAAAAAAAAAAAAATCCACATTTTTGGTCTATGGCCCTTTTTTGAGGATGAATGACCTAAAACGAAAAATGGTGTATGAAATATGATGAAATTATGAGGGAGTTAAGAAATAATTATCGTTAAGTTTTACATTTTTGGGGGGTGTGGAGTTGGGGGTGGAAGCAGATTTAGGCTATTTACAAATGCAGTCAGTTTCTTACTATTGCTAGCACTGCTTATGCTGTGCTGCTACTGCAACCACTGATACCACTTGCTGCTCCAGCTGTTGCTGCTACTCCTGTCTACTGCTACAGCTACTACTGCTGTTACTGCTACTGCTTCCACTGATATTACTATTACTGCTGCTGCTACTTAAATGAAGGTATAGAGTAACTGTTACAGTCTTTGTAAACTTGAGAAAAACAAGGGAAATGAATTGTATGTTTATTTATTTTTTGTTTGTTTGTTTGTGTTGTTTTACTAATATTACTGCAGAAAATCTACCCCCTCCCCCACCACACACACCCTCATATGTTTGAATCAAGTAACTGAACATGGTTTTGCAACCACATCTCCTTTAAGCACTCCTGTTTTTATTTCTTGAAGAAATAATAATAATAATGATAACAATAATAATGGACATTTCTATAGCGTGTTTCTCCAGAAATACTGCTCAAAGCGCTTTACATTTCGTTCCTCACTCCCCATCAATACTCCTCTCCACCCGCACTTCCCCCCTCCCCTTCCCATACCCCCCCCAAAACCAAATCATACCAAGATCGGGGAGGGGGGGGGGGGGGGGAGGAAGAAAAAAAATTGTTTAAAATACTTCTTGTTGTCTTTTCATTTTCATTTTCAACCGTTTTTTTTTTTTTTTTATCCCAGGAGAAATGGCACTTTGCTTACAGCTGAATTGAAAAGAGAGAGTGAACTGAAGTGAATCAGGGCATGAAGTTTCTGTTGATCAGTCGATGGCTGTCAGTGTCACTGTGTCATTCAGTTCAGCTGAGAAAGCAAAGGTCGATATATTTTCTAAACACACGCACACGCACGCACACACACACACACACACACACACACACACACACACTTTCTCTCTCTGGATCTCTGTCCCCCTCTCTCTCTCACACACACACACTCTCTCTCTCCCCCACATGCTCTCTCTCCTCTCTCTCTTTCTCCCTTCTTCACACACACACACACACACACACACTCTGTCTCTTTCTCTCTCTCTGTCACTTCCACACACACATGCTCACACACACACACTCTCTTTCTCTCTCTCTCTTTATCTCTGTCATTCTCTCTCACTCACAAGGGTACTAGTCAAGCATTACTCAGCAAATTTCTCTGGCACTGACATTGACAACAATCCAGCATTACCATCCTTAGCCCAGTTTATATTCATGTGTGGTCATTCTGTGACCCCATTTGATTTGGTTATCTGGATATCAGAGAGTTGGCCTGGTCTGCAGTGATTCAGCCATTTTTAAAGGTGTGTGTGTGTGTGTGTGTGTGTGTGTGTGTGTGTGTGTGGTCCTGTGTCTGGATTATATGTATGGGTGCTTTTTGGGTGTGTTTATGGGTGTGTGCGTGGATGTGTGGTTTGGTTTGTGTGTATATTTATGTGTGTGTGTGTGTGTGTTTTTATGTGTGTGGGGGTGGGGGGTGATGTATGGTTGGGTTTCTCTGTGGGTGTGGGTGTGGGTGGGTGAGTTAGTAGTTGGTATGTGTGTGGTTGGTGGTTGGGAAGATGTGTGTGTGTGTGTGTGTGTGTGTGTGTGTGTGTGTGTGTTGTATTTGGACTGTATGGGTGTTTTTTTGTGGGGTGGGTGAGGGGTGTGGTGTTTCCTGTGTCAGGCCTGTGTGAGTGTGTTTGTACGTGATGTGTGTGTTGGTGTGGGATGGATTTGTGAGTGGATTTGTGTGTTTATATGTATATATGTTTGTGTGAGTGTGTGTGTATGTGTGCTTCCTGTTTCTTGACTGTGTGGGTGTTTTTGTGAGCGTCATGGTTTGGGTGTAAGGGGAGGGTGTGTGTGTGTGTGTGTGATACTAATAACAACAGATGAGTGTTTGTGTACACATGCACATGTGGATGGGTGTAGGATGGGGAGTGTACAGGAGGGGGGTGGGATGGATGGGTATGCATGAGTGGCTGTGATTTGGAGAGATAGAATTAACATGGTAGACTGAACAGAAACCGCTGCGTCATGCAAGTAATGGAGCCAGTAGATCAAGGCAGTTTCACAATAAACAAGTCAGACTTGAGTGAGTTTCCAATAATATCATGTTACACTTGAGTGAGTTTTATCCAGTATCACTTATAGTGAAAAGACATTAGACTAGAGAATAGATTATGAGTTTCTAAGATCTTGGCAGCTGGCCATTTAAATTCATTGAAAATGAAATTCATGGTTTGAAAACCTCTGGAAGCAGCTGTCTTTTCATGTGATTTTTTTTTTTTTTTTTTTTTTTTTTTTTTTTTTTTGGATAGAGATCTTACAATATCAAATATTGATCTTTGTATGTGTATGTGTGGGTGGGTGTCAGTGTGTGTGTTGGAGAAAAAGGGAGAGGAAAGGGGGACGGGGGAGAGAAAAAGGAAGGGGGGGGGGGGAGACAGGGGTGTTTTTACTTTCCTGGCATTTGTTTGTGTACGCTGACACTGTTTATATTACTTGAATTATATGTTATTGTATATTCAAGTGGGAGTGGTAGATAGATATGTTGATATATATGAGACTGTTTTTTTTTCTTTCTCCTTGTCATTACTAAGTTAAATATCTGTTTGTACACATATGACATATGTCTGGATAGAAATATAGAAATATGTTGAAGTATGTGTTTGTCACAATGTGTGTGTGTGTGTGTGTGCATTGTGTGTGTGTGTGTATGTGTGTGTGTGTGTGTGTACGTGTGTGTGTGTGTGTGTGTGTGTGTGTGGTAGGTTATCTATTTTTAGCAAATATATCCTCCAAAAGTACATGTTTGTGTTGGTGTGTGTGTGTATGCGTGCGTGCGTGTGTGTGTGTGCGCGCGTGCACATGCACACATAGGCAATCTGTGCCTGCTAAAAAAGAAAGTCACATTTTATCAAAGAAGAGAGGGCTTGGTACAGTACAGACCAGCACCAAAGTGCTTGGGTGAGAGCGCCCCATGTTGTCAGTGTTCGTGACTGCAATGATTCTGTCTGTTTGCCCTGCAATAACTCACTCAACTGTCACTGAAACAGCACCAGCCAGGTCAACATTCAAGTTGTAATGCAAACTCCTGGGAAGCCAGTGCATGTATTCATACATGTTTACTGGCATTCCTGATCATGTATATTCACAGTCTTACACACCTCAAGTATGTAGGCGGATGTATGTCCACAGTCAAAACAACATTTTTGTGCACATAGACATGCATGTTTATAATGTGAGCTTTGAAATTCAAGAACATGTTTGCAAGTGCAATCACACACACACACGCATGCACACACGCGTGCACACACACACACACGCATGCATGCATGCACGCATGCATGCACGCATACATGCAAGCATGCGCGCGCGTGCGCGCGTACACACACACACACACACAAATGCATATGCACTCACACGCACTAACACACACACACTCTCTCCCTCCCTCCCCTCACACCCCCAAACCCCACCCCCCACCTACCACGCACACATACAGTGATTGCCTGTCACTGACAAACAATGACTGTATTGTGCATAGTTAGTTTTTCTGTGTGGGTTTGTATGAGCCACACCAGTCATGAACACACCTCCATAACTATGCTTGATAGATGTATTAATGCTGTTTTTATACATATACACTTTTTTTTTTTTTTAGATAAAAAAAAAAAAAATATTTATATAGAGCTAACTCTTATGTTGAGACAGATTTCACATTTGACTTTCACATGCATACATAAACTCTGAATCAAATGGATGAATATCAAAACATAATGTGAATGTGAATGTTGTTTTCTGTATGATGGTAACTGTTACAACTGACTCCTACATTACAGTGAAATGTTTTGTTTTCAGCTGTGGACTCTCTCTGTGTGTGTGTGTGTGTGTGTGTGTGTGTGTGTGTGTGTGTGTGTGTGTGTGTGTGTGTGTCTTGTTTGCTTGTTTGGAAGCATGGCTGTCTTCTTTATGTTTTCTGTTGCTTTGTCTAGGGTGTCTGTGTGCGTGTGTTTGTGTTTGTGTTTGTGTGTGTGTGTGTGTGTGTGGTAGGAGGTGGTTTGTATGTATGTGCGTATGAGAGGAGAGAGAGAGATAGTGTGTGTGTGTGTATGGTTGGAGGTGGTCAGTGTGTATGACACCGACTATGTGTGCATGAGAGAGAGAGAGAGAGAGAGAGAGTGTACGTGTGTGTGTGTGTGTGCTCCCATACTTTTCTGTTTGCCTTTCTCTTTGTTTTTCTATCTTTCTGTTGCTGTCTGTGAACATGTTTGTGTGTGTGTGTGTGTGTATGCGAATGTGTGTGTGTGGTTATTTGTGTGCATGTGCATTTGTTTGCATGTGTGAGTGTATGAGCACGGGGGTGGGGGTGGGGGGGGGTGTACTTATCTGTGGTGGGAGGCATCCTATGACATTGCACAGGTGTGTTGTTACAGGACAACCCCCGTCCAGGATGGTGGGAGAAATTTGTGGGACCAGGGTGTGCTGTGGACACGTCCAAGTTCTTCGTCATCTGCACCAACAACCTGGGAGGCTGCTACGGTACCTCGTACGTTTTGTTTGTTGTTGTTTGTTGTTTTCGTTTTTTAAAGTCATGTAGCAGTTTAAATGAAAACGAATGTGTGATGCTGCATGAGTCTTCATTGTTTTTTAAGAGTTGAGTGTGCTGTGGGCTTAAGGCCAGATACGGTAGTACAAAAATGTATGAAATAAACTTGAAGTTTATGGCTTTCTGTGACATGGTATGCAAAGATATTGGACTAAACATGTCTAAAAAGGTCATTTTGTGCAATTTGTCATGACGGTTTCCATGGAAACGAATCCAAAATGGCTGACAAACAAAAAAATTAAAAGCTTATAACTTCGGTACCTTTACATATATGTTATTTCTGTTTGTTTTATTTGATTTATTTGTATTTGTTCTTAATTATAGTGCAGTGGTATTTTGGAATTTGAATAAATACATTTATTATTATTTTTTTGCTAAAAGTGAAATGTGTATAAATTCCTTGACATAATTTTTTTTCAAATGAGTGTATATTCATTCTTTTACTAGTACTATACAAACCACTGCACTATAATAAAGATGAATACATAAAGAAAGAAAGTACCAAGTTTGAACATGCTATCTTTTAAAGTTTTTGAGCATTAGCATTTTGAAAAATGGTATTACAAGGACAAAACACAAAACTGAGAAAACAGGAAAAGAAAGAGATGTGCTTGTACTCACAAGAAATCACACATGTTGATGCTGTTTGAAGCTTTATTTAAGTGAATATAGTACCCAGGTGAAACGGAATATAAAGATTAGATGTTGAAGAAGCAAATTAAGCGAAAAAACGAAAATCACAAAAAATCATGATTTTCGTCAAAATTTCACTACCGTGTCTGGCCTTAAATGGGGAGACTGGGACCACACAGTCGAGTGTCATCCATTTCAAGGATGCATCTTTGGGTGTGTTGCTCTAATTACCTGATCAACACTGCAAGTGTCTGTATCTCTCGGGCCTGGTTAACGCTGGGATATCATTATGACAGGAAGTGTAGAGTACAGCCTTGTCACGTAGTCCCAAACCAAAATGGACCTCCATAACAACATCGTCATTGTCCTCCTCCCCCTTCATCATCATCAATATAAACAAAACAGTCTCAAAGTCTGTGGCCTTTCATGCCCTGCTCTCATGGGGACCTCAGTTTCGATACCACTCCACTTCCGTGCTTGGGGTGAGTCCTGTCAATGTCTTCAGTGTTGGCAGATTCATGGAGGGCTGTTGTTTGAGGAACATGGTGGCGGTCTCCACTCTGGAAGGGACGCTCACTCAGTCTGGCTCTGCGACTAAGCCATTATTGTCGTTAGTAGGGGGCTTAGTAGGTGGTGTCCTAAGTACGTTAAATCCGAGTAGGCACCACTGAACAACACCAAAGTGACTCAGCAGCAGTGCAGGGTCTCCTCTGGTGTGTGGGTTCCTGGCGACCTAACATTGATGGTTCCCTGCGGACTGTTGACGTTGGAACTGTGATGGATGAACTCAGGTGTGGCTATGTATGCGGGGGAATCTAAATGAGCGGCGTGGGAGTAAAAAAAAGAGTTATGTACCAGTTAAAATGGAAACTGATATGTGATGCTGCGTGTGTCTTTAATGATTTTTTGTTTGTTTTTTAAGTCATGTAGCAGTTTAAATGGAAAATGATGTGTGATGCTGCATGCATCTTTAATGTTTTTTCATTTTTTAAGTCGTGTAGTAGTTTAAATGGAAATTGATGTTTGATGCTGTGTGAGTCTTTAATGTTTTTTCATTTTTTGAGTCATGTAGCAGTTTAAATGGAAATTGATGTTTGATGTTGTGTGCGTCTTTAATGTTTTGTTTTTTAAGTCGTGTAGCAGTTTAAATGGAAATTGATGTGTGATGCTGCGTGTGTCTTTAATGTTTTGATTTTTTTAAGTCATGTAGCAGTTTAAATGGAAATTGATGTTTGATGCTGTGTGCGTCTGTAATGTTTTTTCATTTTTTAAGTCATGTAGCAGTTTAAATGGAAATTGATGTGTGATGCTGTGTGCGTCGTTAATGGGTTTTTTTTGTTTTTTTAAGTTGTGTAGCAGTTTAAATGGAAATCGATGTGTGATGCTGCGTGCATCTTTAATGTTGTTTTTTTCATTTTCAAGTCGTGTAGCAGTTTAAATGGAAATTGTTGTGTGTGATGTTGCATGCATCAGAAGTGTTTTTTTTTCATTCTACAGTTGTATGCTTAGACCGTGAGTGAGGTATAATGAGGTGTGTGTGTGTGTTTGTGTGTGTGTGTGTGTTTGTGTGCGTACATGTGTGCGTGTTTGTGTGTGTGTTTCTATTACAACACTTAATTCAGTGAGTTCATTATATTTTTTCGTTGTAATATAATGTAATGCCATGTAATGTAGTCTAATCCATGTCATGTCATTCACATATATGCATGTGTCTGTATGTGTGTTCAATTGTTTACATATATACACATATGTGTGTGTGTGTATAGTGGTAGGTATATATATATATTTACTATGGATGGATGTGAGAAAAAGTGTGTGAACAGAGGTACGAATGGATTTATGTGTGTGTAATGTTCTGTATTGTAAAATTGGAAATAAGAAGAGAAAGTTTGTTGTTGTTGTTTTTTTTTGTTGTTGCTTGTTATGTGTTATTAACATGTACCTGTTTCCTTTCCTTTTCTCTGAAGGGGACCGTCGACTATAAATCCACTCACTGGAAAGGTAGGTCAATAACACAGTGTCTTTTCATTTGTAACTCAGACCCCAGAGCTGACTTTCTGTAGATAGATTGTCAATGGTTGTACCATTTTATTAGGACATCCCGTCTATGATTCCCGGTTTTGCAAAGTTTGAATATTTGTATTGAAATTTGATTTTTGAAATTTTTATAGACCTCTTCGTAGGGAGGGCAAGGTGTGTGTGTGTGGTGGTGGGGGTGGGGGGGGGGGGGGATGGGGGGAGTAGTACATAAAAAGGTACAAACATAAATGGAAAATCATACACAAACACAGATAAAGTAGAATTTAGGATAAATACATGTGCATATCAATACAAAAACTTGTGCACACTTACACATGCACACACACACACACACACACATCACACACACACACACACATCACACACACACACACACACACACACACACACACACACACACACACAAACATTTGAATATAAGCCACATATTACATGTGGATGGGGCTGATGACTAGATCTTCAGGTAAATGGGGCTGATGACTAGATCTTCCAGGTAAATGGTTGTTGATTGCACAATTCTCTTTAATCATACTGGATTTGTTCAAGAGACAGGACATTGACTGCTTTTGGGGAACAAGCTATTGGCGAAGCGATTGGTTTTCGTCCTTATGCTTCTGTTCCATTGACCATAGAGGAGCATCTTGAAAATCCCAAAAGCTGGATGTGATTTGTCTTGGTTGATTGATTTTGCTTTTTTGAGTAGCTGCTCGTAATATATGTTGTCTAGAGAAGTAGTTGTAGTAGTAGTTGTATCATTAATAGTATGATTGTCATCATAATCATCAGCCGCAGGAGTATTATTATCATTGTTATTGTTATTATTAGTGTTGGTATTGTATATAAACACCCATTATTACTAATGATATTACAACTATTACAACAGAGACTGTCTCTCTTGCATCGGTCTCTACAGTCACAGGCGACGCTGCTTGGTCAAAGCAGACAGTCCAATTAGACATTAGGTCGGATATACTCTATCCATGGTCAGCCATGACCGAAGGAGGCCTACTTCTATTACAACTACCACTACTACTACTACTACTGGTGTTATTATTACTGTTGCTATTGTTACATGTTGACAGCCGTTTGCCACGACCTTTCCCATCGTCAGTGTGACGGACATGGTCCACGCTCAGTTCCGTCTTCTGGATCACCTGGGTATTCAGAAGGTACGATTCAAAGCGCTTTTGTTTCTTGTGGCTGTTTCTTCTTTATTAGCATTTTTTCATTATTATTATTGTTATTGTTGGAATTACTGTTCTTCTTTATTATTTAAAAAAAAAAATTATTGTTGGTATTATTTATTATTATTGTTAATGTTATTATTTTTAGTAGTGGTAGTAGTATTAGTAGTATTGTTACTATTTGTATTATTGTTATCATTATTGCTTGGGATTGTGTGGTGTATTTGAGTGCATGCGCGTGTAGGCTGTGTGTGTGTGTGTGTGTGTGTGTGTGTGTGTGTGTGAGTACATGTATGTGTGTATATTCATATCTGCATGTGTGCTGGATTTTGTGTGTGTGTAAGGTGTATGTGATTGCGTGTGTGTTTCTCTGTGTGTGTGTGTGTGTGTGTGTGTGTGTGTGTGTGTTTCTCTGTGTGTGCGTGTGTATGTGTGTGTGTGTGAGTACATGTATGTGTGTATATTCATATCTGCATGTGTGCTGGATTTTGTGTGTGTGTAAGGTGTATGTGATTGCGTGTGTGTTTCTCTGTGTGTGTGTTTCTGTGTGTGTGTGTGTGTGTGTGTGTTTCTCTGTGTGTGTATGTGTGTGTGTGTGTGTTGTTTTGTCTGTATTTTGTGTGTGTGAATACATGTATGTGTGTGTGCATGCATGCATGTCCATGGGAGCGTATTTCTGTGCAGCTTCATGCCTCAGTAGGATCATCTCTGGGTGGAATGCTTTCTCTGATGTCTGCTGCTTTGGAACCAGAACGAGTTGGCAGGTAAAGAAAAACCAAAAAAAAAACCCAAACATGATTGTGTTTGTAGCTTTTGCTGATGACATGCAGTGCTGAACTGGTGAGTGCCGTTGTTGTATACAGTGAGTGGGAGCAGTGGCCTAGCAGTAAAGAGCCAGACTGGGAAGTGAGTGTCCATAGGTTCGATCCCCATATGGACCTTGATTTTTACTCTCCCTTCCACTAGACCTTCAGTGGTCGTCTGGGTGCCAGTCTTTCGGATCTTGACACACTACTGGATCTTTAACGTGGGCCTTTGATGTTCTGCATGTGTATAGACACAAAGGGGGTTCAGGCACTGCATGTCTGGACATCTGTTGACCTAGGAGATCGGAAAAATCTCCACCCCTTTAACCTACAAGGTGCCGTGACCAGGATTCGAACCCAGGATCCTCAGATTGACAGATGGAAAAATCTCCACCCCTTAACCCACAATGTGCCGTGACCAGGATTCTAACCCAGCACCCTAGGATTGACAGACGACGGGCGCAATAGCCGAGTGGTTAAACCGTAGGACTTTCAGTCTGAGGATTCCGGGCTCGAATCACGGCGATGGCGCCTGGTGGGTAAAGGGTGGAGATTTTTACGATCTCCCAGGTCAACATATGTGCAGACCTGCTAGTGCCTGAACCCCCTTCATGTGTATACGCAAGCAGATCAAATACGCACATTAAAGATCCTGTAATCCATGTCAGCGTTAGGTGGGTTATGGAAACAAGAACATACCCAGCATACACCTCCCCCTGAAAGCGGAGTATGGCTGCCTACATGGCAGGGTAAAAATGGTCATACACGTAAAAGCCCACTAGTGTACATACGAGTGAATGTGGGAGTTGCAGCTCACGAACACAGAAGAAGGACTGACAGACCATCGCTTACACCACTCAGCTCTCACATCAATCATATTTGACAAATGAAATGGTGCGTGTTTATTTTTTTGCCCCTGGTCAGGATCATCTCTATTTCATCGTGCGGACAGTCCCACCCGTCTTCCATCGGAGTTCGCTACCTGCAGCGCAAGTGCATCATGTGTGACCCCAACTGGAACAAGGGACATTACTATGACGGGCCGTATCCCAAAACGGGCATGAAACTGGCCAGGTGGGTTTGATACAGGTGTGTCCATCTGTCATAAGAGCAACTGGCTGTATTTGCCTTGTGTGTGTTGTGTGTGATGCTTCTGTTTTGGTGTGGCGTTTCTGATGCACATGTAGTTGATGACTGATTTTTAGGGAGGTGAGAATGTGCATGTATTAAGGTTTGACGGTAGTACGGGCCGAACTCTGGTGGTGACAGGATGTGTTCTGAGTGAGTTCTGTCATTTTCCTCACTTTTCTATATTCCTATTCCTATATTTTGTCTCTTTTTTTTTATACTTTCTTTCTTTTATGTTCATGACCTAAGTTAGGTTATTATCTTATGTTGTTTACTGTATAGTTGAATAAAGTTTGATTTCTTTTGTTATTTACGCTTCCAAGTGTTTATTATTTTGTGTGAATCCATTTTGGCCATTGCTCCTCCTTACCCACTTAGGGTTTGTGACACCGTCCATGTGACTCTCTCTCTGAGATCAGACTTGAGGCTCATTTAATTGTTGTGGGAACCTTCTGTGTGTAACAGCTTCTCTTATTCTCTTTCTCTCATGCGTTCTTGATATTTATGATGTTCTTTTTTGTGTGTGTGCCTCAGAATATGGGAGATCTAGTTTTTGTGTGTTTTGATGGTGATGTATGATGATGGGGCTAATGTTGGTGCTGCTATGGGGGTCCGTTTAGATTTGGGACTGCCGGTACTTGACAAGGCTGTACTCTCATGATATATCCTGAGAGACAGGTACCTGCAGTATTGGATCAAGGCCTTGGGTGTATGCCAAGTTCAGCCATCTGCTCTTCCTCTTTTTTTTCTTTTTTTTTTTGTTCTTAAGCAGATGTGGTGTAGTGTATGGATGGATCAGTCTGTGAGCTGTGACGCCTCCTTGAAACTGAAACTCACTGATAACAGAACTGTTCATTGATTCAGGCATGAAAGAGTTTGGTTGACCATTCTATACCCTGCTCAACCAGTTCTCCTCTTGGCCTTTTCCAGAGAGCTTGTGACAGCTGATCGACCATTCTATACCCAAGTCAACCATTTATCATCTTGTCCAATTCCAGAGAGCTTGCAACAATCCCTTAACCATTCTATACCCAGCTCAACCAGCAATAATTAAATCAACCATTTTTCTTTGTCTGTGTTTGTTGGCTGCAACTCCCTTGTCACACTCATATGTACGAGTGGGCTTTTATGTGTTAGACTACTTTTACACCATCAAGTAGGCAACTATTCTCAATTTTGCAGGTGTTCTTATTTCGATTACCCAGTGAATGCTGACATGGATTGCAGGATCTTTAACATGCACATTTAATCTCCTGTATGCATATGCACACAAAGCGATTTCAGGCACCAGCAGTCTGCACATGTTGACTTGGGAAATGACGAGCGCAATAGCCGAGTGGTTAAAGCATTGGACTGTCAATCTGAGGGTCCTGGGTTCGAATCACTGTGACGGCGCCTGGTGGGTAAAGGGTGGAGATTTTTACGATCTCCCAGGTCAACATATGTGCAGACCTGCTAGTGCCTGAACTCCCTTCGTGTGTATATGCAAGCAGTAGATCAAATACGCACGTTAAAGATCCTGTAATCCATGTCAGCGTTCGGTGGGTTATGGAAACAATAACATATCCAGCATGCACACCCCCGAAAACGGAGTATGGCTGCCTACATGGCGGGGTAAAAACGGTCATACACGTAAAAGCCCACTCGTGTGCATACGAGTGAACGTGGGAGTCGCAGCCCACGAACGAAGAAAAAGAAGACTTTGGAAATTTGAAAAACTCCACTTTTAACTTTAAGCCACCAGGTGCGCTAAAACCAGGGATTGAACTCAGGAAACTTGGGTGAGAATCCAGCGCTGTGACCGTTTGGCCACCGCACCCATCTGACCATTCTATATCCAACTCAACAATTTATTTCTGTATCCTGCTCCAGAGAGCTTGCAGCTAAGGATCATCTATTTTGTACCCATCTCCACATGTTAAAATAATGTTCAAGAGTGCTTGTGACAATCAGTTAATCATTCTTTTGGTTCTCAACTCATCCAGTTATGATTTTATCATGTTCTACAGAGGTTGCAGCAATTGATCGACCATTTTCCACCCAACACAGAGTTATTTTATCCTATTGCACAGAGCTTGCAGCAATCAGTCAACCATTGTACACACAGTCAGCTATTACTGTATCCTGTTCCAGAGAGCTGGCCACCATGACTTACCGCAGCGGGCCTGAATGGGACGAGAGGTTTGGACGAAAACGCATCAATGATGAACACCCCTCCCTGTGCCCCACCTTTGAAATCGAGAGCTACCTGGAGCATCAGGGGGAGAGCTTCAGCACCAAGTATGATCCCAACTCCCTCCTCTACATTTCTAAGGTGAGGTCCCTGGTGTGGATTTGTTTTTTGTTTTATTTGGTGGATAGTTATGTGTGGAGGGAGTGTGTTCAGGGATGTGTGGGTGGGTCGTTGGTTTTGAACTCTGTCTGTCATATCACTGCAGGATTTTTCACTCTTGCCCAGCAGCTGAGTGGTATAAGTGTTGGGCTTTCAGTCTGAGGGTCTGAGGTTGTGGCGCTTCAAGGGTGGTTATAAGTTTTATTTCCTGATCTCTCGGGTCAACACCTGCAGACCTGCTTGTTCCTGATTCTTCCCCCTTTGAATGCATACGCATGCAGAAGATCAAACCCACATAAAATCCTGTAATCCATATCTGCATTCAGTGGATTGTGGAAAGAAGAACTCACCAAGCATGCACACCCCCCAAAAAAAATTGTTGCCTGCATGACAGGGTGAAAACAGTCAAGCCCAACAATCATACATACAGGTGAGCATGGGAATTGTGGCCCACAAATGGAGAAGAAGCAATCCAGAAGCAATCCATGTGAGGTTTCCACAAGGCTCCCCATCAGAGAAGACCTACACTGCTGCTGGAAGTCACTTCAGTGGTGCATGTTCTCTCCTGATTCTTCTCATTTCACCTGATTTGTCTTCTTCATCTTCTCCTGTTCCTGTGTTTGTTGACTGCAACGTTTCCTGGAATACGAGAGGGCTTTTGCCTGTATGACTGTTTTTACCCCACCATTCTCCATTTTCAGGGGTGTGCATGCTGGGTATGTTCTTGTTTTCATAACCCACCAGTCACTGACATGGATCACATGATATCTTACATGCATATTTGATCTTCTGCGTGTGTGTGCGTGTATGCGCACGTGAACCATGGCCACATTGAAGCCCTGACTTGATCATCAAAACTCTCTTTGCATGTTGCTTCATCTAACTGTCATATCTGCTCTGAAGATCTCTGCCTTCTTGAATCAGTCCTGTGTGTGCTGCCCATTTTGAGTTGTTTTAGAGCTGTTTTCATTCTTCTTCATTGGTAGGTTTGATCTGCTTTCATCACCGCGGACATCATGAAATTCTGGGTTTGGAGGTCTTCTTCTTCTTCTTCTGCGTTCGTGGGCTGCAACTCCCACGTTCACTCGTATGTACACTAGTGGGCGTTTACGTGTATGACCGTTTTTACTCTGCCGTGTAGGCAGCCATACTCCGTTTTCGGGTGTGTGCATGCTGGGTATGTCCTTGTTTACATAACCCACCGAATGCTGACATGGATTACAGGATCTTTAACGTGCGTATTTGATCTTCTGCTTGCATATACACACGAAGGGGGTTCAGGCACTAGCAGGTCTGCACATATGTTGACCTGGGAGATCGTAAAAATCTCCACCCTTTACCCACCAGGCGCCGTTACCGAGATTCGAACCCGGGACCCTCAGATTGACAGTCCAACGCTTTAACCACTTAGGTATTGTGCCCGTCGGTTTGGAGGTCAACGATTGTGAATCATGAGAGCATTTTTACAATTCTTAAACACACATTAGGTGAACTAAGGCACAAAGGCTGAAGTTCTGTCATAGTCCTTAGAATATGGTATAAAGATGAATATGATATGGTGTAAAACTTCTGGTTGTGTGCATGTGTTGCCAGGCGATGGACATGTTTGACGTGGCAGAAGGCTACCCGTCTCTGGAAGCGGGGCTGGAACGCATCACGTGCCCTGTGATGGTGATAGGGGTACAGACAGACATCCTCTTTCCTATCTGGCAGCAGCAGGAACTGTCCTCTTGTCTACAAAAGTCAGGTCTGTGTGTTGGTTTTGTGTTTGTAGTTTTGCTGGGTTTGTTGGTTGGTGCATTTGTGTGTGTGTGAGTGTGCGTGTGTGTGTATGTGTGCAGCACAAGGATAATTTGTTAAAAAAAAGAAGCCTACAACCGTTATCTCACACTGTTGGACTAGTGGAATAGCTGTATTCTGTGTTTCCACATATATTTTTTCCATGCCTGTGTGCATGCTTGTGTGCACATGTGTGTGAGTTGTGATTTGTGCCTGACTGTATTATTGTAAAGTGCTTTCAGCCGGTTGAAATGTAATGTACTGCTACTGAATACTAGTACTTGATGCACAGGAAACGTGAAGCGTGTTGTTCATAAATTGGATATTTTGATGCATAGGAAACTGAAGTGGATGTTTGTGTGCACATGTGTGTGTGTTATGATTTGTGTCTGACTATTATTGTAAAGTGCTTTCAGCTGGTTGAAATGTAATGTACTATACTGGATACTGTGTGTTGTTCATAAAGTGGATATTTTTGATGCATAGGAAACTGAAGTGTTTCTCCTTCTTCTTCTTCATGAACTGGATAATAGTGTTTGAAATACAGGAGACTGACTGTGTGTTGTTCTTGAAGTGGATACTTTGATGCACAGGAAACAGAAATGTGTTGTTTATGAAGTGGGTACTTTGATGCACAGTTAACAGAAGTGTGTTGTTTGTGAAGTGGGTACTTTGATGCACAGGAAACAGAAGTGTATTGTTTGTGAAGTGGATACTTTGATGCACAGGAAACAGAAGTGTGTTGTTTGTGAAGTGGATACTTTGATGCACAGGAAACAGAAGTGTATTGTTTGTGAAGTGGATACTTTGATGCACAGGAAACAGAAGTGTATTGTTTGTGAAGTGGATACTTTAATGCACAGGAAACTGAAGTTTGTTGTTGATGAAGTGGATAGTTGGATGCACAGGAAACAGAAACTGAACCACATTGTTCATGAAATGGATACTTTGATGCACAGGTAACGAGGCGGTGACGTACTATGAACTGAACTCCATCTATGGCCATGACACCTTTCTGTTGGACTTGAATGGTGTTGGGGCTGGAGTGAAGGTGTGTGTGTGTCTGTGTGTGTGTGTGTGTGCGTGGGGGGTTGCATGAGGGAGTGAATGGTTGTGTATGTTTTTTGTGTGTTTAGGTATATTTGTTAGATGCTAGTGTGAGCATGTGCGTGTGTATATGTGTGTGAGCTTGTGGGAATGTTTTTTTTTTCTGTGTATGTGTGTGTGTCTCCATAAAGCATAGAAGAGAGTTTCATTTGTTTGAAAACATATTTGTGAAAGAGTGCATATTTGTGTGTGTTAGAGCACAACTGGCATGAAGGAAAGAACATGTGTAATTTATGTGTGTGCATAGATAAAAGAGAGTGTGTGTTGGTGTATGTGTGTGTGGGTGGGCTTGCAGGTGTCCCTGGCAAAATTCTGTTGAAAAATCGACTTAGATAGGAAAACAAATAAAAACAGCAGGCAGACAAAAAAAAAAAAAAAAAAAAAAAGGGGGGGGGGGTTGGCGCTCTCAGTGTAGCGACACGCTCTCCCTGGGGTGAGCTGTCCTTATTTCACACAGAGAAATCTGTTGTGGCAAAAGAGTAATACAGTACAAAACAAAATAATGCAATACAATACAATACAATACAATACAATACATTGCTTGTGCATGGCTGTTGTGAAGGAGAAAGAAGTGGGTCTGTAGGATAGTTCACATTTTTTCCATCTTTTTTTTTTTTTGCATTTAAATTTCCTTCTGTTTTTTTTAGGGGTTCCTGGAGACCACCCAGAGAGAGACGGGCTGGTTGACAAAACACAAGCTGAGGGGTAAAGAAAGGAAGTTTTTTTAACACACACACACACACACACACACACACACACACACACACACACACAGACACATGCTGAAAAGAAATGGAGCCACTGTTGTGACGTGAACATGAAATGGAACCACTGTTGTGACGTGAAAATGAATATTTCCTGTCATTTTGCAGTTTGGGTGAATGTGTCATAGTGTCCACAATTTTTTTCCCCCTCGAGATGAAGTGAGTAAACTCACAACACGGTGTGTGAACGTCACTCCATCTGTCACGCTGAGGAGTGGAGGAGTAGAAATGTGGATGTAGGTGAATGTATATGGTCCACAGGCAGTAAAAAGATTTTTTTTTTTTTTTTTAAATATTCCCTGGAGCATTCTTGAATTACATTGAGAATTAGAAAACAGTACTTCTTGTGAATGAAAGACTCTGAATACAGAATGTTTTTATCATCTCCCAAAAAAAAAAAAAATTAATTTGTGAGGACACCACAACGCAGTGGCTTTGCCCCTTGAGAAATTGCCACCTGGGAAGATAGATACAGATAGAGTGATGAAATATCGCTTGATGTCTTTAAAAAAAAAAAAAATATTTTAACCCTTTCAGTGCCATGCATTTTTCTGACTTTCATTGCCAAGCTATTTGGGAGGTGTGTTTGTGGGGGGTGGGGGGGTGCGGGTGGGATAGTAGGGGGGAATTTTTTTTTTTTCAGTCTAGCATGCAAATCATTGGAAGGTTTGCATGACCCATACTTTTCTGAAAGAAAAATGAATAGACATCCATTTTTGATTGTTTGAAGTTCATTTTAACACACTGGTTAGCAGTGAGTGAACCACAAATGTAAGATAAACAAAATTTCACATAATTTCTAAACATGTGTATTGTTTGTAAAAGCAGCTGATAGAAACCAACAAAAAAAAAGAAAAGAAAAAAAATAAGAGTAGATATGTCTACATACCTTATGTACATACTGAGTCCTGACTTAAAAT
>NC_134889.1:20790088-20810088 GCF_041734735.1 Babylonia areolata | reverse complement strand
GTGCCTGACATGGGGTGGGGGAGGAAAGGGTTGGGTAAAAGTTGTGGAAAGAGAGGTATGGGCCCTGTCTTCAGATCCCCAGTCTTAAACCCAGTGGATGCCCCCATTGGTTGGCTGTAAAAATGCTGTGGGACCTTTAACCTTTGACCTTAATAATGTTCAGTGACTATATTATACTCATTATGAATATCTTAGGTACCCAGGTCACGCTTTATTTCCTTTTTTTTTTTTTAATAAAAAAAAAATTAACAAAGCAAATCTCTGAATTTTACTGTTATCAGTAAACAATTGTTTTGATTGAAAAAAAATAAATCTTTTGTTGATATATATGTTCCAAACATTTTGCTTGCTGGATTTGTTGAGCTCAAACTGAAGTATTGATAAAGAGAGTTCATATCATGTTCTTTATTAGCTGACGTTTAAAAAAAAAGAAATGTTTAATCTCTGCTTTGCACAGTATTTAGGGTTATTTGATTTTGAAAATTCATGTTGTTTTATGTTAGTTCTTCCAGTATCACCCTGTCTGTGAACTAACTATGTGAAAATGTTCCTGTCGGTATGTAAACTGAAAACAAAATGGATTATGTACTTCAGAAAACACATTATCTGTTGTTTTCCAATGAACCAGTATAAACATAGCTGACTGATAATGCATATCTACTATGCTGTAAACTGAAAACAAAATGGATTATGTACTTCAGAAAACACATTATCTGTTGTTTTCCAATGAACCAGTATAAACATAGCTGACTGATAATGCATATCTACTATGCTGTAAACTGAAAACAAAATGGATTATGTACTTCACAAAACACATTATCTGTTGTTTTCCAGTGAACCAGTATAAACATAGCTGACTGATAATGCATATCTACTATGCTATAAAGCATTGAGACCAACTCTTAGATTGCCCATGAAAACATGTCTGTGAACTCATCTTTGCGTATGTGCATATTACCATGTGCGCACATGTGTTGTGAATGTGTGAGTTTGTGTCTGTTTATCCTCCATTAATTCATCAATCAAACAAACAAACATCGGTTTAGTGATTCATGTAATGTAAATTATTCATTCAGTAGAATTTAATTTTTGTAAAAAGCTGAGTGATGATGCTATTTCTTTTGAACTATTGACACCGGTCATTGTCATGATACTGCCCTCCCACGCAGCTGTGGCACTTTCATAATTAGCGGCATTGAATTTGACGTTGAGTTTTTACACAGGTGTGGTACATAATGACTATAAATAATTAGCGGCATTGAATTTGACGTTGAGTTTTTACACAGGTGTGGTACATAATGACTATAAATAATTAGCGGCATTGAATTTGACGTTGAGTTTTTACACAGGTGTGGTACATAATGACTATAAATAATTAGCGGCATTGAATTTGACGTTAAGTTTTTACACAGGTGTGGTACATAATGACTATAAATAAATGGTTTGAGTGAGTCCACATGGTGGTAAGAATTTACCAAGGGAAGGAAGGAATCATCAAACCATCATCATCACAAACATTTATTTTTTCACCACAGCGTTTTGCAAGAAAACCTTATAAAAAAACCCAAAAAACAACCAGTTTAAACGATCAGAATGTAAAATATAAAAGTCTAATCCTTCAGTATGTTGCTCAAGACAGGAGAGAAAATGTACAACTTCATCAAATACAGTAACACTGCTTTATCTTATTTGATCTTGAATAAGACAGGGTGGGTGTATATACACAGTGCTTACTGCTTACCTCTCCTTGTGCCATGTAACACAGTTTCGGTTTTCAGTTTAAAGGGGGGCATCAGTAGCCGAAGGGTTAAAGCATTGGACTTCCAATCTGAGGGTCCTGAGTTTGAATCTCAGCAACAGCGCCTGATGGGTAAAGGGTGGAGGTTTCTCCGATCTCCCAGGTCAACATATGTGCAGACCTGCTAGTGCCTGAACCCCCTTCGTGCATATACACATGCAGATTAAATATGCACGTCAAAGGTCCTGTAATCCATGTCAGTGTTCGGTGGGTTATGGAGATACGAAAATGCCCAGCATGCATCAGCCACGACAGAGTCATCGGCAAGTCAATGTTGGTCGTGTAATGGAAAGATGAAAGAGGTGTCAAAGTGTGTGGACTGAGCCATATAGGCTGCACCACATCTGCTGTTTAAAAATAGGAAAGGGGGTAGGGGAGCAGATGCCTGATTGTCGCTTAAACCTAACATGTTGATCAGAGCCTAGAGCCTACCCTGTAGCAGATAAAGCTGCCTGCAGAGATCTCCTCTACTGGCTATCTTCCTGGTACAGACACTCCCTGCCAGCATCTGTTTTACTACATCTAAAGATTTGAAAATCATGAAACTTTATTATTTCCTATGTTGCGTCTGTAATAGGAAAGTACCAGGATATTTTTTTGTCGGACAATCTTATTGATCTGCCACAAGAAATTTGGATTGGTCATCTGTTGACATCTGCATAAGAATGGTTAATGATTGTTGACTGCTTTGAAAGGTCAGTTTACCCCCGAAAGCGGAGTATGGCTGCCTACATGGCGGGGTAAAAACAGTCAAATACGTAAATGCCCACTTGTGTACATACGAGTGAACGTGGGAGTTGCCGCCCACGAACGCAGAAGAAGAAGAAGAAAGGTCATTTGTCATTTGTTAACATCTGCCTAGGAATGATCATGATTGTTGAATGTACACAGGTTTTGCTTCACATTCGGAAAGAATTCTGAAGGTGTTTGGAATATGTTGATGCAAAGTGCTTGTAATGGGTTTTTTTTGTTTTGTTTTGTTTTGTTTTGTTCAGTGCATTCAATGCATTGAAAAAGCTGATAGAGCGTCTCTTCTACTCTTGTCTTTGCTGAATTACCTAAATGTTCAGTATTTTGTTTACCTAAATGCTTATGATTCAGTGGGGTTTTTTTTGTTGTTGTTAGAAGTGAACATTTTTAATCAGATTTGAAGGTTTTAAACTATGGAAGGTTTTTAAACTTTGAGTGGAAAGCTTAAAGCGGTGACTAGTTTTTTTGTTTGTTTTTTTTTGTTTGTTTTTTTAACCCTTGACTGGAAGTAGGTACTGACGTGGCGATAGCCTTGAGATGGCCTTAGTGGTGGGCGGGGCTCTAAGCACCATAATTTGATTTGATTTGTTGTTGTTGTTTTTTTAAACTTAATTCTTTCTCTTTTCACCATTGCGGTTGTTGTAATAGGTATCCTTTACATCCTAAAACATTTTTGTCTAAAGAGTTGCTGGCACTTCTTACTGCTGCCTTCACGTGATTAGTTTTGACATTAACTCTCTCCATATGAACGGCAAAAGAGACCACGTTAACAGCGTTTTATCCCAATTACCATCATCAAAATATTGCAAGCGGAACGCTCTTATACTGAAGAGGTGAATGTTGACAAAGAATACCACAGTTCTGATGACGGAAGCTAAAGGTTGGGTCATTCAGACACCCACTGGACATCCGAGGGGTCTGTGTAGAGGAGAAGAGAGGATTGGCCGTACTGAGTGAGTTAATCATAAACGGTATGTGTTTGTGGGGTTTTTTTGTGGTTTTTTTTTTTTTACATTCTGTTGTTGTCTCTTTGGTCACTTTGTATGATTTTAATATTTTGCTTTTTGTTTTCCTTCTGAATGTTAGATCCAGAATATATGTGATGTATTTTGTCTGTGAACTATTTCACTGAGTGTAAATAGCGGTCTGGGACTACTTGCAGGATGGTTGGATGCATGATTTTTCTTGCTCACAGGATGTGAGCTGGTTGTGTAAATTTGTCTGTATTCTTTGTTTCCTTTGCTCAGAATGATAGTATGGGATTGCAAAGCATACATTTCCTCTGTGTGTGTGTGTGTGTGTGTGTGTGTGTGTAAGTGAAAGTGAGAGAAAAAGAGACCATATTGTTAGTTTAGAGTAATAATCAGTGAAAGAAATTCTTGCTCAGGAGTGATGCCTTGTTTCTTTATTTTATTAATTAGCATTTATAGCTATAACTATGAAATAAATCCTTGTTCGTGAGTAGTGCCTTGTTTGTTTGTTTTATTAATAACCATTGATAGCAATAAATATGGAATATAGTAAGTCTTTGTGGGAGTTTCCACCTTTGAAAAGGAAAGAATAAGTCTGAGCTGTACAATATTTTTATTTGAAAAAGATGGTTTTCATTTTTGGTTTATGATAACTATTGGATTTAAAAAAAAAAAAAATTGAATGTATATATATTTTTTGTAACAAAAAAATCTCTATGCCTTTTGTCTGTGAAATGTGTTTTTAACAAAGGACCATATCTTTCTGTCTCACTTTCATTTTCTCATCTTTACCTCCTTTGCATTCAGGGCATTCCCAAACTTTTAAAACTAATTTCCTCTTTAATATTGTATTTCATTTTCTACGTCTCCGTTCTTCGTTTTTCTGTCATTTTTTCCCCCCTTCTCTTTCTCAGGTAAATGAAAGTTAACATTTTCACTGATTCTGGTCTTTTCTTTTTTTAATGTATTTTATTTCATTTTATCATTTTTGTTTGTTTAATGTTATTTTATGTTTTGTTTTATTTCATTTCATTTTTTTTTTTTTTTTTTTAATGTCGGGGGGTGCAGGGGGGAGGTGCGGAGGGGGTTTGGGGGTCGGGAGGGGGTGGGGTTGGGGGTGGGAGGGGGGTTGATGGGTGGGTGGGGGGGCTTATGGCTATTTGATTTTGTGATCATCTTTTAACCCCCTGTGCAATAATAAACTGAACAGCTGGGTATATTCAGCTCAAAGAGGTAATGTGATCAGTATGTGAAAGGACTTTTCGGGTTGCAGAAGAGGCAGACTTACATCAGAACTGAATCATTTTCAGGCAGAATGTTTGTAAGGACTCGGTGATTTGGAGCTGATGTCTGAGAAACAATTACTGCAAGGTCATTGGTGAAATGTAAAAAAAAAAAAAAAAAAAAAAAGAAATGGCCCACTGTGTGTAACAATTTTATATTGTTTTAATCTTTCTTCTTTTTAAAAAATTTTTTTTTCTTTGTTTTATCTTAACCCATACAGTGCAGAGAACTGTGGCTTTATATTAAGCCGTGATATAATTTGTGAACAGTTTGGGCTGGATAAAGACAATATATATATATTTTTTTTCACATTTTGTTGTCACTGTACATACAAGTATTCATATACTGATAGTATTTCCATTAGGGTGTCAGTGATGGTGCACAATATATGTTGAAATATTTTTTGGCTCAGATATTCTTAACAGTCATTCATGTTTCACATAATCTGCTGAACAGTTTCATTATGGTTACAGGCTTGTGCATACATGCTACTCAAAAGCATGCGTGTGATAACTCACAGACACACACACATACATGCATACACATGTGTGCACACACACATACACTTGACACACACACACAAGCTGAATACAAATTTACAGATCTTGAAACCTCAGTTATGACTTATTCTTTTTACAACATCTTCCACCCACGCACATCCCCGGGCATTCCCCCCCCCCCACCCCACCCCCCTCAGCCCCCTCACTCCCCTCGCACACATGCTGAATGCAAATTTACAGATGTTTAGTGTAAAAAGTGATTTATTCTTTTTGCCACAAACACACATATTTGCAGAGTTCAATGCCAGTTTACAAATGTTGACCATGAATTGTGATTTATTCTTTCCATTTTTAAAAGTACTGGTATATTTTTTGCTTTTTTTCCCCCATGTAAATCTAGCATTTTTCATTTTGCTTTGCATCTGAAGTATATAATATCAATTTGCCTTGTTGTTGTTGTTATCAGTATGACTCTGTAAAAGCCTGTCAGAATGTAATTGTTTAAAATGCAAGTATGTGGAGACTGAACAGTTAAACCTGATGTGCTCCAATTAATTTCTTAAGAGCCTTCCATATATATATTCATGAAATGTAAACTATATATATATACATACTGCTGAGAGAGTTTTCTTTTCTTTTTTTTAATTTAATTTTAAAATTTTTTTTATAGAAAACTGTGGTGGAAATGTATAAATGCTCTGTACATACATATGCTCTAGTATTTACATAAACTTGAATGCACACATACACACACACAGGAAAATGTTTGCTTTGAAAATATTACATGCGGTCTTCTATGCACACATTGAATGGCATGAATTTAAACCCGAAAGCAGCAGTAACCTGTGCATTTTTTAACTTTTCTTCTGGAAATTTTTCTGTACTCAGTGAGGTTATGCAAGCAGACACTATGTACAATATTGTTAAAAATGTTATGCAAGCAGACACTATGCACATTTTTGTTAAAAATGTTAATGATGACTATAAATAGTTGCATTTACAGCTATTTTTCTTTACAATAAAGCAGCTTTTACATCATTGTGTGTGTGTGTGTGTTCTTATGTGTATATACATGTGCAAATGTGTGAAAATATTTCATGACTTCATTCTGAAGTACGCACATGCATGCCCACACCCACACAACCACAACCCACACAAGCACACACATGCACTGCTTGTTTGTGCATAGTAGGTCATTCTAAATATATATATATATATATATATACAGTAAAAAAAAAACAAAAACACAAACTTTCTTTGTAAATACTACAAGCTCCCTATCTCAGAAGTTTATGAGTCTGGATTATGATGATGATGATTATTATTATATTATTATTTGATTATAGTGGAGAGTGTCTTGCTCAAGTGATCCCAACTCTCTGAGCCAAGAGGGTTTTAGGACAGTCAGCGTTAGGATGGTTCCCAAAGGCCAACTCGCCCCTAAGGCTGTAGCACTTCAAGCCAGTGCTATATCTTGCCTCCTGATTTTAGAGTTAGAGTCCTTCACAAAAGACTAAGCTGTGAATGAATTTCCATTGCAGTGGCCGTGGAGAAACCATTGGTCAGACAGCTCTCACTTTGCTGTTGGCCCAACTGTAAGCTTTTGTTAATATGATTATCTGATACAAGCTGAGCGTTGTCATATGTGGCAGCTGAATGTGTGCAGTTAAAGTGGTTACACAGCAGTTCTCCATGCATCTTTGGGCAAGTGACATGCATATAATTTATTTACACCGTGGCTGCTTCGCCACACAGGTAAGTGGAGATATTGTCCGTGAGACTATTGTGGAGCTTTCCAAGGTCACATGCAAATCTGGGGTCATTAGTCCCAAAGATTGTAATGCAGCTTTCTGGGGTCATCTGCAAATAAGAAATCATAAGTCCCCGAGACTGTAATGGAGCGTTCCAATGTCAGATGCAAATAAGGGGTCGTTAGTCCATGAGACCATAATGGAGATTTTCTGAGGTCACATGCAAATAAGGGGTTAATAGTTCCTAAATAATAATGGAGCTTTTTGGGGGGCTATGTATGTAAATAAGGCAAGGGGTTGGAGGAGTGTAAATTCATCTTAATGACTCACTGACAGCCTCCAAAAAGGAGAAATATTCCCGATGTTGTGTTACACATGAAGCGGTTATCGAGACTTTATCGTCAGGCGCCTGAGACTTAATCGTCATGCAGGTGCATGAAGAAAAAGAGTGTCGACGGAAACCAACATCTACTTCATGTGCTTTGTTCGTGCCCATCATTTCCTGGAAATCAACTGAACCGTCTTCACGCACACACACACACACACACACACAGCAACGATGCTGCAGTCCTGAGCAAATCCAAGACCAGATAGCCAAGTAGGAGATGTGTGACAACATGAAATTCCACCCCGAGAAGTGCTGCGTACTATCCGTTACACGAAGCCGAAGTCCAAACAACTTTCAATATACCCTGCACAACAATGCCCTGTCTAGACTATGTACAGGCTAGATGCTGCATATTATCCGTTACACGAAGCCAAAGATTATCAATAGAGCTGAGTCCATCCAGAAGCGCTCTGTCAGATTCAGTCTTGGTCTTTCGAGCGTCAGCATTCCTAGCTGAAGCAACCATCTATTCAGTAACACAGAATTTCGGACCAGAGTCACAATTCTCTACAACTGAAATCCACAACGCCCTGGTCCGCACTGATCAGCAATAACTTCCTGAATCCACGCCTCATGCCCTCATCAAGTCCGGCACCAGCATAGCCAAGCCTTGCGACTCGATCCAGTCTTCAGCAGCTGCCTGCAGGAAGTTCTCCTTCTGCCCCTGTATACCGTCATCGACTTGAACGCCCTAACAGGAAACAGTGTCTGCTCCCACCCTGGAGACCTTTAGGCTCGGGTTGTTGCGGCACTCATGTAAAGCATCACCCTTCCCTCCCACCCCTGGAATCTGGAACGATACATTGCAGGAAGCTTTGCAGATTATCGTCGCAACGGGTGATGGGAGAGCATATGGCTTTGATTGGTCTATGAATCTATCTATTTTTGTTTTAAGCTCAAATTGTCCTCATCGATATATAAGTTCACTTAAAATTCTACTTCAACTGACACAGTTGATCTCAAGTTGTTCTCCAAGATGTCCTGGTTTAGCACTGTCTCCCTAGCAGGGTGGGCTGGGGGTGGGAGTGGGGGTGGGGGTCTACTGCCCCTTCCCATCTAATCCCCCACCCCGACCCCCGACCCCGCCTCCGCTGCGTCACCACACCCATCTCTCCCCATCCCCATACTGCATGCTGGCTGGGAAATCTATGGAAGAAGAACTGAAGAAGAAGAGAGAGAGAGAGAGAGAGAGTTGTTGTTTTGAAATGTGACCGAATTTTTCATCAACTGAACGAACGTTACCCAAGAAACATAATATTTCATGCCTGTCGGGAAGATATAATTTGTTGGAACAAAAACAACTACCGACTCTAAATTGGTAGCAACAGCAGTAACGACTGGAAATAGAATATGCCTGGAGGCCTGTTCAGCGTGTGTTCTGTTTGCGTCTATATCGAAACTACACAGTGATAGCTGGTAATTTCTATCGGTGCGCATTAGATATGTACGCCGCAGGAAAATCATTTAGCACCACTGATATTAATTCATCAAGATCCACATTTTTTTTCTTCTAAAATATCACATTATTTCGTCGTTTCTGTTAAGAAGAAGAAGAGTTCTAACTGTGTACTAAGTCGTTGAGCGCTTTTATAAATTTTATTTATCTATTTCTATCTCTATTTTCAAAACTTACTTGCTGAGAGCACAAATGAACTTATCTACTTGCTGGGTGCACAAATGAATTTATTATAAACAGACAACGAAGTAACAAGCCAGCCAGCATTTACTTTTTCTGTTTCGAATTTCTGTTGATGAGCAGCGTCTAAGGTTGGTATATTGATCTTTCCCGAGCCTCTCGGTCACTGCAAGCAGCCAGGCGACCCACTATTGCTTTGCACACGTAACCCTGCACGCAAACCACACTGCAGCAAACTTACGTCCCTTTGAGAAATGACATTAAGTGTCGGGGGACTGTCACCACGAACGTGTATTGTCTGCATTTTCTGGCAATATTGCGAATGGTGCGCGGTACTCTGCTGTGTCCTTCTTGTGTGTTCCGTTCCGTTGATATTCTCTCACGGACTGCTGGCTGCTATTATAAAACAGTCGTTTGTGTTATGGTTATGGTTGCGATTACTGAATAAGGTTCAGCCTGCACAGTTTGTGGGTTCATCACTTTAATTCTCTGTGCATGAGTCCTGGCTTAGAGGATTTTTTAAAAAGTGTTTCTATGTAAATTATCAGTGCATATACCGCAGCATAACCAACTCCCGACCGAACGTATCATACTGTTTGCGTTTGATGCAGAATGGCGAATCACAGACATCAGCAACCTGCAATAAACATATTCCATAAAACTGCGTTGATTGTTTAAATAATCTTTAATCGTTCAACAGCACACGTGGATTTTCAAGTACAAGCAGTGACAAAAGAGCACCAACAAGCTTAAAGCCTATGGTATGCTTGCACGTTGCATTTCAGTTTCACAACGTGACGGCTGATGACGGAACCATAGTCTATTTAAGTAGTGAGGGTGGCACTTCATCAGTTGACTATTGCTGTGTTTTTTTTGGACGAGTCTCTGAACACTCGTGAGGCAAGCTGTGGTTTATTCAGTTGTGGTAGACTGCTGATCAGCGGGTCACTGAACCGTGACACTTGGTTTGTTTGCTGTTTTCTCATCATGGCTGGGTGAGTACGTAGGTATATATATATATATATATATATATATATATATTCCAAGTTTTTTTCTCCATATTATTGCATGGTCTTCCCTTCATGTGTATTGTATTGTATTGTATTGTATTGTTATGTGTGGTGTTGTGTTCTTGTTGTGTTGTGTTGTGCTGAACTGTACTGTATTGCGTTGCATTGTATTGTACCTGTGTTGTACAGTATTGTCTAGTCTTGCATTATCACAACAGTCTTCTTTGTGTTAAATTCGGCCTACTCTCCGTCCCAAGGGAGAGGCGCTTGTTTTTGACATCATTGCCATAGCGACTATACATGGCTGAGTCACTTAATCATAAATATTATATTGTTTTAACATATCATTATGAAAGCTTATATAGCGCCTGCCTTCCATCAGACACCAAACTCTAAGCACTAGTTACAAACACGGAGTCATTTGCCCAACAGCCGGGCTGCCTACCTGGGTAGAGACGACTGACAAAATGCATTCCAGCTGGCATGACTCATCATGGATTTATTTCCCGTGTCATCTTCTCCCCCGATTCATTTTTGAAAAGAGTTAGTGTAAAACCATTTCGTGTCAGAGGAGTTGTTCATCTACCCCTGTTTTTCTGTACTACCTTGTTAAATGCTTCAGGTGTGTGTTCGTTTGATCTTACACTAGCCTCTCGGTCTCATTTTTCATTGTATTTTCCCCAAAGGTGATGAATTTGCCACCACCACCCCTGAAAAAAAAACCCACAAAACAAACAAACAAACAAACAAAAACCACCTATCTGCCAAAAATGAATTACGTTACGAATATACCAGGGTATGGTAACAATATTCACTTCTTTATAGTGTTGCGAAAGTGTGTGATCACGAATAATGGTCTCTCTTTTTGAAGTGAAGTGTAGTATTTGACCCAAATCCGGTTTTTCTAAGGCTTCGTATTATATTAACAATGGTATCCTTTTTGAAGTGAAGTGTATTATTTGAATCAAATCCGGTTTCTAAGGTTTCGTAAAATATTATATTATATTATATTATATTATATTATATTATATTATATTAACAATATAGCTCAGTGTTATTATGTAAGCATATTTTGGCGTAAACTTTTTGTGGCAATAACAAAAAGTACCCACCTTTCTTTCTGCACACAGTACCACACAAGGCCCAGAACCGGGCAATGACAAGATCACCACAGGCTACACAGTGTTCACCAGCCAGGAGCCGTTTCACATGAAGTACAACAACGGCGTACTGCCAGAACTGCACGTGGCCTACGAGACCTGGGGCACGCTGAACGAGGACCGCTCCAACGCTGTGCTGGTCCACGCTGGGTTTTCTCTTAGTTCCCACGCCAAGAGCCACCCGGTAAGCCGAGAGCCACCCGCGGTTAGCCAAGAGCCACCCACCCGGTAAGCCAAGAGCCACTCACCCGGTAAGCAAAGAGCCACCCTGTAAGCCAAGAGCCACCCACCCGGTAAGCCAAGAGCCACCCGGTAAGCAAAGAGCCACCCGGTAAGCCAAGAGCCACCCGCGGTAAACCAAGTCCCACCATGTGAGCCAAGTGCCACCCGGTAAGCCAAGTGCCACCCGCGGTAAGCCAAGAGCCACGCGCGGTAAACCAAATCCCCCCGGTAAGCCAAGAGCCACCGGTAAGCCAAGTGCCACCTGGTAAGCCACCCGGTAAGCCAAGATCCACCTGCGGTAAACCAAGTGCCACCCGGTAAGCCAAGAGCCACCCGCGGTAAACCAAGAGCCACCCGTGGTAAGACCCGTGGTAAACCAAGTCCCACCCGGTAAGCCAAGAGCCACCCGTGGTAAACCAAGTCCCACCCGGTAAGCCAAGAGCCACCCCGTAAGATTCTGGTGGTGCTATCAGGCAGATTGTGGTGTGATTTATCAGGCAAGAGTTCGTGATGTTGTTTGGTGGATTTTAGTGATATCAAGTAAGATATTTGTGATATCTAATGTGGAGTTATGGCCTAGAGGTAACGCGTCTGCCTTGGAATTGAGAGAATCTGAACGCGGTGGTTCGAATCACGACTCAGCCGCCGATATTTTCTCCCCCTCCTCTAGACCTTGAGTGGTGGTCTGGACGCTAGTCATTCGGATGAAACGATAAACCGAGGTCCCGTGTGCAGCATGCACTTAGCGCACGTAAAAGAACCCACAAAAGGGTTGTTCCTGGCAAAATTCTGTAGAAAAATCCACTTTGATAGGAAAAACAAATAAAACTGCATGCAGGAAAAAATACAAAAAAAAAGAAGAAAAAAAAGGGGGTGGCGCTGTGGTGTAGCGACGCGCTCTCCCTGGGCAGAGCAGCCCGAATTTTACACAGAGAAATTCGTTGTGACAAAACAAACAAACAAACAAAACGAAAACAAAACAAAACCCCCCAAAAAAAGAAAGAAAAAAGAGAGGTATACAAATATCATCAAGTAAGATTTCTGTGGTGTCATTTTAGATTTCAGTGATGTTCTCAGGTAAGACTTCGATGGCGTTACCAAGTAGATTTTAGTGAAATTATCAGGCAAGATATTAATGATATTGTCATGTAAGATTCCTAAGGTGTTATCAGATAGATTTTAGTGATGTTATCAAGAAGATTTTGATGGTGTCATTGGGCAGATTTTAGTTATATCATTCAGCAAGATTACGGTCTTGTTTGGAGAGATTTCGATGGTTGGTATCATTATGTAAATTTTAATAATATCGTAAGGTAAGGTGTTGTCGATGCAGTCAGGCAGGGTTTTCTCTCTTTGAACCGCTTTCTATGAACTTGTGGGTCAAAATGATGTTCCTGGATGTCTAGAGACGAAAATAATAAAATCCTGTTGATGTTTGCAGATAAGATTGTGATGCTGTAATCGTGTAAATAAGATTTTGTTGAAATCATCAGGTAAGATTTTGATGTCAAGTAAGATTTCGTCGGCTTATCAGGTAATATTTTGATGATGTCAGGAAATTTTTCTACGATGTCATCATGTTAAAATTTTGATGTTGTCATCAAGTACCATTTTGATCATGTCAGGTGAGAGTTTAATGATGTCATGGGGTAAGATTCTGCTAAACTCATCGAGTGAGACTTTGTTGATGTTATCAGGTAAGACTTTGATGACGTTATTGTTGCCATGTTGATGAAGAATCGTCTTCATCTATGTGTCTATACGGCTGCTTAAAGAGTCTTGATTAGTATCAACATCATAGTTAGGAGACCTAGGACATTTTACCTATATCTGTATGAATAATAATAGGTTTTCAAATCTCCAAGAGCATTATTTCTGACAAATCGTCGGATTTTTTGTGGTGCTCTTAATACTGGTATCTTGATTTTGGAGGAAATTCTTAATGTGTGAGTCTAATCATTGTGTGCGAGGGGTGTAAAATCAGAATGTATGATCCATGAGATTCGATAATTAGCTGTGAAGAAAATAAAAGCTCGAATCTCCAGGAGCTCAGAATTCTGAGTAGTGCTCAGGTAAGATGGAGGTGATGTTCTGGCTACTGTTTATCTTGATTTAACTCACTCAGTACGGCCAGTCCTCTCTTCTCCTCTACACAGAACCCTCGGATGTCCAGTGGGTGTGTGAATGACCCAACCTTTAGCTTCCGTCGTCAGAATTGTGGTATTCTTTGTCAACATTCACCTCTTCAGTATAAGAGCCTTCCACTTGCAATATTTTGATGATGGTAATTGGGGAGAAACGCTGTTAACGTCGTCTCTTTCGCCGTTCGTATGGAAAGAGTTAAAGAGTCTTGATTAGTATCAACATCATAGTATGAATAATAATAGGTTTTCAAATCTCCAAGAGCATTATTTCTGACAAATCGTCGGATTTTTTGTGGTGCTCTTAATACTGGTATCTTGATTTTGGAGGAAATTCTTAATGTGTGAGTCTAATCATTGTGTGCGAGGGGTGTAAAATCAGAATGTATGATCCATGAGATTCGATAATTAGCTGTGAAGAAAATAAAAGCTCGAATCTCCAGGAGCTCAGAATTCTGAGTAGTGCTCAGGTAAGATGGAGGTGATGTTCTGGGTACTATTTATCTTGATTTAAACGGGTGTGTGGCTGTGTATGAGAATAAGGTTTTCGTGATAGTTCGGTGACCCAGGAGATTAAGAAATAGTCCTGTGGGTAACAAAAGGAGCTTCTGGATAGGCGTTAGGTTGCTGTTACCTTGATTTTGAAGATGTCTTAATGTGCCTTTTGTTTCCCTGTGTGTGTGTGTGTGTGTGTGTGTGTGTGTGTGTGTGTGTGTGTGTGTGTGTGTGTGTGTAAGGTATAGAAAGTACCCACATCAAATGGGTGACCAAGGACATTTGACTTATAGCTCTATGGATAACAAAGGCCAAATCTGCAGGAATATCGAAGTCTATATAGTCGTCAAGTAAGATTTGGAGAATGTTCTTCAGAACTATTACCTTGTCGATTTTCAAAGACGTCTTCGCGTAGTACTCTAAAAGTAACATAGAAGAGGTATAAAGTATTCAATTGAAAGCTTGGTTATTTTGACCTATAGCCATACGGAAAAGAAGATTTCAGACTCTAAAAATAAATAGATGAAATTAAACACGAACCCACTGATTTTGATAATTCTGATGTGTAAGCATTTAGCCTCCATATCACAAGAAATGGGACATTTTATAAATTGAATTTGGGTTGTTGTTTTTCATTAAATAAGTCAGAACAGACATATCATTGTATTTTCAGGGCTTTTAAAGAAATCAATCAAATTAGCGACCATTTTAACGCAGTCTCTTTGGAATTGTAACATTTCAGTCACTCTCTTGGTGACACTTCCAAGACATTAATCAATTTAACAAATTTAACAACCATTTTAACGCAGTCCCTTTGGAATTTCAACATTTCAGTCACTCTCTTGGTGACACTTCCAAGATATCAATCAAATGAGCAAAATTAACAACCATTTTAAAGCAGTCTCGTTGGAATTTTCATATTTCAGTTACTCTTTTGGTCTCACTTTTCCAGGACCAACCAAATTAACAAAACTGACAACCATTTTAACGCAGTCCCGTTGGAATTTCAACATTTCAGTCACTCTCTTGGTGACACTTCCAAGACATCAATCAATTGAGCAAAATTAACAGCCATTTTAACGCAGTCCCTTTGGAATTTCAACATTTCAGTTACTCTCTTGGTGACACTTCCAAGACATTAATCAATTTAACAAAACTGACAACCATTTTAACGCAGTCCCTTTGGAATTTCAACATTTCAGTCACTCTCTTGGTGACACTTCCAAGACATTAATCAAATAAACAAAATTAACAACCATTTTAACGCAGTCCCTTTGGAATTTCAACATTCCAGTCACTCTCTTGGTAACACTTCCAAGATATCAATCAAAAAATGAGCAAAATTAACCACCATTTTTACGCAGTCCCTTTGGAATTTCAACATTCCAGTCACTCTCTTGGTAACACTTCCAAGATATCAATCAAAAAATGAGCAAAATTAACAACCATTTTTACGCAGTCCCTTTGGAATTTCAACATTCCAGTCACTCTCTTGGTGACACTTCCAGGAGGACCCCCGTCCAGGTTGGTGGGAGAAGTTTGTGGGACCAGGGAGTGCCGTGGACACGTCCAAGTTCTTCGTCATCTGTAACAACAATCTGGGAGGCTGCTACGGATCCTCGTTTGTATACCTTCATTTACCTGTTTAGTTAGTTAGCTAGCTGGTTAGTTAGTTAGTTAGTTACTGATTTCTTTCTTCTTTATTCATTATCTATCTATTCATTATATATATATATATATATATATATATATATATATATATATATATATTTCAAATTAATCAGTTTATTTATTCATTTGTTTATTTATGTATTTGTCTGTTTCTTTATTTATTCATACGATTTTTACTTGTTTGTATTCTGTTTAATGTCACGTCACACATACTTATGATTATAGCTTGACTGATTGATTGATTCATTGATTATTAATTTGTTCTTTCATCTTTTGTTTGTTTGTTTGTTTTTCATACGATTTTTTCTTCTTCTTTTTTTTTCTTGAATGTCCCGTCACACATACAGATGATCACAGTGTTGTATATATTGCTGTTGTGTGTATGTCTGTTGTATGTATGTGTATGATGGTCTAGAAACGATATGTGGTGAAAAACGGAGCCATCCATTTCAATGTTCATTTTTGACTAGTAGGCAAAGGCACAGAGTGACTACGAAGGTAAATTCAAAAGCCTGACATACCACCACATGCTCCCAACATTAATCCTTTCACCGCCAAGCTCGCATTTATGCACAGGCCTGGTAGAGGACCCATGTCACTGAAAGGTGACCATTCATTGGTCTGTTATCCATGAACCTACTGCTCTTAATGTTCGGTGGTAGGATAAACCATATTTTCTATACATCGCAGGGGGAATCCCCAGCTGTTCTTAGCCACTGTCTTTTCTGTGTTTATACGAGGGTCATTCAATAAATAAGGTGAATTTTTCGGTATAAGGACTTCTAATACAGATAGAAGCTTACTTCTTTTTTTTTTCAACGTAGTCTCCCAGCACTGTCACACACTTTTCCCATCTGTGCACAAGCTTCCGTATTCCCTCAGCGTAAAAATCTTTGGACTGATGTCTCAGCCAATCGCTCACAACACTTTTGACTTCATCGTCACTTTCAAACTTCGTGCCTCTCGTGAACGCTTTCAAGGGACCAAACAGGTGAAAGTCTGAAGGGGCAAGGTCTGGGCTGTAAGGGGGATGAGGGAGCAGTTCCCAGCCCAGCTCGTTGATGGTCTGCACCGTTCGGGCTGCTGTGTGAGGCCTTGCATCTTTGACACCCACCGGCAGCTGACCTTCGAGTAGCCAAGGTCATCATGGACAATTTTGTGTGCTGTCCCAACAGATAAGCTCAAAGTCCTTGCAATGTCATCCACTGTCACCCTTCTGTCAGACTGAATGAGGTCATTGACTGATTCGATCACCTCAGGAGACCTCACTTCTGTAGGCCTTCCAGGCCTGTCTTCATCCTCAACACTGCTCCGTCCTTCTTTAAACAATTTAGCCCACTTGTAGACATTTTTTCGGCTGAAACATGTGGCACCATACACAGTTGACATTCTCCTATGAATTTCAACTGGTTTGCACCCTTCAGCAACCAAAAACTTGATAACTGACCGCTGTTCAATCCTGGAGCATGCTTCTTGGTCGGCCATCTTTGTTAATCGCCAAAACTCTCAAAGTTTTTTTTAATCTGCAAAACAAATTAAATCCATGTGAAAAAGAAGTAAAACAAAAAAAAAAGAAAGAAAAAAAAAGTAAGCTTCTATCTGTATTAGAAGTCCTTATACCGAAAAATTCACCTTATTTATTGAATGACCCTCGTAGTACAAGGGAATTTTGTGCTCTGAATTGACTGGTGGTGAAAGGGTTAAGTCCAGCGAGAAACTGTCCTTTAATTAGACATCAAACAGACATTACATCATTGAAATTAATTATTGTGCAACCTGACTTTAAAAATGATTGTCAGTAATATGATATTGAAGGGTCTCTTTCTTCTTCTTTTTTTTCTCTCTTTCTCGCTTTCTGAAGGGGTCCATCATCTATAGATCCACTCACGGGAAAGGTAGGTCGATCAGTGTGTGTTTTATTCATGTTAGGCCAAAACCAGACAGTTCTTTTTTCTCCCCCTTTTCTTTATTTCGGTCCTTTTTTTTTTCTTTTCTTTTGTTTCATTTTCGGTCCTTTTTTCTTTCTATCTTTCTTTTCATTTTCGTGTTTTAAAAGCGCAAATTTGGTGTATTAGTGCATTGCACAGTTGCTTTATTTATGTTGTAATGTATTTACTTTTTTTCACAGTAGATTTCATTGTGTGAAATTCGGACTGCTCTCCCATGCGGAAAGTATGTCGTAACCAAATTGCAGTGGAACCCTTTTCTGCTTCCCTGTGTATTTCTCATTTCTTCTATCATAGTAGATGTTTTTTTTTACGGAACTGTGCCGCGATTTCAAGCCTAAAAACGGAACAAGTCCAGTATTGATGAAAACGGCACACACTACAATGATATCGTAGTTGTGTCAAGGCGTCTGAAAATCGTGTGGAATGCCTGTTGTGGTGATTCTTCTCTTTAACAAGATTGGTGGGGTGGTTTTTTTTTGTTTGTTTTTTGTGTTTTTTTGTGTGGTAATGAATGTCTTTTAACTCTTAACTTAGCCATTCCTGGATCTGAACTTCCATACTCGTTCAAACGCAGACAGAATACTCCAGACGCTTCCTTTTCGCAGACGGTACAACTGTCACAGTATACACACAGCAGATCGAAAACATCACACACACACACACACACACACACACACACACACACACACACACACACACACACACACAGCAGATCGAAAACATCATGATATGGTAGCTCGTGAACCGCTTTCCAGAGAATTGTATTGTATCGGGTTGGGTTGGGTTGGGTTGGGTTGAGTTGGACTGTATTGTTTTGCATTGCATTGCACGGCTGCACTGCGATGTATTGTGGTGTGGTGCGTTTCAGTTTCAGTTTCAGTAGCTCAAGGAGGCGTCACTGCGTTCGGACAAAACCATATACGCTACACCACATCTGCCAAGCAGATGCCTGACCAGCAGCGTAACCCAACGCGCTTAGTCAGGCCTTGAGAACACACACACAAAAAACAAAAAAACAAAAAAAAAAACAAAAAAAAACCAAAACAACGGGGGAATAAATAATAGATAAGCTTGCATAAATAAATAAATAAATAAATAATAATTATAACATAGAAAAAGGTAGTAGTAATAATATTAGTAATACTAATAAAATGATAATAATAAAACATAAATAAATAAATAAATAAGACAACAATGGTGATAAATAAGCAAATAAATGTAAAATATGAAGACACACATTCACACATACACCCACACATGCATAACAGAAATGCACCAGACATGCAGTTTCACATATATGAAAGCACAGTCAAATACATATAAACGTACATGAGCTCCAACACACACACACACACACGCATTACCGTGCACCTCCTCCTGTGGGGCAGTGAAGTGTAATGTAGTGTAGTGTAGTGCATTGCATTGCAGTCCATTGCATTACATTGTAATGCTTTTGCTGCAACTGATTTCTCACACACTGTCCTGAATGGGGAAGGCAGAGAGGAAAAGGACAGGGTGGGAGGTGGCGTTAAGGGGAGAGGGGTGGTGGTAGTGGTGGGGTGGGGGGGGGGTTACCATGTGTCTGATTTTTTTTTGTGTGTGTGTGCCCCCGATCGAGTAGGTCCCACATCTCTCTCCCTCTCTCTCTCTCGCTTATAAACTGCCATCATCAGATGTCCAGGTATTGTATTTGGCAGAATCATGAAACCTATCGTTTTATCTTCATCATGTGTATTCTGACAGCCGTTTGCCACGACCTTTCCCATCGTCAGTGTGACGGACATGGTCCACGCTCAGTTCCGTCTTCTGGATCACCTGGGTATTCAGAAGGTAGGATATCGCGCTCGCACACACACACACACACACACACACACACACACACACACACACACACACACACACACACACACACACAGAAATAAATAAATGAATATATATATATTCCTCTTAATATACCTACGTCTTTCCTAAGTTATTCTGAAATAATGGAAGGTTTGTTTAGTTGTTACCTGCACTTGTTTCCCTCCACTATTATGTTGTACGAAATGTGTGTCTATCTATCTGTCTGTCTATCTGTCTATCTATCTATCTATCTGTCTGTCTATCTGTCTGTCTGTCTGTCTACACATACATGCAAGTGTGTCTATCTATCTATCTGTCTGTCTGTCTACACATACACGCACACACACACACACACACACACACACACACACACACACACACACATATATATATATATATGCATTGATAGACAGATATGTGTGTGTGCGTGCG
>NC_134889.1:20782588-20785088 GCF_041734735.1 Babylonia areolata | reverse complement strand
CGCACACACACACACACACACACACACACACACACACACACACACACACACACACACACACACACACACTCAGGACAGACATGTAACATTTTACGTTATGACCATTTTGTTTTATTTACCCCGCCATGTAGGCGGCCATATTCTGTTTTCCGGGATGTGCATGCTTTGTATGTTCTTGTTTCCATAACCCACCTAACGCTGGCACTGATGGGTTACAGGATCTTTAACGTACATATTTGTTCTTCTGCGTGCGTATACACACGAAGGGGGGTTCAGGCACTAGCAGATCGGCACATATGTTGACCTAGGAGGTCGGAGAATTCTCCACCCTTTACCCACCCACCATGCAGGCGCCTTTACCGAGATTCGAAATCGGGACCCTTAGATTGAAAGACCAACGCTTTAAACACTCGGCTATTGCGCCCATCGTGTGTGTTGTGTTGGACATATCACCTGTGTTGCCGTTACCTGGATCGCTATCGGTCTCATTTGTTCCAGAGAGCTGGCCACTATGACCTACCGCAGCGGGCCTGAGTGGAACGAGAGGTTTGGGAGAAAGCGCATCAGTGACGAACACCCACCCTCCCTGTGCCCCACCTTTGAGATCGAGAGCTACCTGGCACATCAGGGCGAGAGCTTCAGCACCAAGTTTGACCCCAACTCCTACCTCTATATGTCTAAGGTAACGAGGCAAAACGAGATGAGACGAGACAAGACGAGACGAGACGAGACAAAACGAGACAAGACAAGACTTTATTACATATGGAAGTCAGTCGTGTCCGACTATGACCATCAGAACAGCAGAGGAGGCAACTGCTGTCCCAACTATCTGGGCTGGAATTTGATTATAGTGGAGAATGTCTTGCCCAAGTTACATCCCCACTCTCTCGGCCAAGAGGGTTTTAGGACCTGACGGTCGGCGTTGGGATGGTTCCCAAAGGCCAACCAGCCCCCAAGGCTGCTGCACTAAGAACCACCAGTGCAATCCTGCCCAACAAGACGAGACAAAGCGAGACGTGACGAGACAAAACGAGACGCGACGAGACAAAACGAGAAAAGACGAGGTGAGACAAGACAAGACGTGTTGATTTCAGGAAGCTCTGTGGGACCACATGAAAACGTGACATATCCCACGAAACCAGTACCTGATGCAAATAATCATGAAAAACAGTCGGTGTTGTTTTCAGAAGAGAATCGGTTACAATCAATGGCCTCAGCAACTTGAGGAGTGTGAACAGAATAGAAAATACAACCCCATCTGACGGGCGCAATAGCCGAGTGGTTAAAGCGTTGGACTGTCAGTCTGAGGGTCCCGGGTTCGAATCACAGTGACGGCGCCTGGTGGGTGAAGGGTGGAGATTTTTACGGTCTCCCAGGTTAACATGTGTGCAGACCTGCTAGTGCCTGAACCCCCTTCGTGTGTATATGCAAGCAGTAGATCAAATACGCACGTTAAAGATCCTGTAATCCATGTCAGCGTTCGGTGGGTTATGGAAACAATAACATATCCAGCATGCACACCCCCGAAAGCAGAGTATGGCTGCCTACAAGGCGGGGGTAAAAACGGTCATACATGTAAAAGCCCACTCGTGTGCATACGAGTGCACGTGGGAGTTGCAGCCCACGAACGAAGAAGAAGAAGAAGAAGAAGACAACCCCCTCACCCACCCCAACCTCACCCACACCCCTTCCCTCACGTCCAATCCCGCCTCACCCACTCTCCAAAGCCACAGTATGATGGGGGTTCATCTGTGCTTATGTCAATGAATGCACACTTGTCTTCAGTCATTTTAATAATAATAATAATGGTATTTATATAGCGCTGGATCTTGTGCGCTTTCGCACCAGTCATTCACACGCATGCATAACTCTAAAACTGTAGAAACTAAAGACAAGGAAGGGCAGGCAAGGGAGGCTATTTTGGGAAGAGGTGGGTTTTAAGGCCAGACTTGAAAGAGCTGAGTGTGGAGACTTGACGAAGCGAAAAAGGACAACAAACCAGTGAGACTAGAGGAAGAACAGACTAAAGCAGAATGGATTTTTTTGTTTTTTTTTTTTTTTTTTTTTTGTATGTCGTCATGAAATCTAAAAGGTTTACAAGCCACAAGGCACACACATACAACATAAATTCATGAATATCTATACCGTCATGTAAGGGTACTAGCAACGTTCCAACACATTTTTTTGGTGGCTAACTTTTTTTTTCTTTTTTGGGGGTGGTGGTGGTGGTGGGGGGTGGGGGGGGGGGGCTAGAGGAGGGGGGGGGGGGGAGGAAGAAAAAGTGTGTCTAATTGTGTGTACAAGAGAAATATAATTCTATAAAAGCCGTGATGCAATACACGACATGCTGTTGATGTGATACGTAGCAATACGTCCGTCAGATGATGATGATGATCATATGGATACTAATGATATAGCGCCTTTCCTAGATCAGAGACCAAGTTCTGTGCGCTTTATAATCGCAAACATTTGCACCACGTGCTGCCTACGCACATACATA
>NC_134889.1:20742588-20780088 GCF_041734735.1 Babylonia areolata | reverse complement strand
GCGATGGGCATAAGTAAGCAAGTCAGTCAGTCAGTGTGATACATATATGATATACATTGTGATATAGGGAGATATATACAATATTCTGATTGACAGGCAACGAGGCGGTGACGTATTATGAACTGAACTCCATCTACGGCCATGACACCTTTCTGCTGGACCTGAACGGTGTTGGGGCTGGAGTGAAGGTTGTGTGTGTGTGTGTGTGTGTGTGTGTGAGAGAGAGAGAGAGAGAGTGTCTGTGTGTGTGTGTGTGTGTGTGTGTGTGTGTGAGAGAGAGAATCTCTGTGTGTGTATGTGTGTGAGTCTCTGTGTGTGTTTGTAAGAGGTGTGGGGTGTGGGATTGTGGGGGTGTGTGAGGGAGTGCGGGGTGGGGGTGGGGTGGAGGGCATGTGTGCGTGTAAGAAGGGGTGGGGGAGAGAGAGCATAACTGAGGAGAAGATTCCAGATTCCAGGTGGTTTAAGGCTCATGGGTCATCAGACCTTTTAACATTATCAATGATAACACACAGTGTTCAACATGACTTTTGTTTGGATTCTGAATGATGTAATATAGTATTTTCGTTCCAAGCTGATGGTTCTGAGTCAGTGTATGTGTGTGTGTCAAATAACACACACACACACACACACACAGGGAGACTGACAGACACAGAGTCCGAGAGAGAGAGAGAGAGAAATACATTGGGAGGCGGAAAGATAAAGAGATGGACCTGGAAAGAGTTTGAAGAAGAGAAAGACAGAAGGAGAAAGAGAGAGAGAGCTGAATCAGTAACAAGACATGGTGGGGGGATGGGGTGGGTGGGCGGGTTGGCAGTAAATGTTTCAGCCTACTTCAGAGTTGTATATTTATGTCAAATTGTATGGCTGTAAAGTCAGTTTTCTTCAGTTTTGGTTGGATTGAGTTTTCTTATGAAGGGTGGGGAGCGTAGAGGGACTGCTCTCTCTCAGTGAATAAGTTAGTCACTTAGTTAGTGTAATTTAGTTTAGTTTCGTGTAGTTTTTAGTTTAGTTGATTTAGTTAGTTAGTTAGTTCGTTATTGTTTACTATATTTTTTGATGACATCTGGTACAATCCTACAATGTTTTTTTTGTTTGTTTTGTTTTTTCTCCAACAGGGATTCCTGGAAACCAAACAAAAAGAGAGTGGCTTTGTGACCAAGCACAAGCTAAAACGCAAGGGAGGGAGGCAACAAGAGCTAAACGATCAAGGGGTGTTACTGGAATATTCATAAAGAGCGAACCAAGTGCAGTCATTTTTGTTTGCATGGGAGTACACCAAGAAGTATCCCTACCTTTAGCTAACTGTATTCAAGGTGTTGGGAAGTCGCTTTGAAAAAAAAAAAAAGGAAGAAAAGATAAAAGGCAATGGTTTGAAGTTGTGTCCCTTTATAGCAGTGAGAGTCACAGAACTTGAGTGTTGTTTCTTTTTGTGGAATGTGAAGGCATTAAAATGTGGATACAAGAATCGAAATTAGTTATGACGGGAACTGGATTGTGGAATCGCTATAACACTCATCTGTGATTTTTTTTTGGTTTGTTTTTGTTTGTATGTTTGTTTTTGATGCTGCTGTTGTTTTCTGTTGTTTTTTTGTTGTTGTTTTTTTCTTTCTTTTTTTATTTTATTTTATCGTAACCCATAGAATGCACAGACCGTAATAAATTTGACAACTTTGACTTGTGAAATACATTTTTTTTTATATTGTGTTCTTATTGATTCTGCACATTACTTGCATAGTTTTACTATTGTAATTCGGGTATCTGATGGTGTACATTTTGTCATTTTTAATCTTTTATTTTTTTCTCTACGTTTCTCTACAAGTCTTCTTGAAAGTCTATAAAAAAAAAAAAATGCATATTATTTTTTTCAGATATCCACTAAACTGTAGTGTTGTTGGAAAATCATTGTATATAGTACACTGCTTTGTGGTCGTTTCCAAGTTTAATGCCAGCAAACAAACATTGAATAGGAATTGTATACGATATCTTTGTTGACTTTTAGATGGGTCTTTCAGAGAGGGGGAAGGGGGGTTGTAAACTTACACTGAATGTTGTTTTCTTCGTTGTAGGATATTTTAGGGAGGGTGTGGAGGTAATAACTTTGTGATAAGCACTGAATACAACTGATTTCTGCTTTGTTTGGCGCTCACACGCACAAACACACTCAAACTCACACACAAACGCACACAAATATCATTACATCCAAAGACACACAAACGCATAAGGCCGCATATATGTGCAGTCATACAGTCAAACACATTCAACACGCACACATAGTAATTCGTACTATATGTCACTGAACTTGATGTTATTACTGTGGAAGGTATACGTGACTTGGCCGGTGTAATTACCACTGTGATCTGATCATTGTAAGTTAATTGGAATAAACTGGTTCCGTATAATTTTGTGATCGTCTTAAACCTGCTAGTGTTGGTACTACTGCAAGAACTTTTGCAATAAAGCAGCTTTTGCCTCAGAGACTCTGTGTGTGTGTGTGTGTGTGTGTGTGAGAGAGAGAGAGAGAGAGAGAGACGTGTGTGTGTGTGTGTGTGTGTGTGTGTGTGTGTGTGTGTGTATCTTTGTATGTGTGTGTGTGTGTGTGTGTGTGTGTTTGATTGGATGCTCTCTCTCTCTCTCTCTCTCTCTCTCTCCGTTCATCTCACTAACTGGCACCAACCACATACAGACACACACACACACACACACACACACACACACACACACACACACACACACACAAACACACACACACACATCGTCATCATTATCGTCGTCAGTCGCCAAAAACATCTTCATCATCGTCAGTCGTGATCGAACTATATCTAGTTTTTACGTTGCGCTGTGTAGGCACGTTGTATTCATATGCCTTGTCTTATGTGCATATATATGCACGCGTGTCGAGCTCTAACAAGCATTGTACAGCAATAAAATCATAAGTGAAGAAAACTGAGGGGTTGGAGGGGAGGGAGGGGGGGGGGGGGGGGGGGGGGGGGGGGGGGGGGGGGGAGGATGGGCCGATACGCAAGCGAACACGAGAGGGAGCTCTAACATGTTATATTGCTGTAAAATAGCCGATGAAATCGTCAAATATCAGTTGATGGGCGGGGGAACTGACATGATAGCGCAGTCAGTTTGGAAAACTGTCAGTGGCGGAAACAAAAATGATACTCAAGTATTATTTTAAGTTTTTATAGATCACCATCTTTGTCTCCTAGATGAAACAGTGAAGTAGATCTGAATTCAATGACCTGGGCTGTTCACTGCTGATTATCTGGTAGCTGTTCAAGCATATGATTGTAAGTCAAGTTGTTGCTCGAAGAAGAAACGAAACTAAAAGTAGCCATTTTGTGCTGCGACGTCAAGGGAGGTGATTCTAATGGCACGGTTCCAAAAACGTGCAGAAATCGATAAACATTGACCAACTTTTGCAGACGACGCGCGCTGGCCAGAAAATTTACATAATGTCATTCAGACAATCAGGAAGCAGTGTCGAAATGATGAGCAGATATATTCGCAGTAAGTCCGCACACATTGTTCTTGATTTTTTTTCTTCTAAATTCAGTAGGGCATGTTCGTTTGAATATGAACACTTGAAACTTCAACAGGCGATACAGTTTGCTGAGAGCAGACGATGCGAAATGAAATTTGAAATTTTGCTTTCTGAAGTAGGTCAGAGAACTGAATGCCGTTCATCAGACTTTCGATCTGTTTTTTCCTTAAGTACTGCGTAAGAACGAACCATTTGAGTGTTGTTTTATCAGCGCTATGATCAGGGGATGAAGATAGCAACTGATAAGAAAATGAAGAGGAAGGGATGGAGATGGGCTGAATTAGTAATGATTCCCGCTGAAATTAAAATGGGCTAATTTCAGTGACAAAACTACAATTTTATCTGCTGCATGTTATTCCCCTAACACCCGCGACTAGCTAATCGTTGCCATGAACCTTACCAACAAGACGTAACAGACTGTCAAGGGGGAAAATAACAGCCTGCTTGCTTAATTCGATGGCACAAACTAGAGCAGTTATTATAGTAAATAATAATATGCTACACATGATATGGAAACTGGTGTCCGTTAATTCTGCATAACTCTAGCAACTCAATCTGTTGCAGCAGGCCTCTGAAATTTAAGCAGGTTACATATAAAAAGTAAGGTTTTGTGGTGTATTGTAGCATCTGCTCACATATGCATGCATGTATGTATATATAAGCTTGTGTAAACATATGTATGAATACAAAAAATATACATGCATGCATTTGGACAATCTAACACCAAAGCTGTCAGTTGAAAGGTGTGGTGCTGGACAAGAAAAATAACTGCACACAAAATACATGGAAAGAGATCATTATTGATTAACATTGTAATTTTTTATTTAAAGTTTACAAAGTATAACATTCTATGTCTTCGTGCATATGCTGTTGTGAATGTGACAGGATGGCTATTTTTTTTTTGCAAGGTTAAAACCATCCGGCCTCTGAATATTTTCACTGCTTGTTTAATGTCTGATCTCTGTCTCTCTCTCTCTCTCTGTCTCTCTCTCTCTCTGTGTCTCTGTGTGTGTGTCTCTCTGTGTCTGTCTGTCTGTCTGTCAGTCTGTCTGTCTGTCTGTCTGTCTGTCTCTCTCACTCTCTCTCTCTCTATGTATATACAGGTTGTCCTCAACCAAAAAACGCCTGTGCACTGTTTACAGATAATAATTCATATATTCTTTTTGTTCTGTGAACTGTCGGAATGCATATGACATACAATTTGTATAATATCACTGTTGAAACTATTTGCCAAAAATGATGCTAATGGTACATTACTCTGTATTTACCTGTATGTAAACATTTAGACTTGCACTCAGGTACACATATTTTCCTGACTCTAATCCATGTTCATTGTAGCACACTACAAGTCTAAAACATGCAATTAAAAAATACGAAAAGCAGTCACAAGGCTTCAAAACCATTATAATTTATATGTGCAAAAATTCAACCACATAGATGCAGAGACATAGAAACATGTGCTCTTGCAGGTGTGCACACACTTATTACTGTCATGGTTGTTTGTCAAAGTTCTAAGTGTCACCAAAGGAAACTGAGTTGCAGTAATGCACATGCACATGCATGCATGCACACATGTACACATGCATGTACACACGCACACACACACACACACACACACACACACATGCTTGCATGCATGCATGCATGCATGGATTAATACATGCTTACACAGAGACATACACACAGAGAAAAAAATAATAGACAACTTAGTTCTGGTATTTATAACAAAACAAAAAACAACAACAAAAAATATCTCTCAGCAAAAGAAAATTCAGTGATCCTCACTGTTTCTGAGTGAGTGTAAAATTTGACATTTAGGGACTTCTCCCTCTCTTTTCCACCCAGTTGTTTCCAAACTTGTGTGTTTTGTCACAATCATTTCTTGGTACTTTCTCTTCTCATTGATCACAGTATTCATGCACGTGTTTGCTTGATACATGCAGATCAATGAGGTACTGTGGTGACAAGTGAGAAGAAAATGTCAGAAGTGCTGAGAGCAGCACAGTTCTCTTCTAAGAGTTCATATGTTTGTCTGTATGAAAAAAAACAACAACAAAAAAACAAAGCTGGTTTCAGCAACATCAGATATTGAGTGACCTCTTTGTTTTCAACCCAAGGTGGAGAATGGGTTTTGAAGTCTTTCTGTGGCTTGTGGGAACATGATGTATGGAGATGTGCGTGTTTATCACAGAAGCTGCATGTCTGCTCTTTATTTGTACCAAGTAAGGTGGAAAACAGTAATAAGAATGTTGTGTAATTATAGATTGTTGTTGTTGATTGATTTATGTATCATTTAACAATTGTTATTCTATTGATTTAGAAAAAAAATATATTTGGATTTTCTTTTCTGTTTTTTTTTTCTTATCTTTTGTTTGTGTTATGGAAAAAACAACAACAAACAAACTTGCAACCTGTAAGTTTTCATTGTAGTGCATTATGGTTGTTTGGTGCATTGTGTGGTGTTTTCCTGCTATATTTTACGGGGTGTGTACCATGGAGCTATTGATGATGATGAAGTTTCATTATAACTGTTGATGCAAGGGGGAAACAATTTAACAGAAAAATGTGACTGCTTTCTCATTACTGCAGGTTGGAAGCATATTGTATAAGAATCAAAGTAACCGTTCTGCTTTTCAAATATTCACCTGTGTATTATTCATCACATTATGTGTTTTATTATCATCTTTATCCTGTACTATTTTCCATCTCATTTGTCTCTGTTGAATGTATTGAAATGAGCTGACTGAAGTTGAGGAATGAAATGTACAACATGGTGGTGGTGGTGTGTCCATCGAGATCGATGATGACCATCGTTGTCATCGAGATGGGGGATGGGGGATGGGGGGAGGGTGGTGGTGGGGTGGGGGGAAGGATGCTCATGAATCTATCTGTGAGTGCGCAGATGGCTGAATAGTCCAATCTGCGCACGAAATGTCCGCTGACAGTTGGGGCAGACAAAGACAGGCATATCATTGTCAGGGAGCTTGTTTGCCCGTGACTTTCTGGCCTGCCTCTTCTGAACAGCTGCAGCAGTCCTGTTGGCCTCGCACAACCTGGCGCCTTTGTGCACAGCAGCGCGCCATTTGTCACGGTCCACTGCAGATTCCTCCCAGGAGTCAGGGTTGATATCAAACACTTTCAGAGAGACTTTCAGAGTATCTCTGAAGCGCTTCTTCTGACCTCCGTGTGATCTCTTCCCTTGTTGCAGCTCGCCATAGAAGAGCCTTTTGGGCAGCCGATGGTCTGGCATGCGCGCCACGTGTCCAGCTCAGCGAAGCTGGGACTGCATCAGGATGGTGAAGATGCTGGGAAGGGTGGCTTTTGCGAGCACCTCTGTGTCAGGGGTCTTGTCTTGCCACTTGATGTTCAGTAGCTTCCTGAGGCATGTTGTGTGGAAGTGGTTCAGCTTCTTGGCATGTCGTTGGTACACTGTCCAAGTTTCGCAGGCGTACAGTAGTGTGGGGAGAACTACTGCTCTGTAGACCTTTAGCTTGGTCTCAAGACTAATGCCTCTTCTGTTCCAGACATTTGCATTGAGTCTACCAAAAGCTGCGCTTGCTCTTGCAATCCTGACGTTCACTTCATCGTCGATTGTCACATTTCGTGACAGTGTGCTGCCAAGGTATGTGAACCGCTCCACCGCACTGAGTCTCTGACCGTTGACTGTGATGTTGGGCTCAACGTAGGGTTTCCCTGGGGCTGGCTGATGGAGAACTTCAGTTTTCCTCGTGCTGATGGTAAGGCCGAAGTTCCTGCTGGCAGTGGCAAACTTGTCGACGCTGAGTTGCATGTCAGCTTCAGATCCAGCGTTGAGGGCACAATCATCAGCAAACAAAAAGTCTCTGATGATGTCTGTCATGACCTTCGTTTTTGCTTGAAGCCTTCTGAGGTTAAACAGCTTGCCATCTGTTCGGTACTTTAGGCCGATTCCAACATCGCCATCTCTGAAGGCATCAGTAAGCATTGCAGAGAACATGAGGCTGAACAGCGTTGGAGCCAGGACGCAGCCTTGCTTGACACCATTTGTGACAGCAAAAGGAGCAGATGTTTCACCATTGTCCTGGACTCGAGCCTGCATGCCTTCATGGAATTGGCTGACCAAGGAAATAAATTTCCGAGGGCATCCGTACTTGGCCATGATCTTCCACAGTCCCTCTCTACTCACGGTGTCGAAGGCCTTAGTGAGGTCGATATAGGTGGAGAACAGATCAGCATTTTGCTCCTGACATTTCTCTTGCAGCTGCCTTGCAGCAAACACCATGTCAGTGGTTCCGCGCTCTTTCCGGAATCCACATTGGCTCTCAGGCAAATGACCTTGGTCAAGGTGTGCTGTGAGGCGGTTAAGTAGGATCCTGGCAAGTATCTTGCCTGCGATGGAGAGCAAGGAAATGCCCCGATGGTTATCACAGGCTTGCCGGTTCCCCTTTCGCTTGTACAAGTGAATGATAGATGCATCTTTGAAATCCTGGGGGATCGTCTCTTCTTTCCACATGAGTGAGTACAGCTGATGAAGCTTCTCAGTCAGCACAGTGCCTCCATCCTTGTAGACCTCTGCTGGTATGGAGTCTGAGCCAGGTGCTTTGCCACTGGATAGCAGACGGATTGCTTTCTGGGTCTCAAGAAGTGTTGGCGGATCGTCCAGTGCTTCGTTGGTGGGGACTTGTGGGAGACGGTCTATGGCTTCATCATTTATGGAGGAAGGGCGATTTAAGACACTGTTGAAGTGCTCAGCCCATCGTTCGAGAATGTTCTCCTTCTCGGTGATCAAGGTATTCCCATCTGCACTGAGGAGGGGGGATGATCCTGAGGATGTGGGGCCGTAGACTTCTTTTAAGGCATCATAGAACCTCTTCATATCGTGCCTGTCAGCATATCCCTGGATCTCATCAGCTTTGTCACTCAGCCACTTATCCTGCATCTGGCGTAACTTTTGCTGAACAGTCCTGCGGATGTCATTGTATGCATCCTTTTTTGATGTGGACTTTGGGTTGCTCAGGTGGGCTTGATGCAGATGGCGTTTCTCATCCAGAAGCTGCTTGATTTCATCACAGTTTTCATCAAACCAGTCTTTGTGCTTTCTGGTCATGGGTCCCAGGGTCTCTGAAGCTGTACTATAGATCAGCTCACGCAGGGTCCTCCAGTCAATATTCACCTGTGTATTATTCATCACATTATGTGTTTTATTATCATCTTTATCCTGTACTATTTTCCATCTCATTTGTCTCTGTTGAATGTATTGAAATGAGCTGACTGAAGTTGAGGAATGAAATGTACAACATACAGCAGCAACAACAACAGAGAGAGAGAGAGAGAGAGAGAGAGAGAAGAAACTGTATTTATCAAATTTGTAGATGTTAACAAAGACTTCACAATAACATTGCCATCTTTGGCAGGCTGAACAGATACACACAGGACAAGCAAACACAAATAAAATGTCTTGTTTTCAACAGGTTCTGTGAGATTTGATTTGGTCCACTACTGTTATAGTTTCTTATTCATCTAGGCTATTTTCTGCCAGGAAGTGAGAGAATCTGAGTGCGCTGGTTCGAATCATGGCTCCGTTGCCAGTATTTTCTCGCCCTCCACTAGACCGACAGTGGTGGTCTGGATGCTAGTCATTCGGATGAGATGATAAACGGAAGTTCCATGTGCAGCATGCACTTAGCGCATGTAAAAGAACCCATGGCAACAAAAGGGTTGTCCCTGGCAAAATTCAGTAGAAAAATCCACTCCAATAGGAAAAATAAATAAAACTGCATGCAGGAAAAAAAAAAATTTTTAAATGGGTGGCGCTCTCAGTGTAGTGACATGCTCTTCCTGGGGAGAGCAGCCCAAATTTCACAGAGAAATTTGTTGTGACAAAAAAGAGAAATACAAATGCAAATACAAAAAAAGAGTGGATTGGGGCAGTGCAGTGCAGCACCAGCTCAGTTTGTTTTCTGTTTGCACATATATTTTAATGTCAAAAATTAATTTTTATAAGTGGACTTTTCTAAAGACAACTTGTTTGCTGCCATTAGATCTTTTGCTTGTCCTGTCCAGGAGATTTTTGTGGATATCAGTTAAAAGAGTAGCTCTGAGTCTGCCACTGGAATCTGACAGTGATTGGTGGGGAACAGGGACAGAGGTATTCCAGCCCCTTTGCAACTTAACTCTTTCACTGCCAAGTTTCTCTTTGAAAAATACAGTCCATCGCCAAATACTTTAGATATGGTGCTCTCAATCACAGGCATAATATCGTGTCAAAACAACACAATGGACTTGTTCACTTCAAACACGGTCAGGGGGTAAAGGGTAGTCATCGTTCTGTTGGTAGGAAACTGGCTGCAGCTGTCAAGCTTTGTTACAGTGTGAAAAAAGGTTCTTTTGATATGACCCCTCAATGTTGACTGAAGTCGCCTATGGCATTGCACTATCTTGTCAACTAAAGATGCCTATGGTGGTGAAAGAGTTGATTAGGTCTGAGGCTGGGATCTCTTCTTTCCTAATCAAATGCCACCACTCCTCTCATGACAATAAATAAATAGACAAATGAATAACTTTATTATTACTTTATTGGGTGGGGGGATCCACTGTCATGTGCATTTTATTGGTGTTATGCCCACACAACTCATTCCAAGTTCTCCCATTCAAAGCCACACCTCGATTTATCTGCCAGACAGTCTGAGCACCAACTGTCCACAGAGAAACTTTCAATGTTAGGTCGCCAGGTGTCACACACCAGAGGAGAACTAACATTATTTTGTGTTTAACCCTTTCTGAACCCAGGAGGTCACACACCGGAAAACCAACATCATTCTATATTTAACCCCTTGATTACCCCAGGACAGAAATTTCTGTTGTCGTCCGGTCTGCAAATAAGTGCCCCAAGACCGAAATATCCATCCAAGTCATTGTAGGAAGTTTTCTTTCACAAGATCATGAAATTGTCATAAATGATAGTGTGTTCAATTTCCTTTCAGAAAAGTATTGGATACACATGATTTCTTTCAGGAGTTTCCATGTTAGAATTTGAAGAGAGAGAAAAAAAAATTACCATCTCTGACCAAAAACCCCTTGGCAAATAGTTGTCACTGAGCATAAAATATTAGGCTTGGCACTGAAAGGTTTTACCCTTTCAGACGCCTGGAGGTCACACACCGGAGCAGAACTAACATTCTTTGTTTGAAACCTTTTCACAGACTCTAAACCCCAGCTGCAGTAACAACACCATGACCCCACAGCGCCGTCCCTGACCACAAGTTCAGAAACATGTTCCTGCTTCGTGCCCTCACCCTGACCCTGGTGGTGACGGAGACCTTGACTTTGAAGGACATTCCGCTGACCCTGGGTGGGATCTTCCCCATGTCGGGAAGCTGGGCCGGGGGTATGGCCTGCAAGCCGGCCATCAACATGGCACTGGCCATGGTCAACAATCAGACCGACATTCTGCCAGAGTATGAGCTCACCATGCAGTATAATGACAGTCAGGTGAGAAGTGGGTAGTATAGGGGGAGTGTGTGCGTGTGTGTGTTTGCGTGTGTGTGTTGCATTTGTTTTGTGCTGTGTAAGTTTTGCATTAATTTTGTGGTGTGTTGTTTTGTTTCAGTTTGAGTGGATAGCGAAGGTGTGTGTGTGTGTGTTATGTTGCATTTATGTTGTGGTAAATTGTTTTGTTTCTTTTTGAGTGTGTTGTGGATGTGTGTGTTGTGTTCCATTCTGTATTCCATTTGCTTATGTTGTTTTGCTTCTGTTTGAGTGAATGGTGGAGGGGCCAGTTTTATTCTGTGCTGTGTTGCTTTTTTAAAATTTTTATTATGTTGTGGTGTGAGTACATAGTTGAAGTGTGTACTGTATTTTGTGTTGTGTTGCATCTGTTATGTTAAACTGTGATGTTGTTTAGTTTCTGTTTGAGTGAATGGTGAGGATTGTGTTCAGATCTGTGTTATTATCATTATTGTTGTTGTTGTCATTAGCATTGTGATAATTATTGTATTTGTATTTCTCTTTTCTGTCACAACAGATTTATTTGTGTGAAATTCAGGCTGCTCTCCCCAGGGAGAGCGCGTTGCTACACTGAGAGCGCCACCCATCTTTTAATATTTTTTCCTGCATGCAGTTTTATTTGGTTTTCCTTTCGAAGTGGATTTTTCTACAGAATTTTGCCAGGAACAACCCTTTTGTTGTTGTGTGTTCTTTTATGTGCACTAAGTACATGCTGCACATGGGACCTCGGTTTATCATCTCATCCGAACAACTAGCGCCCAGACCACCACTTAAGGTCTAGTGGAGGGGGAGAAAATACTGGCGACTGAGCCATGATTTGAACCAGCGCGCTCAGATCTCAGATTCTCTCACTTCCTAGGCAGACGCGTTACCTCTAGGCCATCACTCCACATTATTGTGTCTGTGTTGCAGTGCATGCCGGGTCTGGGGACCAAGGTGCTGTACCAGCTGCTGTACGACAAGCCCACCAAGATCATGGTGCTGACTGGGTGCTCCAGTGTGTCCACCTTTGTCGCGCAGGCCGCCAACATGTGGAACCTGATTGTGGTTGGTGTTCAGGGGCGTGTAGGGGTGTGGGTGGGAGTTTGTGTGTGGTTGTGTGTGTGTGTGTGTTAAGTGTGTCCACCTTTCTTGCTTGGGCTGCCAACATGTAGAACCTGACTGTGGTCAGTGTTCAGGGGTGTGTGGGGGTGTGGGTGGGAGTTTGTGTGTGGTTGTGTGTGTGTGTGTGTAAAGTGTGTCCACCTTTGTCGCTCAGGCCGTCAGCATGTGGAACCTGATTGTGGTTGGTGTTCAGGGGTGTGTGGGGGTGTGGGTGGGAGTTTGTGTGTGGTTGTGTGTGTGTGTGTGTTAAGTGTGTCCACCTTTGTCGCTCAGGCCGTCAGCATGTGGAACCTGATTGTGGTTGGTGTTCAGGGTGATGGGGGAGTCTGGGGGGGGGTGGGGGGGGGAGTTTGTGTGTGGTTGTGTGTGTGTGTGTATGTGTGTGTGTGTGTGTGTGTGTGTTAAGTGTGTCCACCTTTGCTGCTCAGGCTGCCAACATGTAGAACCTGACTGTGGCTGGTGTTCAGGGTGGTGGGGGTGTGTGGGTGGGAGTTTGTGTGTGGTTGTGTGTGTGTGTTAAGTGTGTCCACCTTTATCGCTAAGGCCGCCAACATGTGGAACCTGATTGTGTTCTGTTTTTAGGGGCGTATGGGGGTGTAGGTGGGTGGTTGTGTGTGTGTGTGTGAAGTATGTCCACCTTTGTCGCTCAGGCTCTCAACATGTGGAACCTGATTGTGGTCAGTGTTTAGGGGCATGTGGGGGTGTGGGTGGGAATTTGTGTGTGGTTATGTGTGTGTGTGTGTGTGTGTTAAGTGTGTCCACCTTTGTCACTCAGGCCGCCAACACGTGGAACCTGATTGTGGTCAGTGTTCAGGGGTGTGTGTGGGGGTGTGGGTGTGTGTGATAAGTGTGTCCACCTTTGCTGCTCAGGCTGCCAGCGTGTGGAATCTGACTGTGGTTGGTGTTTAGGGTGGTGGGGGTGTGTGGGTGGGAGTTTGTGTGTGGTTGTGTGTGTGTGTTAAGTGTGTCCACCTTTATCGCTAAGGCCGCCAACATGTGGAACCTGATTGTGTTCTGTTTTCAGGGGCATGTGGGGGTGTGGGTGGGAGTTTGTGTGTGGTTGTGTGTGTGTGTGTTGTTGTGTGTGTGTGTGTGTGGTAAGTGTGTCCACCTTTGTCACTAAGGCCGCCAACATGTGGAACCTGATTGTGGTCGGTGTTCAGGGGCATGTGGGGGTGTGGGTGGGAGTTTGTGTGTGGTTGTGTGTGTGTGTGTGTGTGTGTGTTAAGTGTGCCCACCTTTGTCACTCAGGCCACCAACATGTGGAACCTTATTGTGGTTGGTGTTCAGGGTGATGGGGTGTGTGGGGGGGGGGGAGTTTGTGTGTGGTTGTGTGTGTGTGTGTGTGTGTTAAGTGTGCCCACCTTTGTCACTCAGGCCACCAACATGTGGAACCTTATTGTGGTTGTGTGGGGTTGTGGGTGGGAGTTTGTGTGTGGTTGTGTGTGTGTGTGTGTGTGTGTTAAGTGTGTCCACCCTTGTTGCTCAGGCTGCCAACATGTAGAACCTGACTGTGGCTGGTGTTCAGGGTGGTGGGGGTGTGTGGGTCAGAGTTTGTGTGTGGTTGTGTGTGTGTCCACCATTGTTGCTCAGGCTGCCAACATGTGGAACCTGATCGTGGTCAGTGTTCAGGGGTGTGTGTGTGTGTGGGTGGGAGTTTGTGTGTGGTGTGTGTGTGTGTGTGTGTGTGTGTGTGTGTGTGTGTGTGTGTGTATTTGTCCACCTTTGTCACTCAGGCCGCCAACACGTGGAACCTGATTGTGGTCGGTGTTCAGGAGTGTGTGTGGGTGTGTGGGTGTGTGTGTTAAGTGTGTCCACCTTTGCTGCTCAGGCCGCCAGCATGTGGAACCGGACTGTGGTTGGTGTTTAGGGTGGTGGGGGGGGTGTGGGTGGGAGTTTGTGTGTGGTTGTGTGTGTGTGTGTGTGTGTGTGTTAAGTATGTCCACCTTTGTCGCTCAGGCTGTCAACATGTGGAACCTGATTGTGGTTGGTGTTCAGGGGCATGTGGGGTGTGGGTGGGAGTTTGTGTGTGGTTGTGTGTGTGTGTGTGTGTGTGTGTGTGTCCACCTTTGGCGCTCAGGCTGTCAACATTTGGAACCTGATCATGGTTGGTGTTCAGGGGCATGTGGGGGTGTCGGTGGGAGTTTGTGTGTGGTTGTGTGTGTGTGTGTGTGTGTGTGTGTTAAGTATGTCCACCTTTGTCGCTCAGGCTGTCAACATGTGGAACCTGATTGTGGTCAGTGTTCTGGGGCGTGTGGGGGTGTGGGTGGGAGTTTGTGTGTGTGTGTGTGTGTGTGTGTGTGTGTGTGTGTGTGTTTAGTGTGTCCACCTTTGTTGCTCAGGCTGTCAACATGTGGAACCTGATTGTGGTTGGTGTTCAGGGGCATGTGGGAGTGGGGGTGGGGATGGAAGTTTGTGTATGGTTGTTGTGTGTGTGTGCGTGTTAAGTGTGTCCACCTTTGTTGCGCAGGCTGCCAACATGTGGAACCTGATCATGGTTGGTGTTCAAGGGGGTTTGTGGGGGTGTGGGTGAGAGTTTGTGTGTGGTTTGTGTGTGTGTGTGTGTGTGTGACGTGTGTCCATCTTTGTGGCTCAGGGGCGTGTGGAGGTGTGGGTGGGTGTTTGTGTGTGGTTGTGTTTGTGTCCACCTTTGTCACTCAGGCTGCCAATGTGTGGAACCTGATCGTGGTCTGTGTTCAGGGGTGTGTGTGTGGGTGGGTGGGAGTTTGTGTGTGGCTGTGTGTGTGTGTGTGTGTTAAGTGTGTCCACCTTTTTCGCTTAGGCCGCCAACATGTGGAACCTGATTGTGGTCAGTTCTCAGGGGATGGGGATGGGGGTGGGGGATTTCGTGTGTGTGTGTGTGTATGTGTGTGTGGTTGTTATTTAGGGTTGTGCTGCCTCAGTCACACTTGTCAGTTCAGAACATTACCACTGGCTGTGTCAGTTCAGAACATAACCTCTAGCTGTACAAGGTCAGACCATAACCTCTGTTTGCTTGAACCAAGAACAGAATCTGTGGCTGTTTCAGCTTAGAACGTAATCTCTGGTTGTTTCAGCATAACAAACATCAGGCTGTTTCAGTGTAGGACATGATCTCTGGCTGTTTCAGCTTAACAATCATCTGGGTGTTTCAGTTTAGTTCAGATTTAATAACCTCTGGCTGTTTCATCTTAACAAACATCTGGCTGTTTCAGCTTATATTTGAACATAAAGTCTGGCTGTTTCAGCTTGCTTTGGGATATAACCTATGGCTGTTTCAGCTTATTTTGGAATATAACATCTGGCTGTTTCAGCTTACTTTGGAACATAACATCTGTCTGTTTCAGCTCAGTATGGAACATGACCTCTGGTCGAATCAGCTTAGTTTTGAATATAACCTGTGGCTGTTTCAGCTCAGTATGGAACAAAACCTCTGTCTGTTTCAGCTCAGTATGGAACAAAACCTCTGGCTGTTCAGATTAGTTTTGGGCTTTTTCAGCTTAGTTAAGAACATAACCTCTGGCTGTTTCAGCTTTGTTCAGAACATAACCTCTGACTGTTAATAGCTTTGTTAAGAACATAACCTCTGGCTGTTTCAGCTTAGTTTAGAACATAACCTCTGGCTGTTTCAGCCTAGCTAAGAACATAACCTCTGGCTGTTTCACCTTTGTTAAAAACATAACCTCTGGCTGTTTCAGCTCAGTTAAGAACATAACCTCTGGCTGTTTCAGCTTAGTTAAGAACAAAACCTCTGGCTGGTTATTGCTTAGTTTAGAACATAACCTCTGGCTGGTTATTGCTTAGTTTAGAACATAACCTCTGTCTGTTTCAGCTTTGTTAAGAACATAACCTCAGGCTGTTTCAGCTTTGTTAAGAACATAACCTCAGGCTGTTTCAGCTTAGTTAAGAACAAAACCTCTGGCTGTTTCAGCTTAGTTAAGAACCTAACCTCTGGCTCTTTTACCTTAGTTAAGAACATAACACTCTGGCTGTTTCAGCTTAGTTTAGAACATAACCTATGGCTGTTTCAGCTTATATTTGAACATAAAGTCTGGCTTTTTCAGCTTAGTTAAGAACAAAACCTCTGGCTGTTTCAGCTTAGTTAAGAACATAACCTCTGGCTCTTTTACCTTAGTTAAGAACATAACACTCTGGCTGTTTCAGCTTAGTTTAGAACATAACCTATGGCTGTTTCAGCCTAGTTAAGAACATAACCTCTGGCTTTTTCAGCTTAGTTATGAACATAACCGCTGGCTGTTTCAGCTTGCGTACGGTGCCAGCTCTCCTGCCCTGTCTAACCGGGAACGTTTCCCGATGTTTTTCCGCACCCACCCCTCGGGCACGCTGCACAACCCCACCCGCATCAAGCTGTTCCAGCTGTTCAAGTGGAAGAGGATCGCCACCATACAGGAGACCCAGGAGACATTTACTTCTGTGAGTTTTGTGTCTTGGGGGTGGGTGGTGAGGGGGAGGGCAGTGGGGGCAGGGAGTCTTGATGGGGGAGGGATTCTTATTTTTGTCAGCTTTTTATTTTTTGTTTTTTTGTTTCTTTCTTCTCTTTTTTTGAAATATATATATATATATTTTCTTTAAAGCAAAACATCTTTTGAAGTAAAGTTGATATATTCGGTAAACTAAATTGTTACTGGATTGGATGGTGTGGTGGTAGTGCTGCTTATGTGATGATTCTTATGTCTTCATCTGCATGCACTCCTATTTTACATTGTTTTACAAAGTTCTTAAAACCATTATCTTCTTCTTCATCTTCAGTGTTCTTGGACTGCAACTCCCTTGTTCACTCATACGCACGAGTGGGCTTCTATGTGCATGACTGTTTTTGCTGTTCATCTTTCAATCATTTATCTTTAATTTGTATTTGTATTTCTTTTTATCACAACAGGTTTCTCTGTGTGAAATTCGGGCTGCTCTCCCCAGGGAGAGCGCGTCGCTACACTACAGCGCCACCCATTTTTTTGTATTTTTTCCTGCGTGTAGTTTTATTTGTTTTTCCTATCGATGTAGATTTTTCTACAGAATTTTGCCAGGAACAACCCTTTTGTTGCTGTGGGTTCTTTTACGTGCACTAAGTGCATGCTGCACACGGGACCTCGGTTTATCGTCTCATCCGAATGACTAGTGTCCAGACCACCACTCAAGGTCTAGTGGAGGGGGAGAAAATATCGGCGGCTGAACCGTGATTCGAACCAGTGCGCTCAGATTCTCTCACTTCCTAGGCGGACGTGTTACCTCTAGGCCATCACTCCACTTTGCTGTTGTTTGCTGTTGATATGTCAGTCGTTTGCTGCCATGTGCCATTGATCTTCGAGTCACTTATGAATCATTTGCTGTTCATCTTTCAATCATTTATCAGTCATGTGGTGTTCACCATTCAGTAATTTGTTATGAATGTTTCTGTCATTTGCTGTTGATCTGTCAGTCCTTCGCTACCATTTGCTGCATGTCTTTCAAGTATTTGATATTGATCTTTTAGTCATTTGCTGTTAGTTTTTTTTCAGTCAGTTTTTTTGCTCTTTTGGTCATTTGTTGTTGATCTTTTGGTCTTTTGTTGTTGATCTTTTAGTCATTTGTTGTTGATCTTTTGGTCATTTGTTGCTGATTTTTTAGTAAATTTTTGTCCATCTTTTGGTTATTTGTTCTTGACCTTTTAGTCATTTGTTGTTGATCTTTTAGTCATTTGCTGTTGATCTTTTAGTCACTAGTTGATCTTTTGGTAAACTGTTGATCTTTTGGTAAACTGTTGATCTTTCAGTCATTTGTTGATGATCTTTTAGTCACTTATTGCTGACCTTTTAGTCATTTCTTGGTGATCTTTTAGTGAACTGTTGATCTTTCAGTCATTCATTGATCTTTCAGTCATTTGTTGTTGATCTTTCTGACATTTTTTCATATATCTTTCAGTCATTTGCTGTTGATCTTTCATTTATCTGAAAGTCATTTGCATTTGATTTTTCAGTCATTTGCTGTGGAACTTTCAGCCATTTGCTCTTGATCTTTTAGCCATTTGATGTTGATCTTTTAGCCATTTGATGTTGATCTTTCAGTCATTTGCCATTGACCCTGTCAGTCTCCATCATTCAGACAATTCCTTGTTGGTCGTTTTCCCCCCCCCCCAGACCATCGAGGATTTGGAGAAGAGGGTGAAGGAGGTGGACATTGACATTGCCGTGCGGCAGAGCTTTCTGACGGACCCCACCAACGCTGTGAGAAACCTGAAGGTCAGTGACTGCACTGTCAGCCTGATTCACGCTCTGGGGTGGGTTGCATGAGGTGACCTTTGCAGCACTAAGTTTGCTTAGAGTTAATTCACTCCGGATGACGGAATGCTATAGCGTTCCTGACGTAAAGTTGTGTTCCGGATGACGGAATGCTATAGCAGTTTCTCACAAAAATCTGTCCATGTTTTCCTCATGGGGTAGCATAAAAATCGAAGCTACAGTGGGCATTGTGAACGTGTTAAGGGTCAAATGACAAGCTAATCTGCATACGTATCAAAAATTGCGTCGCAGGCAATACAAGTGGAAATTTTTGGAGCAAACTAGATCATGACAGCAGCTTTTTACTGCTGCTGAAGTGATTGAAATGCTTCAAACTGAAGGTTTTGACATGACGAGGATGATGAAGACGTTGAATAAAGTATCTTCAGTGAAGAAAGCTACCAGCAAGAAGCTACTGACGTTGACTCAGCTTCTGAGGGCTGTGAAGAGATGGAGGGAGTGGGCATACACACAACGTTAGAAGAGGGGTCAGTGGGTCAGGTACAGGGAATTTCATTCAGTTACTTTATGTTTTGTATTTTTTGTGATTTTTTTCCTAACCCTAACAAATGGGTCGTCTGCAGGGGAAAGCAAGGGAGAAAACTATTCGTCCAGAGTGAGTTAAGAATGTTCCTACATCAATGGAATTTACTGTGGAGTTAGGAACATTCTTAACGATAAGCAAGTTAAGTGCTGCAAAGATCACCTCATGCAACCCAGATGATATTTCTGAAAACTAGAAGTGCTTTTAAACAATAATTTCTGAAACATGAATAGTTCATTTTCTCTGTGGCAAGCTGTTACAATGTAAGCAGTTTTAAGTAGTAGGCTATTTTTTTTCCTTGCAGTAAGAGTGGCAAGGTTCTCGCAAGGCAAGGCCACTTGCTCACAAGTGTGTGTGCAAATAAGAAACAAGCGGATGGTTGTTTGGAAATATCACCAGTACACATCCCAAGTTGTAGATTTTAACCTTTGTGCAGAAATCAACTGAAGTTATGGAAAGATTCAACTTGTACAAAATAACTTTTGTTCTCTTTGTAAGGGAGGAATTGGGAGATCTTGGAAAATTCTGCGATAAACAAAACACTTTCATCGTTCATGGAAAAAAAAAGAGATTTTTTTTCTCCCCTTTTGTTCCATCATTGACGGGCGCAATAGCCGAGTGGTTAAAGCGTTGGACTGTCAGTCTGAGGGTCCCGGGTTCGAATCACGGTGACGGCGCCTGGTGGGTAAAGGGTGGAGATTTTTACGATCTCCCAGGTTAACATATGTGCAGACCTGCCAGTGCCTGAACCCCCTTCGTGTGTATATGCAAGCAGAAGATCAAATACGCACGTTAAAGATCCTGTAATCCATGTCGGCATTCGGTGGGTTATGGAAACAAGAACATACCCAGCATGCACACCCCCGAAAACGGAGTATGGCTGCCTACATGGCGGGGTAAAAATGGTCATACACGTAAAAGCCCACTCGTGTGCATACGAGTGAATGCAGAAGAAGAAGAAGAAGTTCCATCATCATTTTCACTGGAAGCATGTGTTCACTCTGTGCAGAGACAGGACGCCAGGATCATTGTGGGCGTCTTTTACGAAGACATGGCACGGAGAGTCTTCTGTCAGGTCAGTGCCCACAGTGTCTTCACATCACTGTTGATCCTTTTTTGTGTGTGTATGTTGTTGGGTTTTGTTTTCCACTTAATTGCCCTTTTAGATGATTTTGTCACTTGCTGACTTTTTATTGTTCCCTTCTGAATCCCTGACTCATGTCTCTCTTCCTTGCTCTTAACTTATTGAGCCCTGCGCTTGAACATTGGTCTGGCGTCAAAAATTCATCTCATGAAACGGTTTTCATGTTCATAAATACACATAAAACTAGTGGGTCACGGTTAAGTATGTGTTGTTAAAAGGAAATTTTCTTTCTAAAATTACGTTTTTCTAATATACTTACAGTGACCCAAATTTAAGACCCTCCCGTCCTCCCCGCTTCCTATTCTCCCTGCACGCTGCGCTGGTTACGGCAAATTGCCGTCAAAAGAGGGCGCTAGTCAGGGTGGCAAAGGGGAGGTTACCTACTTCCAGGAGGTTATCGGCCATAGCTACTTTCGTTTTCTCCGCATAGGCAGATAGTATTTTGCACAGGACAGGAACATCAGATCCCTGCCGGAGTCTGCACTAGTTGGTCACGATAAGTGATTGTTTGTAGCATTACCACTAAACTGTGGAGTGATGGCCTAGAGGTACAGCGTCCACCTAGGAAGTGAGAGAATCTGAGCACGCTGGTTCGAATCATGGCTCAGCCGCCGATATTTTCTCCCCCTCCACCAGACCTTGTGTGGTGGTCTGGACGCTAGTCATTTGGATGAGACGATAAACCAAGATCCCGTGTGCAGCATGCACTTAGCGCACGTAAAAGAACCCATGGCAACAAAAGGGTTGTTCTGGCAAAATTCTGTAGAAAAATCCACTTAGAAAGGAAAAACAAATAAAACTGCTCGCAGGAAAAAATACAAAAAAATGGGTGGCGCTGTAGTGTAGCGATGCGCTCTCCCTGGGGAGAGTAGCCCAAATTTCACACAGAGAAATCTGTTGTGATAAAAAGAAATACAAGTACAAACCACCAGCTTTGTGGTATTGCCATATTATGTGCACTAATAACTGACTGTGCATCTGCCTGAAAAAGTACTGCTCTTCTACTTGCCAGTTCACATTATGGATACATGGTTGTGCTTTAAAAAAAATTTTTTTAGACGGGACAGTTGGACTCAGCTGCTTTGTTTTGTCAGCCAAGTGCAGTCGGACTGTCTTGCTGTACTTGTGCCACAGCCTTGTTACTTCCCTTTCTCTTTCTCTCTCTATTGAGTTCTCTCCCCACCACGTTTATTCTTTATTTTGTTTCACTTTATTCATAGCTTAGCTCAGTTTTGTTAAAATTCATGTATGAACATGTTTAAACTTCTAGCTATGATGACATCCGTCACATACTTAGTATGTGCATGTATCAGGACAGGACTTTATTCAAGATCTTATTGTCCTGTTCATCTTTATCTGTGTTGTATTGTGACATGTTCCAAATAAAATACTGCTTGAACCAATAACCAACTAACAGCTGTTGTTTCCTTCTCTCTCTGCATACCCACAGGCGTACAAAGAGAAGCTGTACGGCAAGAAGTATGTGTGGCTGATCATCGGCTGGTACCCCGACAACTGGTACCGCGCCAATGATGACCGCCACAACTGCACAGCGGAGCAGCTGGAGGAGGCGCTGGAGGGTCACCTGACCACAGAGGCCGTCATCCTGCACCAGGAGCCCACCATGACTGACGTTGGGATGGTGAGGGGGATGGTGGTGGTGGTGAGGGTGGTGGGTGTGGTGAGGGTGGTGGTGGTGAGGGTGGTGGTGGGGTTGGAGGGTCACCTGACCACAGAGGCCGTCATCCTGCACTGGGAACCCATCATGACCGACATGGGGATGGTGAGGGGGCTCGGGGTGATAGTGAGGGTGGTGTGGTGATCGGGTGGTGGGTGTGGTGATGGTGAAGGTGGTGGTGGGGTTGGAGGGTCACCTGACCACAGAGGCCGTCATCATGCACTGGGAACCCATCATGACCGACATGGGGATGGTGAGGGGGGTGGTGGTGGTGGTGAGGATGGGTGTGGTGAGATGGGTGTGGTGAGGGTGATAGGGGTGAGGGTGATAGGGGGTGGTGGTTGGGTGGTGATGGGATGGGTGTGGTGGTGAGGTTGGTGGTGGGGTGAGGTCGTCATCCTGCACCAGCGAGCCCACCATGACCGACGTGGGGATGGTGAGGGGGGTAGTGGGGTGATCGGGTAGTGGGTGTGGTGGTGAGGGTGGTGATGAGGGTGGTGGTGGGGTTGGAGGTTGGGTCACCTGACCACAGATGCCATCATCCTGCACCAGGAGCCCACCATGACCGACGTTGGGATGGTGAACGGGGAGGGGTGGGTGGTGATTGGGTAGTGGGTGTGGTGGTGAGGGTGGTGGTGAGGGTGATAGGAGTGAGGGGGGTGGGGGTGATGGTGAGGGTGGTGATGGGGTTGGAGGGTCACCTGACCACAGAGGTCGTCATCCTGCACCAGGAGCCCACCACGACTGATGTGGGGATGGTGAGGGCGTGGTGTGGTGGGAGGGGGGTAAAGAAGTCAGGGAGAAAGGTTGTGATTAAGTTTTGGTTAGGTAGTGGTAAGGTTCTGATAAGGTAATCTTGTAATGTGGTTGGGGTAAGGGTGTGGTGAGGTGGTGGTAAGGGTGTAGCAAGGTGGTGGTGGTGGTGATGAGGGTGTTGGTGGTGGTGATAGTGTGGTGGTGAGGTGGGAAGGGTGTGGTGGTGAGGGTGGTGGAGGGGAGGTGGTGGCGGGGTGGTGGTGAGGGTGGTGGTGGTAGGGAGGTGGTGGTGGGATGGTGGTGAGGGTGGTGGTGGTAGGGAGGTGGTTAGGGTGGTGGTGGTGAGGGTGTGGTGGTGGGATGGTGGTGAGGGTGGGGGTGAAGTGGTGCTAAGAGTGTGGTGAGGTGGTGGAAAGGGTGTGGTAACATGTGGTAGGGTGGTGGTAAGATGGTGATGAGGTTGGGTTGAGGTTGTGGTAAGGTTGTGTTAATGGTGTGGTGAGGTGAGGTGGTGGCAAGGGTGTGGTGAGGTGGTGGTGGTGAGATTGTGATGAGGTTAGGGAAAAGTAGTGATTAAGTTGTGGTCATGTAGTGATAAGGTTGTGGTAAGCCTGTAATTATGTTTGGGTAAGGTGATGGTAAGCTTGTGGTAACATGATGAGGTTGGGTAAAGTGATGGTAAGCTTGGGGTAAATTGTGGTAAGGTAGGGATAAGGTGGTGGTAAGCTTGTGGTAAGATTGTGATGAGGTTGTGGCAGGGTTGTGATGAGGTTGGGGTAAGGTGGTGGTGAGGTTGTGGTAAGGTTGTGAAGAGGTGGTAAGGTTGTGAAGAGGTTGGGGTAAAGTTGTTGTAAGGTTGTGAAGAGGTTGGGGTAAGGTTGTGATGAGGTTGGTAAGGTAGGGGTAAGGTTGTGAAGAGGTTGGGGTAAGGTTGTGATGAGGTTGGTAAGGTTGGGGTAAGGTTATGAAGAGGTTGGGGTAAGGTTGTGATGAGGTTGGTAAGGTTGGGGTAAGGTTGTGAAGAGGTTGGGGTAAGGTTGTGATGAGGTTGGTAAGTTTGGGGTAAAGTTGTGAAGAGGTTGGGGTAAGGTTGTGAAGAGGTTGGGGTGAGGTGGTGATGAGGTTGGTAAGGTTGGGGTAAGGTTGTGAAGAGGTTGGAGTAAGGTTGTGATGAGGTTGGTAAGGTTGGGGTGAGGTTGGTAAAGTTGGGGTAAGGTTGTGAAGAGGTTGGGGTGAGGTTGGTAAAGTTGGGGTAAGGTTGTGAAGAGGTTGTGCTAAGGTTGTGAAGAGGTTGTGCTAAGGTTGTGAAGAGGTTGTGAAGAGGTTGGGGTGGGGTTGTGAAGAGGTTGGTGTAAGGTTGTGAAGAGGTTGGGGTAGGGTTGTAAAGAGGTTGGGGTGAGGTTGTGAAGAGGTTGGGGTAAGGTTGTGAAGGGGTTGGGGTGAGGTTGTGAAGAGGTTGGGGTAAGGTTGTGAAGAGGTTGGGATGAGGTTGTGAAGAGGTTGTGGTAAGGTTGTGAAGAGGTTGTGGTAAGGTTGTGATAATGTTGGTAAGGTGGTGGTGAAGTTGTGATGATGTTGGTGAGGTTGTGATGATGTTGGTGAGGTTGTGATGAGGTTGTGTGTGTCCTGTCCTTCCTTACAGACTGTGAAATGCTGCAGTGTGTCATGTCCTTGCAGACAGCCAAACAGTTCACGGAGCAGCTGAACAGGGACCTGAACACCACAGACCCCAGTCTCATCACCGGCTACCCAGAAGCTCCCCTGGCGTATGACGCGGTGTGGGCCCTGGCCTTTGCCCTGAACAAGACGGCTGTACGGTGAGTGGCTGTGTGTTCCTTTCATGTTTGTGGTCCTTTCTTTCAGGATATGTTTCAGGATCTGGCCTTTGCCTTGAACAAGACGGCTGTACGGTGAGTGGCTGTGTGTTCCTTTCATGTTTGTGGTCCTTTCTTTCAGGATATGTTTCAGGATCTGGTCTTTGCCTTGAACAAGACGGCTGTACGGTGAGTGGCTGTGTGTTCCTTTCATGTTTGTGGTCCTTTCTTTCAGGATATGTTTCAGGATCTGGCCTTTGCCTTGAACAAGACGGCTGTACGGTGAGTGGCTGTGTGTTCCTTTCATGTTTGTGGTCCTTTCTTTCAGGATATGTTTCAGGATCTGGTCTTTGCCTTGAACAAGAAGGCCATACGGTGAGTGGCTGTGTGTTCCTTTCATGTTTGTGGTCCTTTCTTTCAGGATATGTTTCAGGATCTGGCCTTTGCCCTGAACAAGACGGCCGTACGGTGAGTGGCTGTGTGTTCCTTTCATGTTTGTGGTCCTTTCTTTCAGGATATGTTTCAGGATCTGGCCTTTGCCTTGTACAAGACGGCCGTACAGTGAGTGGCTGTGTGTTCCTTTCATGTTTGTGGTCCTTTCTTTCAGGATATGTTTCAGGATCTGGTCTTTGCCTTGAACAAGAAGGCCGTACGGTGAGTGGCTGTGTGTTCCTTTCATGTTTGTGGTCCTTTCTTTCAGGATATGTTTCAGGATCTGGTCTTTGCCTTGAACAAGAAGGCCGTACGGTGTTTGCTGTGTGTTCCTTTCATGTTTGTGGTCCTTTCTTTCAGGATATGTTTCAGGATCTGGCCTTTGCCTTGTACAAGACAGCCGTACGGTGAGTGGCTGTGTGTTCCTTTCATGTTTGTGGCCCTTTCTTTCAGGATATGTTTCAGGATCTGGTCTTTGCCTTGAACAAGAAGGCCGTACGGTGAGTTGCTGTGTGTTCCTTTCATGTTTGTGGTCCTTTCTTTCAGGATATGTTTCAGGATCTGGTCTTTGCCTTGTACAAGATGGCCGTATGGTGAGTGGCTGTGTGTTCCTTTCATGTTTTTGGTCCTTTCTTTCAGGATATGTTTCAGGATCTGGTCTTTGCCCTGAACAAGACAGCCGTACGGTGAGTGGCTGTGTGTTCCTTTCATGTTTGTGGTCCTTTCTTTCAGGATATGTTTCAGGATCTGGTCTTTGCCCTGAACAAGACAGCCGTATGGTGAGTGGCTGTGTGTTCCTTTCATGTTTGTGGTCCTTTCTTTCAGGATATGTTTCAGGATCTGGCCTTTGCCTTGAACAAGAAGGCCGTACGGTGAGTTGCTGTGTGTTCCTTTCATGTTTGTGGTCCTTTCTCACAGGATATGTTTCAGGATCTGTTCGTTTGCCTTGAACAAGACGGCCGTACGGTGAGTGGCTACGTGCGTGTTTCATGTTTGTGGTCCTTTGTTTCAGGAATATGTTGATGTGTCAGGTTAAAGGCATCTGGGCTGTGGATTCACACAGATAATTCAAATAAATGAATACATACTACTTCTTTTGCGTTCAACTCTCAGATCTCCACCCCTGGGCACAGTGACGAAGATTTAAACCCAGCATAGCAGAGCATTACAAGCTTTCTTAGTTTTTGACTCACTTGTGTAAACAAAGTGAGTCTATGTTTTAACCTGGTGTTCGGTTGTCTGTTTGTGTGTCTGTGTGTCCGTGGTAAACTTTAACATTGACATTTTCTCTGCAAATACTTTGTCAGTTGACACCAAATTAGGCATAAAAATAGGAATAATTCAGTTCTTTCCAATCATCTTGTTTAAAACAATATTGCACCTCTGGGATGGGCACAAAAAAATAAAAAATGAAGCCCAATTATATGCAAACTGCATTTACTGTTAAATTTATATTTTTGTTATTCTCTAAACTTGGCACTTTGATCTGATATTCTGACCCAACAACGAGAGCAGTCATTATTATCATTTTTTGTTCAAACAGGAACTTCTTTTGCTAAACATGGAAGTTTTATTTATTTTGCAAACGTTTTGGTGCAGATAGTAAAAAAGGGAAATTACTCTGTAATTAATGCTAGGGGACTTAATTTGCTTTAAACTGATCTCTCTCATCTTAAACATTACATTTTGAAATTATACTCAAGACATAAAAAGCTTGGATTTTTTATTTTTTATTAAAGTGTATCACAAGTGAGTCTTGAAGGCCTTGCCTCTCTTGTTTACTTATTCTATAGACTTAGGAAAATTTCTTTCTTCTGTGTGTCCATTGGATTAAGAAGGAATGTTTTTTTTTTTTCAAGTAATTAAGAATGAAGAAGAAAGATCACTTTTGCAGTCCAGCCCAGATCCATATCCTTGTTGGTTTGAAGAGACATGATATACCATGCAGATGAAATGCTTCTGAGTTGTTTAAAAAAAAAAAAAAAAAAAAAAAACCAGAAAAAAGAACCCCATATCCAGTTATGTGTTAATGATATGGCTTGTCACCACACCATTGAATCATAGGCTTCACACATTTGTGCTTACTCACATGCGCATGCATGCTTGCATGTTTGCAAGCTTTTGGGCACACACGTTTATAGACTACATATGTACACACTTGTATGTCTTTTGGTTTCTTGGAACTGCATTGTTCCAGGTTGGTTATGACAGCACAGACAGTCTTATCACTTGATGGTGTCTTATACACCATTGTTTTAACTCTTTCCATACGAACGGCGAAAGAGACGACGTTAAAAGCGTTTCACCCCAATTACCACCATCAAAATATTGCAAGCGGAAGGCTCTTATACTGAAGAGGTGAATGTTGACAAAGAATACCACAATTCTGACGACGGAAGCTAAAGGTTGGGTCATTGAGACACCCACTGGACATCCGAGGGGTCTGTGTAGAGGAGAAGAGAGGACTGGCCGTACTGAGTGAGTTAAGGAAGAAAGTGGCGGATTGGTTAAGATGCCTATCTACCAATACAGATTCCGTGAGGGTCTGGGTTTGAATCCCACTCTCGCCCTTCCTCCCAAGTTTGACTGGAAAATTGAACTGAGTGTCTAGTCGTTCTGATGAGACGATAACCCAAGGTCCCGTGTGCAGCACACATTTGGCGCACTGGAAAAGAACCCATGGCAAGAGAGTGTTGTCCTCTGGCAAAATTCTGCAGAAGAGAAATTCACATTGACAGGAACACAAAAATAAATATATGTGCATGCACTCAAGGCCTGACTCATGCTGTTGGTGAGGCATCTGCCAAGCAGATGTAGTGTAGAGTGTATGGATTTGCCTGAACGCAGTGAAGCCTTCTTTGAGAAACTGAAACTAAACTTGCACTGGTGTCATGAATAATATTTCAAGAATTTTTCCTTCTTTCTGTCTGTTGAAACCTTAGAATATGCCAGTGTTGTTTTTAGTAAGAAGGTGCTGTTATAAAGATGGATTGTCTCTTATTTGACAAGTACTTACGGGCACATATATCAGTACAGTATATTTGGCCACACCGTATTGCCTTTTTTTTTGTTCTTGTCTTCAGTTTACGTAACTGCTGTTTTCTATTGAACTGCTAGGATTTTTTTGGTTTTTTGTTTGTTTGTTTTTCAGTGTAAAAAAGGTTGGGGTTTTTTGTTGTGGGTTGTTTTTTTTTGTCCCTTGCACAGAAGGTTATATTTCTCAACATAGAAACATGCATCACACATTTTGAGACTTTTTTAAGGACAAATACACAGAAGAAAAAAAAAACAAACAAAAAAAACTGCTACTAAACAAAAAAACAACAACAAACAAGCAAGCAAAAACAGAAAACAAACAAACTAGCAAAAAAAATCATTCAAGTAATACATTTCACAAGTTTCATTGCATTTTATTTTAAGTCAATATAACAGAAAGAAAATTATGTCATCATGTATATTGACGCTGAAAAAAAAACAAACCCAAAAAACAAAAAAACTTATACACACACATGTACATATTCATACACACACACGCACGCACGCACGCACACACGTGCACGCACACACACACACACACACACACAGAGAACTGCTAATTTATATCATCACACCATATCAGAGGTGGTTAACCTGTGGAAAACGAGATACCTGAACTTTCACTGTCTGTGCCTTGTCCAGCCTTGCAGAGAAAGGGATGAGACTGGAAGATTTTGATTACCACAATGAAGAAATTGCCCAGGAAATCTACTCTGCTATGAACTCCACCAAGTTTCTTGGCATCTCGGTGAGTGGATGTATGTTTTACTGTTTTGTCATGTCATGACAGTAAGAAGAAGGTTTGTATTGTTCGGAATGACGCTGCTGACAAGATAGTGCTGTGGTGGAGCTGAATGTAATGACCTGTTGGCTTGTGCACTTAACCCATTCAACCGTAGGGAGTTCACAGTCCCAGCAGGCTTCCATACTGATACAGAAAAAGACACGTAAAATGTACTGTTTTTTCCTCAAAATTACTAGTGGACACGACGGGCGCAGTAGCCAAGTGGTTAAAGCATTGGACTGTTAATCTGAGGGTCCCGGGTTCGAATCACGGTGACGGCGCCTGGTGGGTAAAGGGTGGAGATTTTTACGATCTCCCAGGTCAACGTATGTGCAGACCTGCTAGTGCCTGAACCCCTTTCGTGTGTATATGCAAGCAGAAGATCAAATACGCACGTTAAAGATCCTGTAATCCATGTCAGCGTTCGGTGGGTTATGGAAACAAGAACATACCCAGCATGCACACCCCCGAAAACGGAGTATGGCTGCCTACATGGCGGGGTAAAAACGCTCATACACGTAAAAGCCCACTCGTGTGCATACGAGTGAACGCAGAAGAAGAAGAAGAAGTGGACACATCCAGAAATATTGTAGAAGTTTGTCCCCTTGCCTTGCGGTATATGCATATGTAGGAATGTGAAAACATAGCCGTATGAAGAGCACAGGATCAGGAGTCAAGATGGCTGCCATCAAAAGAGGAAGCTAGTCAGAGATACAGAGGGGAGGTAACCTACTTCCAGGGAGGTTATCTGCCGTAGCTACTTTCGTTTTCTCAGCATAGGCGGATAGTAGTTTGCACAGGACAGGAATCGGACTCCCTGCCGGAGTCTGCACTAGTGGGTCACAGTAAAGTATGTTAGATAAACATAATTTTAGGAAAAAAATTTCCTTTTGATGAGATAAATTTGGACGTAAGAGCAAAGTTCGGGTGCAGGGCTTGATGAGTGAAGGTCGAGTTTTTGACAGAGTTAGTTTTGTGATTTCACAGCTGTGATCAATTCTGTTGTTTGTAGCAGTCTGCAGTAGATAGTGATATGATTTTTGTCATTAAAAAAAATATATATGTCAGCAGCTTTAGTTTCCAAGTTCAGGAGCTCAGTGGCGAAACACAAAGTTTCAGTTACCAACCACACTTGCATAGTGAACATCAGTGAGAGCAGACTTGTCAGCATAGGCTGCATTAATTGTAGAACTTAACTGGTTATAGCCTGAAAATACTATGTTGGTATATACACATGTTGGGTCTTCTTTGGTTGGGTGCCTGTAGACAGCCCTTGTTTGATTGCACCCTGTGGAATGTCAGCATTGTAGGTTATGAAAGAACAAGTGTGGATGTGTGTGTGGCTTGGATGAGAGCTGAAAGTATTTCCATCAACAGGACACGGCTGAGGAGTCTTCACTTCAGACTGGTTATTTTTTAATGTTGAATGTTTGCTCTTTGATATTAAATAATAATAATAATGATAATGATAGTATTTATATAATACTGAATCTTGTACAGAGACAAATCTAAGCGCTTTCACACCAGTCATTCACACGCATGCATAACTATAAAACTGAAGACAAGGAAGAGGTAGGGGAGGGAGGCTATCTTGTGAAGAGGTGGGTTTTAAGGCCAGACTTGAAAGAGCTGAGTGCGAAGACCTGATGAAGCGAAAGAGGAAGTTCATTCTAAATACAAGGTCCAGAGACAGAGAAAGAACAGCATCCAACAATGGAGTGTTTGATACTGGGTTTGCGTAAACAGAGTGGATCCAAAGCCGATCGTAGAGAGCTAGATGGAATCTAGAGGTGAAGGCAGCCACAAAGATAGGAAGGGGCAGATTTGTTAATACATTTATAACATAGAGTGCTGATCTTATACTTTATTCTGTGTGAGACAGGGAGCCAGTGGAGATGTTGCAAAATAGAAGTGATGTGCTCGGATCTTTTCTTTCTGAGGACGAGTCAGGCAGCAGAGTTTTGTATGCGCTGAAGGAACTGAATGGATGAAGCAGGCAAAGCAGACAATATAGAGTTACAGTAGTCAAGGCGAGAGAGAATGAGAGAAACAACAAGTCTAGATGTTGCGCTGGTGGACAGATATTTCTGAATGGAACTGATGCGTCGCAATTGACAGTAGCAGGATTGACATGTCTGACTGATGGACACATTGTTCATTGTTCATGAGAAGGAATAAAATGAAAGAAATACTCCTACACCTTTTTTCTTTCTCTGTTTTTCAGTGTCCCTGTTCAGATATCTCCCTTTTTATTTTCTGTCCCTTTTCTATTCATTGATTTGTCAAGTATTGGAACATGCGGTGTTGTCAAATATTTTATAGGTGTCTGTATTTATACAGACTTGATGTGTGGGTTTCTTTGGTTTGTGTATGTGTGTGTGTGTGTTTTTACGCATGAGCATTCAAGTGTGTGACTCTCTGATGTATTGATTAATTGAACAACTCGGGACATGATCTTAGAATTATACAGAAATGGTGATAATGAATTCTTTCATTAATAAAATTTTTAAAAAAAGAATCTAGATTGGCGTCTTTGTATTTCAGGGTAATGTGGCTTTCTCATCCCAAGGAGACAGAATTGCCTGGACTCAGATTGAACAGATGAGAAGTAAGATGTTGCTCGTATAGTGTGTGGTGTCCTGTTTACTGTTGATGATCTTTTTGTTGGCTCTAAAATGGATCTCTTCTTTATGTTATCTGCTGTGTGTGTGTGTATATATATATGTGTGTGTGTGTGTGTGTGTGTGTGTTAAAGAATCACCTCATCAAATTACGTGAAATGGATGTGTTGGTTGATACTACTTTGTGTATCATTAAAAAAAAAAAAATCTTTAATTATTATTATACATGTTAGCATGCACAAACAGTAAAAGTATATGGTTCTGTACATAAGTCTCTTTGCATTAATTTTGTTGTTCATTATTTTATTCATTTGTTTTTATATATGTTTACAGCTTTCAAAATTATATTTTGAAAATCTATTCATGAGGATTGTGAGACTCCAGTGATCTGGTTCAAGCAACCCAGAAAACTGAAGAGAGCTGGGTTTTTTTTATGACAGTTTTGTATTTGTATACTTGAGTGTTTTACCTTCAAATACAGCTTAGAAAAAAGTCTTTGTACCTGCTATTTGTGTTTGTATTTTCCACAATCCACCAGAATCCTATTAGTAGTTATGAAATGATTATTGTGTATACTATTTTGATGTCATACATGAACACACACACACACACACACACACACACACACACACACTCACTCACTCACGGTTTTAAATGCTTTTGTTTAACCAAATGCATATTACCCTTTACACATGTCAAATGCGCATAACGTGGAAGCACATAACAAGCTTGGTTTTCGTTGTTCGATAGATGGAACCTACCACAAACTTGGCTTCTATGACTATGTGGCTGATAACCTGACCTGGTTTGAAGCAGACAAGTGGATAGGTAAGGCAGAGAACGGCTCAGTGTTTATTCGTATGGCTGCAATCTTCTGTTTATTCGTAATTTGCAGAAGGGCTTAGACTTTATTTTTGTGGCTGGAATGAAAAATATGTTCATATATAATTTGCAGAATGATTTTTTTTTTTTTATTCGTTAGAAAAGTTATCAATGAATATATGCTGTTTTGTGTGTGTGTGTGTTTTTTGGTGTGTGTGTGTTGATACAGTGGTCCACCATGCAGATGTTTATTACTGAGAGAAAACTTGAAATAACGAATATCTTAACAGAACTACTCAATCTTTATTATTTGTGGGGGTGCACATGTTGTCTTTAGTCCAAACATACATATGCACAGATCTTTTTTTTTGTGTTGGGAGTGTCAGCGTTGTTTTACGTGTACTGGTAATTTGAGATTTGTTGTGGGTTTGGGTAAGCTTCATCAGTCCTTTGTACTTTTGCATTCAGCAAATCTGGTGACCTGATCAGTAGTTCCCTGTGTGCTGTCAGCTCTGTGACCCAGGCAGATAAACACAGGTGTGGCCAAGGGTGGGACCAGGAGGAGGAGGGGAGGGGTGGACTGAGCAGCCTAGCATTAATGCTGCTGAAATGGTGCAGATGGTGGGGGTATAAGTAGACTTATCTGCAAAGTATATTTTAATTACACATACTTAACTGTGACCCACTAGTGCAGACTCCGGCAGGGGTCTGACATTCCTGTCCTGTGCAAACTACTATCCGCCTATGCGGAGAAAACGAGAGTAGCTACGGCCGATAACTTCCCAGAAGTAGGTTACCTCCCCTTTGCCCCCCTGACTAATGCCCTCTTTTTCTGGCAGCCATCATGACTCCTGTTCCTGTGCTCTTCATACGGCTAAGTTTTTTTTTTCGTATTTTCTGTCTGTCTGTCGATTCTCTGGCGTTTTTTTTTTCTTGTCAAATTATGTCTCCAACCAGGTCACATAATTATATAGCTCGATTGGGTGAAGTTATAAAGCCAGCTGTAGACAAACGATGCAGATGATGGGCACACCCCCCTCCCACACACACACCCTACCCCAGCCCCCCAAAAAGAGAGTCATCTCTAAATTGTCTTCAAGATATAATACAAGCTTTAGACATGTTTCTGAAATTATCTTTTAAGTTATATTATAAGCTTTCAACATGTTTCTCGAATTATCTTTTAAGTTATATAACAAGCTTTAGACATGATCCTCAAATTATCTTTAAGTTATAAAACAAGCATTAGACAGTTCCTCAAGTTATCTGAAATTACAAAACAAGCCTTAGACATGTTCGTCAGATTGTTTTTAAGTTATTAAACAAGCTTCAGACATGTTCCTCAAATTATCTTTTATGTTTTAAAACAAGCTTCAGACATGTTCCTCAAATTATCTTTAAGTTATGAAACAGGATTCCGATGTGTTTCTCAGATTATCTTTAAGTTATAAAACGAGCCTGAAACATGTTCCTGAAATTACCTTCAAGTTATAATACAAGCTTTAGACATGTTCTTCAGTAGCTGCTTTTCTTTGTGCAGGGGGTAAGCCTCCCCCGGACCGAACAAGGGTGATCGATCACCTGCGTGTGGTCTCACAGACACTGTACTTTGCCATGTGTGCTTTGGCAGCGATTGGAATCATCGCTGGCTTCGCCTGCCTTGTCTTCAACTACCGGAATGCGCAGCGCAGGTTTGTACTTCGCTTGCCCTCCTTGTGTGCGTTTTGTGGGTTGCAGCTCTGTCGTGCGTTTTGTGGGTTGCAGCTCTGTCGTGCGTTTTGTGGGTTGCAGCTCTGTCGTGCGTTTTGTGGGTTGCAGCTCTGTCGTGCGTTTTGTGGGTTGCGGGTTGCAGCTCTGTCGTGCGTTTTGTGGGTTGCAGGTTGCAGCTCTGTCGTGCGTTTTGTGGGTTGCAGCTCTGTCGTGCGTTTTGTGGGTTGCAGCTCTGTCGTGTGTTTTGCGGGTTGCAGCTCTGTCGTGTGTTTTGTGGGTTGCAGCTCTGTCGTGCGTTTTGTGGGTTGCAGCTCTGTCGTGCGTTTTGTGGGTTGCGGGTTGCAGCTCTGTCGTGCGTTTTGTGGGTTGCAGCTCTGTCGTGTGTTTTGCGGGTTGCAGCTCTGTCGTGTGTTTTGCGGGTTGCAGCTCTGTCGTGCGTTTTGCGGGTTGCAGCTCTGTCGTGCGTTTTGTGGGTTGCAGCTCTGTCGTGTGTTTTGCGGGTTGCAGCTCTGTCGTGTGTTTTGCGGGTTGCAGCTCTGTCGTGCGTTTTGCGGGTTGCAGCTCTGTCGTGCGTTTTGCGGGTTGCAGCTCTGTCGTGCGTTTTGTGGGTTGCAGTTCTGTCGTGCGTTTTGTGGGTTGCGGGTTGCAGCTCTGTCGTGCGTTTTGTGGGTTGCGGGTTGCAGCTCTGTCGTGCGTTTTGTGGGTTGCGGGTTGCAGCTCTGTCGTGTGTTTTGCGGGTTGCAGCTCTGTCGTGCGTTTTGCGGGTTGCAGCTCTGTCGTGCGTTTTGTGGGTTGCAGCTCTGTCGTGCGTTTTGTGGGTTGCAGCTCTGTCGTGCGTTTTGTGGGTTGCGGGTTGCAGCTCTGTCGTGCGTTTTGTGGGTTGCGGGTTGCAGCTCTGTCGTGCGTTTTCAAGTGTGACAGTTTTCTTTGTTTGTTTTTTCTTTATTTGTTTTCAAGTTGTCTTTAGTTTCTACAGTTTTAGAGTTATGCATGCATGTGAATGACTGGTGCGAAAGCGCTTTGTCTGTGCACAAGATTCAGTGCTATATAAATACCATTATTATTATTATTATTATTATTAAGTTGTTGTTGTTGTTTTTTACAGCGCAGGTTTGTGCATCACTTACACTTCTTGTGTGTATTTTGTGGGTTGCAGCTGTAATCGTGTGTTTTCAAGTGTGACAGTTTTCTTTGTTTTTTTCTGTATTGTTTTCAAGTTGTTGTGTTGTTTTTTTTCCCCCTCATCATTCAACTGATGAGTTGTGTGTACATTGTGCGCCATTCCCTGGACTTTGGTTCATGGCTTCTTTTGTCTTGGTCGCTTTTTTAACCCCTAGGCTGCCTGCATGGCGAGATAACTCGTCATGGCAAGCATGTATGCTTCGCTGCCTGCATGACGAGATAACTCGTCATCGAAATATTCTGACTTTTCCCTGGCTTGCATTCACTTCCTTGGCAAAAGTAGTGGTAGCTTTAGCCTGGGGAATCTCTCTAGATTCTATTCATAGCTAGAAACCCCATCTATGTCATGAAGCAGTCCTTTATTTGAACGTTTTGGTTGGGCCACTGTCCAAGTGTTTGCCTGACTTCTCTCCTCGCTCGCTCAACAAAATGTCGGACTGACGCCGTGCTCAAGACATGCGATCGTGACGAACTAAATCAACCATGATTTCTTTCTTTAGCTGATGCTCAGAAAGAATTGAAGCGTAAATTCGAAGGAGAAGATAGTGATGAACATTTATAGGACGATCTGATAGAAAATAAAGGGAGTAATCAAGAGAGTGACCAAGATGCGACCGTCAGTGAGTGATGCCGGCTGTACAGATGTTAGCAGACGACAGATGACCGAATTAGCAGCAGAGCGATATTCTTGGCACGCAGCCAACGCGGTCTGATGAGAACTGAATCAAGTGACCGTGTGAGAGGGGTGAGGAGGAGGGGGGTGGAGACTGAGGGGGCGTGCCCTTACATCCATCTTATCACTTGGAGAAGTCACAATGTATTGTGTATCTATCTCTTAAAAAAAATATATATATATTGTGGTTGTTCTAGTATGATTTTGTGTTTGCAGATATCCATTTGTCCAGAAAATATGATGTTTTTGTGCAAATTACCTGACTAATGTTTGTAATGAACAAGTTGAAAATGTGACAAAAAACAAAACACTGATTTCAAAACAACAGCATGTCACTAAAAATATATAAAATGGGAAAACAGCATGTGTTTTGTATTCTTTATTCATTTACCTTTCAGAAAATATATACTTTTATGGGTCTTTCTCCAATAACAAAGAGCACAGAATTTTTTGAAAATTTATACCCGTTTTTTGTGAAAAAACCCTGGCAAATAGATTTCACTTAAATCATTTTCCTGGCAGCGAAAGGGTTAAGCTGGCGCATTTTGACAGGTCTAGTGCATCGTAATTATGATCCATGTGAATCTTAGTCCTACACTTAAACATGACTGTGGACACACATGCATATATAGATAGATAGATAGATAGCTTGCTAACTAGATAGATAGGTAGAATGGTTGGGTGGTTGTTGGTTGGTTGTTGATTGATTGTTTGATTGAGTGATTGACTGATTGACAGATAAATAGACACACACACACACACACACACACACACACACACACACACACACACTCATAAAAATTGACAGATGTTTCCATTGTATTAAGTACAGCCCTAGGCCATGGTGAGTTCAGTGCCTTTGTGCCAGTGGACCAGAACCACAGGAAAAAACCCAAACTAGAATCAAATGGATCTTACTGTAATTAGGACACCGTAGTGAACTCGGGTGGGTGCATTTACCGTGAGTTATCAGTTTTGGCTGTTTCGGTTCTGTGCCCTGTTTCACTGAGTGCAGACACTTTCTCAGAGAATGACTTCCACCTAGCACTGTGCTGCAGCTGATATTTGATATTTGGTAATGTCTCTTCAACTGCAAGGAAGAATCGTGCATCACCTGCTTGTGGCAGTTGGTTATGTTGAGGTTTTTACTCTTTTGCCACCAAAGGCGACTTCAGTCGACATCGTGGGGTCATGTTAAAAGGACTGGGGTTTTTTTTCAAATTGTAACAAAAGCTTGACAGCTGCAGCCAACTGTACCGTGCATGGGATATTGGTTAGTGGAGTGATGGCCTAGAGGTAACGCGTCCGCCTAGGAAGCCAGGAGAATCTGAGCGCGCTGGTTCAAATCACGGCTCAGCCGCTGATATTTTCTCCCCCTCCACTAGACCTTGAGTGGTGGTCTGGATGCTAGTTATTCGGATGAGATGATAAACTGGGATTCCGTGTGCAGCATGCACTTAGTGCACAAAAGGGTTGTTCCTGAAATACAAATACAAATTAACCTTCCATCCTTGACTGAGTTTGAAGTGAACAAATCCACAATGTTGTTTTGACATGAAATGAATTGTGTCATTTAGAGGATCAGGTCTAAAATGTTTTGCACTTTAGTTTTTTTTATTTCTCACAGAAACTTGGTGGTGGAAGAGTGAAGGAGAAGAAAAAAAAAAAAAATGCAGAGCACCGTTCAGTGATGTAGTGTCAATCCATAATGGATCTCTGTTGTGACTTTTTCCTGGCTACGTAAATTCTAAAGTGTGTGTGTGAGAGAGAGAGGACTCAAACATTTTAATGACTTGGCCATTTTGCCCGTGTCAAGGGGGGTGGGTCGGGGGATTGGGGAGTGGGAGGTAGGGAGTACAGGGATAATTATACAGACAGTGTGAAACACAAGTTAGAGAGAGAGAGAGGGAGGGA
>NC_134889.1:20722588-20737588 GCF_041734735.1 Babylonia areolata | reverse complement strand
AGATTATTTTTCATTTACATCACTGATAGCAGCATACATGTTCCTTTCCAATATGGAGACATGAATTTTGAAACGCATACATACAGACAGACAGACATATATACACACATTCTACAATGTTTGCATGAAAAATAGTCCTGTCATTCAAAACATGTTCAGTGCTATTTGTAATCAGACACATGAATGAGTAACTACACTTTGATTTAAAAAAAAAAATCTATTAGCACAACAGCGATCAGTGTTGATATATGTCCATTCAAGATGATGTCTCATTTACATTGGTGGCTGCAGTGTCCACATGCACACACACACACACACAAACACACTCTCTGTCTCTGTCTCTGCCTGTCTGTTTCTCTGTGTGTCTCTCTGTCTCTCTCTCTCTCTCTCTCTCTCTCTCTCTCTCTTCAGACAAACACAGACAACACACACACAGCTACATTAACACACAAAGAAATATAACACACTTTATTTAAAACAAAATCTAACACAAAATCCATAAAGACATTAAGATTCTCATTACACGTACAACACAACACACAACATCACACACACATAAGCACAATCACATCTCCTTTTTATTCTGTGCACAATGTTCTTATTTTTCCTGGGCTCTTTTTTTCAAGATCCTGACACACAAAACACAACACACGACCAGACCCTGCTCACATTCATCAGAAACACCACCTAGCTCATTACTGACACTCACCATAAAAGGACTCTAATATCTTCCTTGTCATTTCCATTAACGCAACTATCAACTTTGAATTTTAGATACCGTTGGGAAACAGACTTCTTATCCAATCAGTGAAAAATGCTTTTATTATTAAATTTTGGATATTAGTGTAAAATCACATTTTGAATTGTTTATTCATAAAGCAATCCTGTCACTGTTGCAAATCAACTTGAAGATCTAGATCTCCATCAGTTAAACAACCAGACTCATCTCCGTGTAATACACCGAACGTTATGATCCTGTGGAATACTTAGTTGATGAATATCCTCATTTAAATTTCTAGCACTTTCTCGTATTGGAAATTCAGAAGGGTCCATTGATTTGCTTTACTAATTCATCTTTTAGATCAGAAATTTAGTAGGTGTTTATTTGTGTGTACCTTACTTCCAGATGTAGGGAAGACTACTGACACGAAGAAGGGCAGACTTGTAGTGCCTGTAGAGCAGATCCTCATTCAGAAGTTTTTTCTTCAATCATTCCTGTGGCATTTGGAATTTGGAAATCCTACGCGCGGTTCCCCTTTAAAGTGTTCATCTTTCAGCTACTCAACTCCAAGTTTCTATGGAATTTGTTTTTTTGATTGTATCTTAACAGTAGGGATTAACTGTTCAGCCAGTGGTACAATTACTGTAGCCATGGTCATCTTGCCATGAAACATTCCTCCCCTTCCTTTTAGATTTAGTGATCATTTACATGTTAATATAAATTTCTTTTACATACAACATCAAGTTTAAAGTTTTGTAGAATAGAGATACATTTACCACACACACAATATTTCGATAAGCTATAAAAAAGTTCGCTTTAAAAATTGTGGTTTATAAACAATAATTATCCTTACAATCTTTTTGTCCTTAGTCAAAATAATTCTATATTATTGATTATTCAGTTCCTCATAGCAACAACCAATACATTGTTCCTTTCCAATTGGACTGAATTTGAACTTCTCACAGTAGCCTATCTATTACCTTTCTACAATTTTGCTTCGACAAACAAGTCGTCATCAACACATCACCGTCATCAGAAACAACAATAACTACCACTTTATTAACAAAACAATCTACACAACAGCACATAAATATTCCATTACAATCATGCACATACAGTGCCCATCCCACAAGACAAACACAACACAACACACGTATCTGACATCACACATTCTATGGGGTTTGTTATTTGTCTGTTTCTTTCTATGTCCTTATTTTCACAGACAAACACACATATATCACAGCAACCATTTACCACTACACTCCACACCACCCATGCACCATGCCACACACACCCCACACACACCCACACAAAAACAACCAAAAATACCATCTCTTATTCCATATTTTAATCAAATTGAATTTAATTGTATGAATAACTTTATTCAGTCAGTAGATATTTCGTTACAGAGATATTTGTAAATCAGGTAATTGATTACGCATAACCACACTTCAATGTTCGAAAGTACTAATCAAGAATACGAAAGGTTCTTCTAATTCTTCGGTGGATCATGATGTGTTGTCATAATTTGTGAGATTTCCGGATGAACCCTTTTCAATTGTGGAAATGTATTTGTGATGACATTTGGTACAGGTTAATTCAGTTTTATTTGTGATTAACTTCAAAAGAGTCTGTGAGATTGTAACAAGACTTGAAGACTTGTTAGACCGTGAGAAGAGAGAGGAACGTATGTGGCGAATCGACCTTTGTGAGTGTTGAGGGCAGTCCCTGTTAGGTTATCCTCCCTTTTGGGATTTAAAGGGATCTGCGGGAGGTCAAAAATCACTCATACCACCCCGTTATATGGGGTGCCTTTTGTGCGGTCTCTGGCTATGGTCTTTGCTTGATGAACGTTCTCTCCTTTGTGGGGAGGGAAGGGCTGCAACGTTCGTTCACTTATGTTTACTCTTACTCACAATTCGAAGTTTAATATATGTTGTTTTGTTCTTCTTCAGATAGGAATTATTTTATACAACCATACACCAAACACACAACACTCAACATAGTTCATAAAAATTTTTTTCCTTCAACATTTCATGTTTAATAATAATAATGATAACAATGCGTTTATCCATTCAGACCAATAATATGCTTTATTGCTAAGATAATCAAATCACAACACACCATCCTTTCTAGATGAAAAAAAAAAGTCTCATCAAACCAGCATTTACATTCCATGTGAGAAAATCTGTTTCCACTGTCATCATTTATCAAATGATAAATTATTTATTTAAATATAAATCTTTCCCAAAGAACAGTGTTGATACATGTCCATTCAAGATGATGTCTCATTTACATTGGTGGCTGCAGTGTCCACATGCACACACACACACACACAAACACACTCTCTGTCTCTGTCTCTGCCTGTCTGTTTGTCTGTCTGTCTGTCTCTCTCACTCTCTCTCTCTCTCTCTCTCTCTCTCTCGCAGACAAACACGCACACACATACACACGGACACAGACACTCTCTCTCTCACACACACACACACACACACACACACATACACATACACCCACACAAAAACAGACACACACACACACATACACATACACCCACACACAAACAGACACAAACACACACACACGTACACATACATTCACACACATTCTATGAAAGGAAAATTACACTTTGATGTTTTTAATCTCTTAGTGCAACAATGTTCACTGTTGATATTTGTCCATACGAGAGAGATAATGTATCGTTTACGTCAGCGATACCATGTACACACACATACACACAAGCACATGAACGCACGCACGCATGCACACATGCATGCTCACACACACACGTACTCACATGCATTACTTGAAACATCACCCTGAAAAGGTTACTTCTAATTTCTTTCCTTGTGCATTTCCATTTGATGTGTGTAAGTATCCATACATTTGACATTGTTAGGAGTTTCCAGTATGGGAAACCCTAGACTTCAATATTCCAGTCAGGTGAAAATATGCTCTCTATGCTCATGATGACTATTTTTGAGAGTAATTCAAGGGAGGTAATAATATTCAGGTGTTTATTTCGTGCATTAACCATCAACTGATTCAGATGTTTGGCTGTGAAGAATGTACTGAATTACACAAGAATGTGAAGAGACAAGATTTGTTCTCAATGATCGAGGTAGGAAGAAAGGAAGTAGATGTGATAAAGAATGTTGTTGATTTTCTTCAGAGTAAATTTCCTGACACCATTTTGTGAATTTGTGAAATTCCATAAGAGGGACATGCTGTGCACTGTTAGGTTAAGATCATACTTTTAGGGATCACTTCAAAAGTATGCTCTGCCGAGATGTCAGGTAACACTGACAGGACCGTACCCCGTGATGAGGAGAGACAGCCACCCCTTCTGAGCGCGAAGCGGGCAGGACTGACTGTAGGCTCTGATGGTCAGTCCTCTGCCATTGATGAACGTTCCTCTCCTCCCTTTGTGGGGAGTTTGGAGGAAGGGGTGGCAATCTGAGCGGTGTACGGTTCAACTAAAATGTTCACTCTTTACTTTACCTACTCTCTAAGTTTATTTGGGTGTTTTTTTTTTGTTTTTGTTTTTTCTTCCAGACTAGGGAATTTAATGTTATTGACTACAGCAGCACTGATGCTGAGCAATACTACTGTGAGCAGGACACTGCTGCAGACAACAGATTCCATCCCCCTTCCTTTCTTTGATCTCTTACTGCAACAATATTCACTGTTCATAATAATAATATATGATATAATGCGTTTACATCAGTGATAGTCCATACCAGATAATGTAGCATTTATGTCAGCAATAGCATACACACACACACACATACACATTCTATGATGTATGCATTAAAAAAAAAAGTTCTGTCATTCAAAACATGTTCAGTGCTATTTGTAATCAAACACATGAATGAGTAACTACAATCTGATTTTTTTCCCTCTTAGTACAAAAATAATCACTGCTGATATTGGTCTACAACAGATTATTTTTCATTTACATCACTGATAGCAGCATACATGTTCCTTTCCAATATGGAGACATGAATTTTGAAACGCACACATACAGACAGACAGACATATATACACACATTCTACAATGTTTGCATGAAAAATAGTCCTGTCATTCAAAACATGTTCAGTGCTATTTGTAATCAAACACATGAATGAGTAACTACACTTTGATTTAAAAAAAAAAATCTATTAGCACAACAGCGATCAGTGTTGATATATGTCCATTCAAGATGATGTCTCATTTACATTGGTGGCTGCAGTGTCCACATGCACACACACACACACACACAAACACACTCTCTGTCTCTGTCTCTGCCTGTCTGTTTGTCTGTGTGTCTGTCTGTCTGTCTCTCTCTCTCTCTCTCTCTCTCTCTCTCTCGCAGACAAACACGCACACACATACACACGCACACAGACACTCTCTCTCTCTCTCTCTCACACACACACACACACACACACACACACACATACACATACACCCACACACAAACAGACACACACACACACACACATACACATACACCCACACACAAACAGACACAAACACACACACACGTACACATACATTCACACACATTCTATGAAAGGAAAATTACACTTTGATGTTTTTAATCTCTTAGTGCAACAATGTTCACTGTTGATATTTGTCCATACGAGAGAGATAATGTATCGTTTACATCAGTGATACCATGTACACACACATACACACAAGCACATGAACGCACGCACGCATGCACACATGCATGCTCACACACACACGTACTCACATGCATTACTTGAAACATCACCCTGAAAAGGTTACTTCTAATTTCTTTCCTTGTGCATTTCCATTTGATGTGTGTAAGTATCCATACATTTGACATTGTTAGGAGTTTCCAGTATGGGAAACCCTAGACTTCAATATTCCAGTCAGTGAAAATATGCTCTCTATGCTCATGATGACTATTTTTGAGAGTAATTCAAGGGAGGTAATAATATTCAGGTGTTTATTTCGTGCATTAACCATCAACTGATTCAGATGTTTGGCTGTGAAGAATGTACTGAATTACACAAGAATGTGAAGAGACAAGATTTGTTCTCAATGATCCAGGTAGGAAGAAAGGAAGTAGATGTGATAAAGAATGTTGTTGATTTTCTTCAGAGTAAATTTCCTGACACCATTTTGTGAATTTGTGAAATTCCATAAGAGGGACATGCTGTGCACTGTTAGGTTAAGATCATACTTTTAGGGATCACTTCAAAAGTATGCTCTGCCGAGATGTCAGGTAACACTGACAGGACCGTACCCCGTGATGAGGAGAGACAGCCACCCCTTCTGAGCGCGAAGCGGGCAGGACTGACTGTAGGCTCTGATGGTCAGTCCTCTGCCATTGATGAACGTTCCTCTCCTCCCTTTGTGGGGAGTTTGGAGGAAGGGGTGGCAATCTGAGCGGTGTACGGTCCAACTAAAATGTTCACTCTTTACTTTACCAACTTCCGAAGTTTATATGGGTGTTTTGTTTTTGTTTGTTTGTTTTTTCTTCTTCCAGACTAGGGAATTTAATGTTATTGACTACAGCAGCACTGATGCTGAGCAATACTACTGTGAGCAGGACACTGCTGCAGACAACAGATTCCATCCCCCTTCCTTTCTTTGATCTCTTACTGCAACAATATTCACTGTTCATAATAATAATATATGATATAATGCGTTTACATCAGCAATAGTCCATACCAGATAATGTAGCATTTATGTCAGCAATAGCATACACACACACACACACACACACACATTCTACGATGTATGCATTAAAAAAAAAAAAGTTCTGTCATTCAAAACATGTTCAGTGCTATTTGTAATCAAACACACGAATGAGTAACTACAATCTGATTTTTTCCCCTCTTAGTACAACAATAATCACTGCTGATATTGGTCTACAACAGATTATTTTTCATTTACATCACTGATAGCAGCATACATGTTCCTTTCCAATATGGAGACATGAATTTTGAAACGCATACATACAGACAGACAGACATATATACACACATTCTACAATGTTTGCATGAAAAATAGTCCTGTCATTCAAAACATGTTCAGTGCTATTTGTAATCAGACACATGAATGAGTAACTACACTTTGATTTAAAAAAAAAAATCTATTAGCACAACAGCGATCAGTGTTGATATATGTCCATTCAAGATGATGTCTCATTTACATTGGTGGCTGCAGTGTCCACATGCACACACACACACACAAACACACTCTCTGTCTCTGTCTCTGCCTGTCTGTTTCTCTGTGTGTCTGTCTGTCTGTCTGTCTGTCTCTCTCTCTCTCTCTCTCTCTCTCTCTCTCTCTCTCTCAGACAAACACGCACACACATACACACGCACACAGACACTCTCTCTCTCTCTCTCACACACACACACACACACACATACACATACACCCACACACAAACAGACACACACACACACACATACACATACACCCAGACACAAACAGACACAAACACACACACACGTACACATACATTCACACACATTCTATGAAAGGAAAATTACACTTTGATGTTTTTAATCTCTTAGTGCAACAATGTTCACTGTTGATATTTGTCCATACGAGAGAGATAATGTATCGTTTACGTCAGTGATACCATGTACACACACATACACACAAGCACACGAACGCACGCACGCATGCACACATGCATGCTCACACACACACGTACTCACATGCATTACTTGAAACATCACCCTGAAAAGGTTACTTCTAATTTCTTTCCTTGTGCATTTCCATTTGATGTGTGTAAGTATCCATACATTTGACATTGTTAGGAGTTTCCGGTATGGGAAACCCTAGACTTCAATATTCCAGTCAGTGAAAATATGCTCTCTATGCTCATGATGACTATTTTTGAGAGTAATTCAAGGGAGGTAATAATATTCAGGTGTTTATTTCGTGCATTAACCATCAACTGATTCAGATGTTTGGCTGTGAAGAATGTACTGAATTACACAAGAATGTGAAGAGACAAGATTTGTTCTCAATGATCCAGGTAGGAAGAAAGGAAGTAGATGTGATAAAGAATGTTGTTGATTTTCTTCAGAGTAAATTTCCTGACACCATTTTGTGAATTTGTGAAATTCCATAAGAGGGACATGCTGTGCACTGTTAGGTTAAGATCATACTTTTAGGGATCACTTCAAAAGTATGCTCTGCCGAGATGTCAGGTAACACTGACAGGACCGTACCCCGTGATGAGGAGAGACAGCCACCCCTTCTGAGCGCGAAGCGGGCAGGACTGACTGTAGGCTCTGATGGTCAGTCCTCTGCCATTGATGAACGTTCCTCTCCTCCCTTTGTGGGGAGTTTGGAGGAAGGGGTGGCAATCTGAGCGGTGTACGGTCCAACTAAAATGTTCACTCTTTACTTTACCAACTTCTGAAGTTTATATGGGTGTTTTGTTTTTGTTTGTTTGTTTTTTCTTCTTCCAGACTAGGGAATTTAATGTTATTGACTACAGCAGCACTGATGCTGAGCAATACTACTGTGAGCAGGACACTGCTGCAGACAACAGATTCCATCCCCCTTCCTTTCTTTGATCTCTTACTACAACAATATTCACTGTTCATAATAATAATATATGATATAATGCGTTTACATCAGCAATAGTCCATACCAGATAATGTAGCATTTATGTCAGCAATAGCATACATACACACACACACACACATTCTACGATGTATGCATTAAGAAAAAAAAGTTCTGTCCTTCAAAACATGTTCAGTGCTGTTTGTAATCAAACACATGAATGAGTAACTACAATCTGATTTTTTTCCCTCTTAGTACAAAAATAATCACTGCTGATATTGGTCTACAACAGATTATTTTTCATTTACATCACTGATAGCAGCATACATGTTCCTTTCCAATATGGAGACATGAATTTTGAAACGCACACAGACAGACAGACAGACATATATACACACATTCTACAATGTTTGCATGAAAAATAGTCCTGTCATTCAAAACATGTTCAGTGCTATTTGTAATCAAACACATGAATGAGTAACTACACTTTGATTAAAAAAAAAAAATCTATTAGCACAACAGCGATCAGTGTTGATATATGTCCATTCAAGATGATGTCTCATTTACATTGGTGGCTGCAGTGTCCACATGCACACACACACACACACAAACACACTCTCTGTCTCTGTCTCTGCCTGTCTGTTTGTCTGTGTGTCTGTCTGTCTCTCTCTCTCTCTCTCTCTCTCTCTCTCTCTCTCTCTCACAGACAAACACGCACACACATACACACGCACACAGACACTCTCTCTCTCTCTCACACACACACACACACACACACACACACACACACACACATACACATACACCCACACACAAACAGACACACACACACACATACACATACACCCACACACAAACAGACACAAACACACACACACGTACACATACATTCACACACATTCTATGAAAGGAAAATTACACTTTGATGTTTTTAATCTCTTAGTGCAACAATGTTCACTGTTGATATTTGTCCATACGAGAGAGATAATGTATCGTTTACGTCAGCGATACCATGTACACACACATACACACAAGCACACGAACGCACGCACGCATGCACACATGCATGCTCACACACACACGTACTCACATGCATTACTTGAAACATCACCCTGAAAAGGTTACTTCTAATTTCTTTCCTTGTGCATTTCCATTTGATGTGTGTAAGTATCCATACATTTGACATTGTTAGGAGTTTCCGGTATGGGAAACCCTAGACTTCAATATTCCAGTCAGTGAAAATATGCTCTCTATGCTCATGATGACTATTTTTGAGAGTAATTCAAGGGAGGTAATAATATTCAGGTGTTTATTTCGTGCATTAACCATCAACTGATTCAGATGTTTGGCTGTGAAGAATGTACTGAATTACACAAGAATGTGAAGAGACAAGATTTGTTCTCAATGATCCAGGTAGGAAGAAAGGAAGTAGATGTGATAAAGAATGTTGTTGATTTTCTTCAGAGTAAATTTCCTGACACCATTTTGTGAATTTGTGAAATTCCATAAGAGGGACATGCTGTGCACTGTTAGGTTAAGATCATACTTTTAGGGATCACTTCAAAAGTATGCTCTGCCGAGATGTCAGGTAACACTGACAGGACCGTACCCCGTGATGAGGAGAGACAGCCACCCCTTCTGAGCGCGAAGCGGGCAGGACTGACTGTAGGCTCTGATGGTCAGTCCTCTGCCATTGATGAACGTTCCTCTCCTCCCTTTGTGGGGAGTTTGGAGGAAGGGGTGGCAATCTGAGCGGTGTACGGTTCAACTAAAATGTTCACTCTTTACCTTACCAACTTCCGAAGTTTATATGGGTGTTTTGTTTTGTTTGTTTTTTTCTTCTTCCAGACTAGGGAATTTAATGTTATTGACTACAGCAGCACTGATGCTGAGCAATACTACTGTGAGCAGGACACTGCTGCAGACAACAGATTCCATCCCCCTTCCTTTCTTTGATCTCTTACTGCAACAATATTCACTGTTCATAATAATAATATATGATATAATGCGTTTACATCAGCAATAGTCCATACCAGATAATGTAGCATTTATGTCAGCAATAGCATACACACACACACACACACACACACACACACACACATTCTACGATGTATGCATTAAGAAAAAAAAGTTCTGTCCTTCAAAACATGTTCAGTGCTGTTTGTAATCAAACACATGAATGAGTAACTACAATCTGATTTTTTTCCCTCTTAGTACAAAAATAATCACTGCTGATATTGGTCTACAACAGATTATTTTTCATTTACATCACTGATAGCAGCATACATGTTCCTTTCCAATATGGAGACATGAATTTTGAAACGCATACATACAGACAGACAGACATATATACACACATTCTACAATGTTTGCATGAAAAATAGTCCTGTCATTCAAAACATGTTCAGTGCTATTTGTAATCAAACACATGAATGAGTAACTACACTTTGATTTAAAAAAAAAAATCTATTAGCACAACAGCGATCAGTGTTGATATATGTCCATTCAAGATGATGTCTCATTTACATTGGTGGCTGCAGTGTCCACATGCACACACACACACACAAACACACTCTCTGTCTCTGTCTCTGCCTGTCTGTTTGTCTGTGTGTCTGTCTGTCTCTCTCTCTCTCTCTCTCTCTCTCTCTCTCTCTCTCTCTCAGACAAACACGCACACACATACACATGCACACAGACACTCTCTCTCTCTCTCTCTCTCTCTCTCTCTCTCTCTCTCTCACACACACACACACACACACATACACATACACCCACACACAAACAGACACAAACACACACACACGTACACATACATTCACACACATTCTATGAAAGGAAAATTACACTTTGATGTTTTTAATCTCTTAGTGCAACAATGTTGACTGTTGATATTTGTCCATACGAGAGAGATAATGTATCGTTTACGTCAGTGATACCATGTACACACACATACACACAAGCACACGAACGCACGCACGCATGCACACATGCATGCTCACACACACACGTACTCACATGCATTACTTGAAACATCACCCTGAAAAGGTTACTTCTAATTTCTTTCCTTGTGCATTTCCATTTGATGTGTGTAAGTATCCATACATTTGACATTGTTAGGAGTTTCCGGTATGGGAAACCCTAGACTTCAATATTCCAGTCAGTGAAAATATGCTCTCTATGCTCATGATGACTATTTTTGAGAGTAATTCAAGGGAGGTAATAATATTCAGGTGTTTATTTCGTGCATTAACCATCAACTGATTCAGATGTTTGGCTGTGAAGAATGTACTGAATTACACAAGAATGTGAAGAGACAAGATTTGTTCTCAATGATCCAGGTAGGAAGAAAGGAAGTAGATGTGATAAAGAATGTTGTTGATTTTCTTCAGAGTAAATTTCCTGACACCATTTTGTGAATTTGTGAAATTCCATAAGAGGGACATGCTGTGCACTGTTAGGTTAAGATCATACTTTTAGGGATCACTTCAAAAGTATGCTCTGCCGAGATGTCAGGTAACACTGACAGGACCGTACCCCGTGATGAGGAGAGACAGCCACCCCTTCTGAGCGCGAAGCGGGCAGGACTGACTGTAGGCTCTGATGATCAGTCCTCTGCCATTGATGAACGTTCCTCTCCTCCCTTTGTGGGGAGTTTGGAGGAAGGGGTGGCAATCTGAGCGGTGTACGGTTCAACTAAAATGTTCACTCTTTACTTTACCAACTTCTGAAGTTTATATGGGTGTTTTGTTTTTGTTTGTTTTTTCTTCTTCCAGACTAGGGAATTTAATGTTATTGACTACAGCAGCACTGATGCTGAGCAATACCCCCCCCCCCCCCCCCCCCCCCCCCCCCCCCCCCCCCCCCCCCCCCCCCCCCCCCCCCCCCCCCCCCCCCCCCCCCCCCCCCCCCCCCCCCCCCCCTTTTTTTTTTTTTTTTTTTTTTTTTTTTTTTTTTTTTTTTTTTTTTTTTTTTTTTTTTTTTTTTTTTTTTTTTTTTTTTTTTTTTTTTTTTTTTTTTTTTTTTTTTTTTTTTTTTTTTTTTTTTTTTTTTTTCTATTTGTAATCAAACACATGAATGAGTAACTACACTTTGATTTAAAAAAAAAAAATCTATTAGCACAACAGCGATCAGTGTTGATATATGTCCATTCAAGATGATGTCTCATTTACATTGGTGGCTGCAGTGTCCACATGCACACACACACACACAAACACACTCTCTGTCTCTGTCTCTGCCTGTCTGTTTGTCTGTGTGTCTGTCTGTCTGTCTCTCTCTCTCTCTCTCTCTCTCTCTCTCTCTCTCTCTCTCTCTCTCTCGCAGACAAACACGCACACACATACACACGCACACAGACACTCTCTCTCTCTCTCTCACACACACACACACACACACACACACACACACACACATACACATACACACACACACAAACAGACACACACACACACACATACACCCACACACAAACAGACACAAACACACACACGTACACATACATTCACACACATTCTGTGAAAGGAAAATTACACTTTGATGTTTTTAATCTCTTAGTGCAACAATGTTCACTGTTGATATTTGTCCATACGAGAGAGATAATGTATCGTTTACGTCAGCGATACCATGTACACACACATACACACAAGCACATGAACGCACGCACGCATGCACACATGCATGCTCACACACACACGTACTCACATGCATTACTTGAAACATCACCCTGAAAAGGTTACTTCTAATTTCTTTCCTTGTGCATTTCCATTTGATGTGTGTAAGTATCCATACATTTGACATTGTTAGGAGTTTCCAGTATGCCAAACCCTAGATTTCAATATTCCAGTCAGTGAAAATATGCTCTCTATGCTCATGATGACTATTTTTGAGAGTAATTCAAGGGAGGTAATAATATTCAGGTGTTTATTTCGTGCATTAACCATCAACTGATTCAGATGTTTGGCTGTGAAGAATGTACTGAATTACACAAGAATGTGAACAGATAAGATTTGTTCTCAATGATCCAGGTAGAAGAAAGGAAGTAGGTGTGATAAAGGATGTTGTTGATTTTCTTCAGAGTAAATTTCCTGACACCATTTTGTGAATTTGTGAAATTCCATAAGAGGGACATGCTGTGCACTGTTAGGTTAAGATCATACTTTTAGGGATCACTTCAAAAGTATGCTCTGCCGGATGTCAGGTAACACTGACAGGACCGTACCCCGTGATGAGGAGAGACAGCCACCCTTCTGAGCCGAAGGGCAGGACTGACTGTAGGCTCTGATGGTCAGTCCTCTGCCATTGATGAACGTTCCTCTCCTCCCTTTGTGGGGAGTTTGGAGGAAGGGGTGGCAATCTGAGCGGTGTACGGTTCAACTAAAATGTTCACTCTTTACTTTACCAACTTCTGAAGTTTATATGGGTGGTTTGTTTTTTCTTCTTCCAGACTAGGGAATTTAATGTTATTGACTACAGCAGCACTGATGCTGAGCAATACTACTGTGAACAGGACACTGCTGCAGACAACAGATTCCATCCCCCTTCCTTTCTTTGATCTCTTACTGCAACAATATTCACTGTTCATAATAATAATATATGATATAATGCGTTTACATCAGCAATAGTCCATACCAGATAATGTAGCATTTATGTCAGCAATAGCATACACACACACACACACACACACACACACACATACACATTCTACGATGTATGCATTAAAAAAAAAAAAGTTCTGTCATTCAAAACATGTTCAGTGCTATTTGTAATCAAACACATGAATGAGTAACTACAATCTGATTTTTTTCCCTCTTAGTACAAAAATAATCGCTGCTGATATTGGTCTACAACAGATTATTTTTCATTTACATCACTGATAGCAGCATACATGTTCCTTTCCAATATGGAGACATGAATTTTGAAACGCATACATACAGACAGACAGACAGACATATATACACACATTCTACAATGTTTGCATGAAAAATAGTCCTGTCATTCAAAACATGTTCAGTGCTATTTGTAATCAAACACATGAATGAGTAACTACACTTTGATTTTAAAAAAAAATCTATTAGCACAACAGCGATCAGTGTTGATATATGTCCATTCAAGATGATGTCTCATTTACATTGGTGGCTGCAGTGTCCACATGCACACACACACACACAAACACACTCTCTGTCTCTGTCTCTGCCTGTCTGTTTGTCTGTGTGTCTGTCTGTCTGTCTCTCTCTCTCTCTGTCTCTCTCTCTCTCTCTCTCTCTCTCTCTCTCTCTCTCTCTCTCTCTCTCTCTCTCTCGCAGACAAACACGCACACACATACACATGCACACAGACACTCTCTCTCTCTCTCTCTCTCTCTCTCTCTCTCTCACACACACACATACACATACACCCACACACAAACAGACACAAACACACACACACGTACACATACATTCACACACATTCTATGAAAGGAAAATTACACTTTGATGTTTTTAATCTCTTAGTGCAACAATGTTCACTGTTGATATGTGTCCATACGAGAGAGATAATGTATCGTTTACGTCAGTGATACCATGTACACACACATACACACAAGCACACGAACGCACGCACACATGCACACATGCATGCTCACACACACACGTACTCACATGCATTACTTGAAACATCACCCTGAAAAGGTTACTTCTAATTTCTTTCCTTGTGCATTTCCATTTGATGTGTGTAAGTATCCATACATTTGACATTG
>NC_134889.1:20677588-20717588 GCF_041734735.1 Babylonia areolata | reverse complement strand
ATTCAACTAAGTCATCCAGTTATTGGAGCATTGAAGTATCGCAAAGTGAGTGTACATGTCCACTTTTCACAGAAAACCAACTCAGTAGTCCAGTGGTTGAAGCATTGAACAATCGCAAAGTGTGCGTTTCCACTTTTCATAGAAATCCAACTTAGTAGTCCAGTGGTTGAAGCATTGAAGTATCGCAAAGTGTGTGTACATGTCCACTTTCACAGGAATTCAACAAAGTGTCGTATTATTCTTTTCATTACAACAAATTTCTCTGTGTGAAATTCTGGCTGCTCTCCCCAGGGAGAGCGCGTTGCTACACTGAGAGCACTACCTATTTTTGTTTTGTTTCTTCTGCCTGCAGTTTTATTTGTTTTCCTATCGGAGTGGATTTGTCTACAGAATTTTACAAGGGATAATATCTTTGTTGCTGTAGGTTCTTTAATGTGCGCTAAGTGCATGCTGCACATGGAACCTTAGTTTATCGTCTCATCCGAACGACTAGCATCCAGACCACCACTCTAGGTCTAGTGGAGGGGGAGAAATACTGGCAACTACGGGAGTCAAACCAGTGCACTCAGATTCTCTCACTTCCTAGGCAGACTGTTACCTCTAGGCCAACACCCCACTGTAGTTTAGTTGTTGGAGCATTGGTCTTCACAGGATTGATCCTGAGTCATTTCGTCATCATTTTCCCATGTGTAGCACGCACTCAGTGTATGAAGAAGAACATGGTAACAAGAGAATTCTCCCTGGCAAAATTTTGTGGTTGAATCAACTCTAATGTACATGCATGTGTGTGTGTGTGTGTGTGTGTGTCTGACTGAAGCCTGAATTAATGTGACACAGAAAAGAAATGATGAACGCGTAAGGGTAGTTCTCAGTCAGATCTACCCAGGTAGACAAGCCCGTTGTGCAAATGACTCCATATCTGTAAAGCACTCAAAGCTTGATCCTTGATCGAGGATAGGCACTCTGTAGGTATCCATATTAATACCAACACCAGTCCTGAGACTGGGAATCCAGTAACTGTGTCCATTCGGCCAACTGCACACCTATCTCCCTATCTGTATTGCAGGGTGTTCAGATCTGAGAGCTGTACACAATACTATAGTCCATCACTGTAACTGCTCAGCTATTGACACCTGTCTCTATCATTGTTTCTATCAACAGTCGGTCATCATAACCACTCAGCTAATGACACCTGTCTGTTGCAGGGAGTTCAGATCTGGGGGCTGTTCACAGCGCTTCCGTCTGTGACTATAACAGTTCAGCTAATGACACCTGTCTGTATCTGTGTTTCAGGGTGTGGTACACAGTCTCTACATTTGTGTCTATCTATGTGTTGCAGGGTGTTCAGATCTGGGAGCTGTACACAGTACTGTAGACTGTCACTATAACCACTCAGCTATAGTCCATCACCATAACCGCTCAACCAACGACACCTGTATGTATCTGTGTGTTTCAGGGTGTTCAGATCTGGGGGCTGTACACAATGCAACAGTCCATCACTGTGATCGCTTGGCTATCGGCACACATGTCTCTTTCAGTGTGTTGCAGTAGTTTCAGATCTATGCGATATTGAAACCTGGGAGCTTTACACAGTGCTATAGTCCATCACTGTAACCGCTCAGCCAACGACACCTGTCTGTCTGTTTCAGGGTGTTCAGATCTTGGAGCTGTACACCGTACTATAGTCCATCACAATAACCACTCAGCCAAAGACACATGACTGTCTGTTTCAAGGTGTTCAGTTCTGGGAGTTGTACACAGTGCTATAGACTGTCACTGTGATCGCTTGGCTATCGGCACACCTGTCTGTGTGTCACAGGGAGTTCAGATCTGGGAGCTGTACACAGTGCTATAGACTGTCACTGTGACCGCTTGGCCATCGGCACACCTGTCTGTATCTGTGTGTCGCAGGGAGTTCAGATCTGGGAGCTGTACACAGTACTATAGACTGTGACTGTCACTGTGACTGCTTGACCATCGGCGCACCTGTCTGTATCTGTGTGTCACAGGGAGTTCAGATCTGGGAGCTGTACACAGTACTATATAGACTGACTGTGACCGCTTGGCTATTGGCGCACCTGTCTGTATCTGTGTGTCACAGGGAGTTCAGATCTGGGAGCTGTACACAGTGCTATAGACTGTGACTGTGACTGCTTGGCCATCGGCGCATCTGTCTGTGTGTCACAGGGAGTTCAGATCTGGGAGCTGTACACAGTGCTACAGACTGTGACTGTCTGTGTGTCACAGGGGGTTCAGATCTGGGAGTTGTACACAGTATTATAGACTGTGACCACTTGGCTATTGGCGCACCTGTCTGTATCTGTGTGTCACAGGGAGTTCAGATCTGGGAGCTGTACACAGTGCTGGGCGTGCTCCTGGTGCTGGACGTAGGGGTGCTGGTGTGCTGGCAGGTGCTGGACCCCATGCGGCGCCACCTGGAGGTGTTCGCCATGGAGGAGCCCACCACCACCGAGGAGGACATCCAGCTCCGGCCACAGCTGGAGCACTGCGTCTCCGACAACCTCTCCGTCTGGCTGGGTGAGGGAGGTGTGGGTGGGTGAGTGAAGGTATGCTGTTAGTGGGTGGGTGGAATGGGTTGGTGGGTGTGTGAGTGGGAAAGTGTGGTGGGGTGGTTGTGTGTGTACACAACTGGAGCACTGTGTCTCTGACAAATCCGTCTGGCTGGGTGAGGGTGTGGTATGGGTGGAAAGGTGTTGGTGGTTGAATGGGGTGGGGGGGAGTAGGGGGATTTAGGTGGGTGTTAGGGGTAGGGGAGGGTATGGGGGGGGGGAGGTGGGGGGGGGGGGAGGGGGGGTTGCACACAGCTAGAGCACAGCATCTTTAACAACCTCTCTGTCTGGCTGGGTGAAGTTGGGTAGAGGGGGTTGGTGGTAGGGTGGGGGGAGTTGTGTGTGTTTGAAAGGGGTGGGATGGGTTGCATGTGTGTGTGTGTGTGTCTGTCTGTCTGTCATTATATTGGGTTAAAGATGATAGGGGTGGGGGAGGGGGGGTACCTGTGTGTGGAGTGGCAGTGTTGTTGGGTTTTTTGTTTTTGACTCACTTGTGTAAACAAAGTGAGTCTTTGTTTTCAACCCGGTGTTCGTTGTCTGTGTGTGTGTTCGTTGTCTGTGTGTGTGTGTCTGTGTCCGTGGTAAACTTTAACATTGCCATTTTCTCTGCAAATACTTTGTCAGTTGACACCAAATTTGGCATGAAAATAGGAAAAATTCAATTCTTTCCAGTCATCTTGTTTAAAACAATATTTCACCTCTGGGATGGGCACAAAAAAATTTAAAAAGAAACCAAATTATATGCAAACTGAATTTACTGTTTTATTTATTTTTTTTAATTCTCTAAACTTGGCACTTTGATCTGATATTCTCACACAACAACAAGGGCAGTCATTTTTATCATTTTTTGTTCAAACAGGAACTTCTTTTGCTAAGCATGGAAGTTATATTTATTTTGCATGTCTTTGGTGCAGATAGTAATAAAGGGAAATTAATCTGTAATTAATGCTAGGGGGCTTAATTTGCTTTAAACTGATCTTTTTTATCTTAAACATTACATTTTGAAATTATACTCAATACATAAAAAGCTTGTGTGTTTTACTTTCAGTGTACAGGGCTTTCACTATGTTCATTCGCCCAGGTGGTCTTTTTCGGAAAATATTAAAATCAATACGACGAGTGGACTTTATAGATCTATTGGCTGAGCCCTGAAGGTCATGGGCAAAAATCAACTGCGTACACATATTTATACATATTCAAAGCGCGTGCTCATATTCTTCGCGAACGCGAACGACGCCATTTTGTTTCAAGTTGTTGACCTGCCCGTTCAATCCTATATTCAATCGACAATACACGATAACATGTGATGGAAAGTTGGAGAAGGAGACCGTTAAATATTTATTCAGAGAAAGATTTGTGAACTTACTGGATTATGCCCCAAACTGCCATAAAAATATCCATAGAATCAGTCGGAATTCACAGTTAAAAATAATTAATAAACCATGAGAGTTAATACCCTTGAATTGATGAAACGCAAAAATTTCCAGTCTTGACTTTTCTCAAAATGAAGTCCTTTTCACTTCATATGACATTTAGAAGTACTTGTACTTGGCTCTACATGTTATTAGTTTAACAAAATACTCAATTTTCATATCAACTTTAAAACAATAAAAGTAGAATGAACATAAAAGAGAAATTGAATCGACCACCGGTGTCAACCAGGTGTAACTAAACTTGTACATCTATGTAGATCCAGAGAAAATCCAGCTAAATGTTGCAGTGTGATTGCGGCGATAGCCACGTCTTCTTTACCGTGGACTTAAAAAGGATTTTTAATTGCCCTTACAGAATTTTTGAATGCCCAAGATACACTAGAATAATATGATTTAAACAGCATTCTCACTGCGAATATCGCAATTGATTTATCGCCCTTTAAAAAAGCATGTTTATATAATTATTATATTTTTGAACGTCAGTTAAGAAGCCATGATAGTGTAATGGATAAGACAGTTTCTTCTCATTCGAACATGCGGGGTTCGAATCTGCTGTTAGGACTTTTTTTTTTTCCTTTTAACCCGATGCTTTATAATAAGAAATACAGAACACATTTTAACGATTAGATTTTTTTTTTTAAGTGTATCACAAGTGAGTCTTGAAGGCCTTGCCTCTCTTGTTGTTTTTTGTTGTTGTTTTTTTCCAGATACGTGTGTGTGGATTTTCAATCAGTCAATTAATGTTGCAGACTGATGCTCACACTTCTCTGTTAGGGAGCTTGTGGCAATTTCAGCAAAATTTTAACATACAAATTTACACATGGGATTCAAGTATGACATGTCATACACAAAGAACATCATGCGCATGCAAATTGACTCACACTCTCGCACATATACTCTCACACTTGCACATACACAACACACACTCACACAGACAGATACACACAAACACACACACACACACACACACACACACACACACACACACACACAAGAGCACACTCAGACTTCTTAAACAATAGGGTGAAAAAAGGTTGGATGTAAAAAAAAAAGAATAGTGCACACTGGTATTGCTTATGCCCATGATGCAGAAAAACGAAAACAATACCTATAGAAAATGATTATTAGTTCCAACAGTTGGGTTCGTTTTTTTTAAATTTTGTTTGTTTGCTCTTGTTTGCAGAAATTTGTTATGGACAATCACTTGCAGTATTTTAATATTTTTCTTCTAGGCCTTTACATTTATCACTATTTTTAACCCACCATGAAGGCAGTCATACTCCCATTTTCAGGGATATGCATGCTGGGTATGTTCTTGTTTCCATTACCCACAAAACACTGACATGGTTTACAGGATCTTTTAGCATGCTTATTTGATCTTCTGCTGCATGCATATGCACATGAAGGAAGATCTGGCACTGGCAGGTCTGCACATCTGTTGACATGGAAGATCAGAAAAATCTCCATCCTTAATCCACAGATGATGTGACCAGGATTCAAACTCGGGGACCCTCATATTGATGGCCCAATGCTTTAACCACCCGGCAGTACGTATGCAAAGAATCTTCTTCTTCTTCGTTTGTGGGCTGCAACTCCCACAAGCAGGTCTGCACATATGTTGACCTGGGAGATCGGAAAAATCTCACCAGGCGCTGTTGCTGAGATTCGAACCCAGGACCCTCAGATTGAAAGTATGCAAAGAATAATTTCCTTGTGCTGTTTTCCAGGGGTGCTGTTTGGTTACAAGGGAATCTTGCTGATCTTCGGGATCTTCCTGGCCTATGAGACACGCAGCGTCAAACTGAAGCAGGTCAATGACTCGCGCTTCGTGGGAATGAGTATCTACAATGTTGTGGTGAGTTCGCTCTTCTCTTTTGCATTTGTGGGCTGCAACTGCCACATCCACTCGTGTATGTTCATAATTATGATAGTATGTATGATAGTCAGCAGAGGAGACAATTGCTGTCCTGACTCTCTGGGCCAGAATTTGATTGTAGTAGAGTGTTTTGCCCAAGTTCCATTCCCGCTCTCTCGGCCAAGAGGGTTTTAGGACAGTCGGCACTGGGATGGTTCCCAAAGGCCAACTAGCCCCCAAAGGCTGCAGCACTAAGATGCCATTGCAGTGTTGCCTCCTACTTTGAGAGTTATAGTCTTTCACAAAAGACTAAGCTGTAAATGAATTCCCATTGCAGTGGAGAAATCATTGATCATACAGCTCTCACTTTGCTGTTGGCCCAACTTCAAGCTCATGTCAATCTGTGGTATAAGCTGAGCGTTGGATACGTATAAAAATGATGAAGAAGTTTGGCATTGATGGGTCAGGTTGCTGTTGCAGCCGTGTTTGCATCTTCAACCAAAGTCCATGTTTAGGTACTAACGTCATGGTCAGAATTCTCTTCACTTGATCAAAGGATGTTGATATACAAATAGTAAAGAGTGGTAACTCTCTCCATTCACAAGGTACACAACTTCAAGTCAGTGCTGCTTATGCCACCGATTCAGCTAGCACACAGGTAAATAAAAAGGTGCATTGGAACAAACCCAGACACTTCCTTGAAAAAAAAGGAAGTGCCGGGCCTGTCCTTATACCGATCGTTTGACATGTGCACACAGCAGCAAAGACAGAAGAAATGTGCAAACACAAATTAGCTTTTATTCAAGACTGGTATAGCCTCTTTAATCCTGAACAAGCCACACAGAACACATGGACAATACAGAACAAACACATGGTTGCCTCAGTGGTTTTTCAACTGGAAATTAACAAATAATGAGGCCAGGAGATAAATGATTAACAAATAGTAAAGAGTGGTAACTCTCTCCACTGTCCATGTGTGTGTGTGTGTACGACAGGTGCTGTATCTATACTACATGATTGTGTGTGTGTGTTTACAACAGGTGTTGTGTGTGATCACAGCCCCCATCAGCCTGATCATCGGTAACCAGCAGGACGCCACCTTCGCTTTCGTCTCTCTGGCCATCGTCCGTGTGTGTGTGTGTGTGTGTGTGTGTGTGTGCGTGTGTGTGTGCAACGGGTGCTGTATCTATACTACATGATTCTCTCTGTGTGTGTACGACAGGTGCTGTATCTATACTACATGATTCTCTCTGTGTGTGTACGACAGGTGTTGTATCTATACTACATGATTCTGTGTGTGTGTGTACGACAGGTGCTGTGTGTGATCATGGCTCCCATCAGCCTGATCATTGATAACCAGCAGGATGCCATTTTCGTTTTTGTCTCTGTGGCCATCGTCTGTGTGTGTGTGTGTGTGTGTGTGTATGACAGGTGCTGTATCTATACTACATGATTGTGTGTGTTTACAACAGGTGCTGTGTGTGATCACGGCCCCCATCAGCCTGATCATCGGTAACCAGCAGGACGCCACCTTCGCTTTTGTCTCTCTGGCCATCGTCCGTGTCTGTGTCTGTGTGCGTGTGTGTAGGACAGGTGCTGTATCTATACTACATGATTCTCTGTGTGTGTGTGTGTGTACGACAGGTGCTGTATCTATACTACATGATTCTGTGTGTGTGTTTACAACAGGTGCTGTGTGTGATCACGGCCCCCATCAGCCTGATCATCGGTAACCAGCAGGACGCCACCTTTGCTTTTGTCTCTCTGGCCATCGTCCTCTGCAGCTTCCTCTCCATGGGTCTCATCTTTGTTCCTAAGGTCAGGAATGGGAACTGTACGTGTGGAGGAGGTGGGGTGTTTGCTTGTGTGTGTTTGTGTGTGTGTGTGTGTGTGTGTGTGTGTGGCTGTGTGTGTTTTAAATTGGCTCTGTGTGTATGTGTGTGTCACTGTTCCTGTGTGTGTGTGTGTGAGTATGTGTGTGTGTGTGTGAGGGTGTGCCTATGTGTGTGTGTCACTGTGCCTGTTTGTTTGTGAGTGTGCATATGTGTGAGTGTCATAAGTGTATGTGTGAGTGTTCTTGTGTATGAGTTTCACTGTACATGTGTGTGAGTGTGCATGTTTGTGAGTGTCACTATGCGTATGTGTGTATGTGAGTGTGCATGTGTATGAGTGTTACTGTACGTATGTGTGAGTGTGTATGTGTGTAGTGTCGCTGTGCATGTGTGAGAGTGTGTGTGTTTGTGTGTGTTAGTGTATGTGTGTGTGTGTGTGTACATATGTGTATGTGTGCCAAGTGCTTTCTGCACACTGAACCTTGGTTTACATAGCATCAGAGAGACTAGCACTAGAACTTCAGTTATGGTATGGGTGCTAGATCTTTTGGATGAGACATTTAACTGAGGTCATGGCAACAAAAGGGTTGTCCCTTACAATTAGATAAAAAAACACACCCATTTTCAGAGTAAAACAAGTGCCCTTGCAGACATGAAAAAGCAGACAATAAAATACTTTGTGCTGTGTTCCTGTATTCATCTTAAAGCCAGTAATTGCTTTGCAATATGAAGTAACTTTCCATATAGGTCATTCTGTGGTTTATTCCTCACAGAAATGAATGAATCTGCTATTTTTTAATTCCTTTTTTATATAATTGTATCAACATCGATATCAGTGCAGAACATTAAATGCTTAGTTAAAGATCCTGTTATCCATGTCAGTGTTCAGTGGGTGATTGAAACATAGACATACCCAGCATGCCCACCCACCCTAAATAGAGTATGGCTGACTAAATAGCAAGCTAAAGTGGCCATATGTGTAAAAACCCACTTTCAGTACATCTTCTTCTTCTTCGTTCATGGGCTACAACTCCCACATTCGCTCTTATATACGAGTGAGCTTTTATGTGTTTGACTGTTTTTACCCCCGCCATGTAGGCAGCCATACTCAGTTTTGGGGGACGGGAGGCGCATGCCAGGTATGTTCTTGTTTCTATAATCCACCAAACACTGACATGGATTACATGATCTTTAAGATGCATATTTGAACTTCTTCATGCATATACACATGAAGGGGGTTCAGGCACTAGCAAGTCTGCACATCTGTTGACTTGGATATCGGAAAAATCTTCCACACTTCACCCACCAGGTGCCATGAGCCTTCAGCTTGAAAGTCCAATGCTTTAACTCTCTCCATACGAACGGCGAAAGAGACGACGTTAACAGCGTTTCACCCCAATTACCACCATCAAAATATTGCAAGTGGAAGGCTCTTATACTGAAGAGGTGAATGTTGACAAAGAATACCACAGTTCTGACTACGGAAGCTAAAGGTTGGGTCATTGAGACACCCACTGACATCCGAGGGGTCTGTGTAGAGGAGAAGAGAGGACTGGTCGTACTGAGTGAGTTAACCATTCAGCTGTTGCACCCATCATAAATACAGGTGACTGTGGGAGTGGCTGCCACAGCTCATGAGTATGAAAAGTGGTGTGTGCTGTGAGAGATGAACCGGGGTGTGGTTTTGTATGGGAGACTCGGAATGAGCAGTATTGGAGTAATGCCACTGAAATGGTGCAAATGTTGGGGTAGTGTGTGTGTGTGTGTGTGTGTGTGCATGTGTGTGTGTGAGTGTGTGTGTGTAACGAGGAAGGTGGTAGAATGGTTAAGAAGCTCATCTGCCAATACACAGTCCGCGAGGGTCTGGGTTCGAATCTCGCTCTCACGCTTTCTCCCAAGTTTGACTGGAAAATCGAACTGAGTGTCTGGTCATTCAGATGAGACTATAAACCAAGGTCCCATGTGCAGCACGCACTTGGCGCACTGAAAAAGAACCCATGGCAATGAGAGTGTTGTCCTCTGGCAAACTTCTGTCGAAGAAATCCACTCTGATAGGTACATAAATATATATGCAAGCACTCAAGGCCTGCCTCAGTGCATTGGGTTATGCTGCTGGTCAGGCATCTGCCTAGCAGATTTGGTGTATGGTATATTGATTTGTCCGAATGCAGTGACGCCTCCTTGAGAAACTGAAATGTATGTGTGTGTGTGTGTGTGTGTGTGTATGTGTGGTGTGTGTGTGTGTATGTGTGGTCTGTGTGTGTGTGTGTGTGTCTGTGTGTGTGTGATACAGATGATGGAGCTGGCAAAGCATCCTCAGCGTGATGGACAGGAGATCCGGGGGTTGACCGACTCCCTGGTCAGCCGTGAGGAGGAAGAGAGGCACCAACGCTTGGTCAGTGAGAACGAACAGCTGAAACGACAGATTGCCGAAGTGAGTACCTTGAACTAGTACTAATTCCTAATAGTGGAGTACTACTCGTAATAGTGAGTACTAGGATACCTTGTACAAGAACTAATTCTTAATGGTAGGAAAAAGGTTTTCAGTTATGACATGACAGATTGCTGAAGTGAGTACCTTGAACTAGTACTAATTCTTAAAGTGGAAAAAAACGTATTCAGCAATGAGAACACTTTGTCAGTGGAATGAGTGACTGCAGGTACAAGTATGCCTTTTCATTTAAACACCTGGTGAGTGAGACAGAACAGCTGAAATGACAGATCTCCAAAGTGAGTACTAGGATACCTTGAACAGTGGTTGGGAAAAAGTATTCAGTTATGACACTGCTTTGTAATGGAACGAACAACTGAAATGACAGATTTCCAAAGTGAGTACTAGGATACCTTGAACAAGAACTAATTCTTAATGGTGGTGGGAAAACTGAAAGGTTTTCAGTTATGACATGTCAGATTGCTGAAGTGAGTACCTTGAACTAGTACTAATTCTTAAATAGTGGAAAAAAATGTATTCAGCAATGAGAACACTTTGTCAGTGGAATGACTGACTGCAGGTACAAGTATGCCTTTTCATTTAAACACCTGGTGAGTGAGACAGAACAGCTGAAATAACAGATTTCGAAAGTGAGTACTAGGATACCTTGAACAAGAACTAATTCTTAATGGTGGTGGGAAAAAGGTTTTCAATTATGACACGTCAGATTGCTGAAGTGAGTACCTTGAACTTGTACTAATTCTTAATAGTGGAAAAAAGTATTCAGTTATGAGAACGCTTTGTTAGTGGAATGACCGACTGCAGGAGTACAAATATGCCTTTTCTTTTAAACACCTGGCTCATTGAGAATAAACAGTTGAAGTGACAAAGTGATTACTGGGATACCTTGTACAAGAACTAACTTTTAACGGTGGGGAAAAAAGTATTCAGTTATGGCAACACTCTGTTAGTGTAACAAACAACTGAAATAGCAGATTGCTGAAGTGAATGCTAGGATACAGTGTACAAATATTCAGTTATGACAACGCTTTGTTAGTGTAACAAACAACTGAAACAACAGATTGCTGAAGTGAATGCTAGGATACAGTGTACAAGTATTCAGTTATGACAACGCTTTGTTAGTGGAACAAACAACTGAAACGACAGATTGCTGAAGTGAATGCTAGGATACAGTGTAAAAGTATTCAGTTATGACAACGCTTTGTTAATGGAACAAACAACTGAAACGACAGATTGCTGAAGTGAATGCTAGGATACAGTGTACAAGTATTCAGTTATGACAACGCTTTGTTAATGGAACAAACAACTGAAACAACAGATTGCTGAAGTGAATGCTAGGATACAGTGTACAAGTATTCAGTTATGACAACGCTTTGTTAATGGAACAAACAACTGAAACAACAGATTGCTGAAGTGAATGCTAGGATACAGTGTACAAGTATTCAGTTATGACAACGCTTTGTTAATGGAACAAACAACTGAAACAACAGATTGCTGAAGTGAATGCTAGGATACAGTGTACAAGTATTCAGTTATGACAACGCTTTGTTAGTGGAACAAACAACTGAAACAACAGATTGCTGAAGTGAATGCTAGGATACAGTGTACAAGTATTCAGTTATGACAACGCTTTGTTAGTGGAACAAACAACTGAAACAACAGATTGCTGAAGTGAATGCTAGGATACAGTGTACAAGTATTCAGTTATGACAACGCTTTGTTAGTGGAACAAACAACTGAAACAACAGATTGCTGAAGTGAATGCTAGGATACAGTGTACAAGTATTCAGTTATGACAACGCTTTGTTAGTGGAACAAACAACTGAAACAACAGACTGCAGAAGTAAGTACAAAGATGTCTTGTCTTTTTGTACTTTGTCAGAGAGAACTAACAGCTTACAGATTAAGCTTACAACAAGAAGAGACAAAGAATGAAAAAGTTCTGTGTTCTTAAAAAAAAAAAAAAGGCACATAGGTTTGCTATGTGCCTTTTTTTTGTTGTTGTTTTTTGACAAAAAAAGCCTCTCACATTCCACCAACACCACACACCATTTCATACCCCCCCTCCCCACCACGCCCCTACCCCCATTCCTTCCCAAACAGATGGAGGACCGCGTGAAGGACCTCAACGGTCGCATCCAGAAGGTGATGCAGGAGCAGAGGAACTCCTCCTCGGCCGCAGACGCCCGCCGGCCCCCTCCTCCCACCTACTCCTCCTGCCTGACCACCACAACCGCCTCCATCACCGCCACCTCCATCCCCACCCCCGCCCTCAAGCCGGACAGCATCATGGGTAGCGGGGGTGGAGGAGGTGGTGGGCAGGGGATCCACTTCCAGCTGGACGACTCGCTGGTCGTCCCTGACAACAACTCGGACTCCGGCATGGCCAGCTGGTCAACGCCGAAAAGCCCCAAGATTCTGGCTGCTGAACTGGAGCCGCTCTGTTGAAGGTGAAGGACACATGAGTGTGGAGACTCATACGTCCCTTTTTTTTTTGTTGTTGTTGTTTTTGTTTTTATCCTTTTTTCTTTTATTGTTGACGCCGAAAAGCCCCAACATTCTGGCTGCCGAGATGGAGCTGCTTTGTTTAAGGTGAAGGACGCAGGCGTGTTAAGACTCATACATCCATCTTTTTTTCTTTTTTTTTAATCTTTTTGTTGTTGTTTGTTTTGTATTGTCGACACCAGTTTCAGTTTCAGTCGCTCAAGGAGGCGTCATTGCGTTCGGACAAAACCATATACGCTACACCACATCTGCCAAGCAGATGCCTGACCAGCAGCGTAACCCAACGCGCTTAGTCAGGCCTTGACACCAAAAAGCCCCAAGATTCTGGCTTGTCAAGCTGGAGCCCCTCTGTTAGGTGAAGGTGAAGGATGGGCATGTGAAGACTCGTACATCCCTGTTTTTTTTGGTTTTTTTTGTTTTTTTTCTGTTTTTTCTTCTTTTTTTTTTTTTTTTTTAAATATTGACAACGCAGAAAAGCCCCAAGATTCTGGCTGCCCAGTTGGAGCTGCTCTGTTAGGTGGAGGTGAAGGACGCAGACCTGTGTGGAGACTGGTACGTCCCTCTTTTTTTTTTTTTTTTTTTTTTTTTTTTTCTCCAGTAGTCTGCACCATTTCAGTGACCATTACTACTCCCACACACTGCTCATCCTGAGTTCTCTGCCCCCCCCACCCCCTCCACCTCTCCCACTTCCCCTACCCCCACCATCATCCACTTAACAGCCACATCTGGGTTTTTCTGGCACATGATCAGTTTCATCACAGTATTCGCTGTCCAATCAAATTTCCAGTGTGTGACTGAGGAGTAGGGTTGGTGAGGGGGTTGGGAATGGATGCTGACAATGGAAAGGGCTCTGTGGCTTATTGTGGTAGAAGCCTGTAACAAAAAAAGTATTTGAAAGAAGTCTTATAAGTATAATTCAATGATGGTGAATTCATTTTGACGGCAGGAGTAAAAAAAAAAAGGTCATATACATAATAACCCACTCATGTATATAAGTGAATGTGAAAGAAGCAGCCCATGAACAAAGAAGAAGAAGAAGAAAAATATTGTAACAGTAGGAGGAGACTGTGGCTGGTAGGGTAAGAAAGTTGTAGCAAAAGTAGACAAACAAACAAACAAAAAAAAGACTTTTAATAAAAGTGAATTAATGGAGTGAGTTCAGATTCAAGTAGTTATGCACTCAAAGTGTTTGAGTGTGTGTGTGTGTGTGTGTGTGTGGAAAACGAATAAGAAACAGATGTAATGACCTTCTGCTGGAATCATTAGCATAGTTCTCGAAATCTGTAAGTTTTGTTCAGTAAATTGTGAATTTTCATTTAACAATAGGAGGGGACTTTGACTTGTAGGGTTAGAAAGTTGTATTCTGTATTCCGTATTTCTTTTTATCACAACAGATTTCTCTGTGTGAAATTTGGGCTACTCTCCCCAGGGAGAGCGCGTCGCTACACTACAGCACCACCCTTTTTTTTTTCCCTGCTAGCAGTTTTATTTGTTTTTCCTATCGACTAGTGGATTTTTCTACAGAATTTTGCCAGGAACAACCCTTTTGATGCTGTGGGTTCTTTTACGTGTGTTAAGTGCATGCTGCACACGGGACATCAGTTTATCATCTGATCTGAATGACTAGCGTCCAGACCACCACTCAAGGTCTAGTGGAGGGGGAGAAAATATCAGCGGCTGAGCCGTGATTTGAACCAGCACGCTCAGATTATCTCGCTTCCAAGGCGGACGCGTTACCTCTAGGCCATCACTTCATCACTTTGTAGCAAAAGTATCTACACACACAGAGATAAAAAACAAAACAAACAAAAAAACCCAATGTCTGCGTGTGTGAATCATTGACTGTGAATGAATGGGGTGAGCTCACATTTTAGTGTAGTATCTTTATACACTCAAATTCACAGCAACAATTGCAGGGTACTGTGAAGCATAGGGTTAGAAAATTGTATTTAAAAAAAAATCAACAAAAAGTCTGTAGATGTTAATCAGTAATGGGGTGAGCTCAGATTTCACTGCAGTACATTTATGCACTCAAGTTTATTGGAACAGTTGGAGGGGACTGAGATACATACAGTTAGAAAGTTACAGCAAATTTTTTGTTTGTTTGTTTGTTTTGCTGCCCTGTCATCTGCACCGTTTCAGTGGCATTGCTCCCACGTCGCTCATTCCAAGTCCCCCAAACACAGCCACACCTGGGTTCGTCTGTCACACTCCCAACGTTGGCAGTCTGCAGGGAGCCATCAGTGTTAGGTCGCCAGGAGGCCACACACCAGAGGAGACCCTGCACTGCTGCTAAGTCACTTCGGTGGTGTTCATTGGTGCCTGTTCTGATTTAACGTACTTGGGACACCACCTACTAAACCCCCTACTGACGACAATAATGGCTTAGTCGCAGAGCCAGACTGAGTGAGCGTCCCTCCAGAATGGAGACTGCCACCGTGTCCCTCAAACAACACCCCCCCATGAATCTGCCAACACTGAAGGCATTGACAGGACTCACCCAAGCATAGAGGGTTACTGCAAAATTATCCCCCACCCCACCCCTTTTTTTTTTTTTTTTACCGTAGTACATTTATGCATTCAAATTTGTTGACTAGGAGGGGACTGTTGGAAAGTTATAGCAAAATTATCCCCCCAGCCTTATTTGACCGCAGTATATTTATGCACTCAAATTCATTGAAACGATTGGAGGGGACCATGATACATACAGTTAGAAAGTTTCAGCAAAATTATCCCTTCCCCCACCCCCTACAAAAAAAAGTCCAGGCATAAATCAGTGACTGTGAATTAAAGGGCAGAGCTAATATTTTAGTGTGGTACCTTTATGCACTCAAAGATGTTTTGTGTTTGTTCATATGTTTGTGGAAAATTAGTAAGTAAGGTAAGAGACGGAAATGGTAACTTTCTGTTCCAAGAGTTGACATAGTTCTCACCAAATGTCATGTTTGCTCTGGTCTTTTCAGTCAGTTCACCGCAAAATATGGAAGCAAAATGCCAGTTTTAACAGAAATATGTTGTATATCAGTGGGTTTTTTTTTTCTTTAACACAAAAAAATGCTGTGAAGGAGGAGGGGATTAAAAACAAGAACAAAATACAGAAGTTTAATCACTTCAAAAGGTATTACATAGATTCTCTGCATGTATTGGACAAAATCGGAGGGGGGGGAGGGGGGAATTTTGTTTCCCCCATTTTCTAATCAAAATAAGTATCAGAAAATTTTATTCCCTGGAAGGACACCTCACTCAAACACATGTTATTCACACACACACACACACACACACACACACACACACACACACACACACACCACACACACACACACACACACAAGGAAAAAAAAAGAATAAATAGTGTCAATCTCTCAATATGATTTTCCTCAAACGGCAAGCCAATAACATGATTTAATTTATCAACTTTCTTTCATTCCAGTGACAACATTTTAGAAAGATAACAGATGGAAACACATTAATTTCAGCGAGCCCTACTCCATTGCCAAAAATCTGGTATTCACAGTGTAGACAGACAGTATGAAAACAGTATGAGAAGTAACTTCAGTTGCATTATAACCCAAACCTACAATAATGAACCTTAATGATGAACAGTGTATATGCCAGCTATTCCTTTCTACTGTACCTGTCAAAATCATGTCTACTTCATAATTTTCCACACTTCCACCAGTTTTGCAGTTTACTGGCAAGAGTATTTTTGCATCTGTGAAAACTGAATTCAGTGGATCATGATTTTCCTGTCATACGAGTTTACCTACAAAAGTATTTTTCTTCTATAAACAAGGGCTAAAGCGTTCTGACCAGTAACCATTTTTACAGGGTCTGTTTTGCCTTGTATTTTTGGTGCATGATTTGAATTTACACATCATAGAAGATGAGGTTGCATTGTTGCTTTTCTTGATATGCATGGAGATGTGTTTGTTGGCACGTACAGCAGGTTGAAATGGTCATGCACATGAAAGCCCAGTTTCAGTTTCAGTAGCTCAAGGAGGCGTCACTGCGTTCGGACAAATCCAGCATGTATGTACGAGTGAATGTTGGCATTACCCACAACTGCAGAAGAAGAAGATGAAGAAAATATCAGGCTATTTTTTTCTGCATACATGCTTCTTAGATGGGACTGAATTTTGCGGTGAAGACAATGCCTTAGGACTTCTTCTTTGGTGTTGGTGGGGTGCATCTTGCATGTTCACTCACATGTGTGACTGGGCTTTTCTGCGTGTATGTTTTTTAGCCTGTCATGTAGGCAGTCATACTCTGTTTTCAGGGGTGTGTATACTGGGTATGTTCTCGTTTCCAAAACCCAACAAACATCAACATGGATTACGGGATCTTTAACATGCGTATTTGAACTGCATGTTTACACACACAAACCGGGTTCGGGTACTAGCAGACCTCACACACACTGTTGGCCTTGGAAATCGGGAAAAAAAAAAAAATTCCATCCTCAACCCACCAGGTGCTGTGGTCAGGATTCAAACCCAGGACCAAAAAGCCCATCACCTTAACCACTCAGCTGTTGCACTCATCAAACATGAAGCTTGATCATGCAGTACATGTGTACGGTTCATCAGCAACACTCAGGACCAAGGCAGACCGAACACAGATCATGTTCTTAAAGCTTGTTGCCCACCTCACGTTCCATGTATATTTCTTCCTGTTCTTTTTTAAAAGATATTTTTTCGTGTCTTATTTTACGTGGTACTACTGATGTTAAACGACGGTGCGTAGACTTTTGGGTTGTTAATCTTTTTATGTGGGTTTTTGTTTTTGGTGGGGAGAGGGTGTGGGCGTGGTAAGGGTTGTTGAGGGTGTTATTTTATTTTCACTGACATACCTCAGTTATTAGGTGTGGTTTTTTTTTTAAGATTTTTTTTTAGGATAACATATGTATTTTCAGATATACCTCAGTATTTAAAAAAATTATTTCAGTCTTTATTTTGAGGGTGCTGAATTTCTTGGTGGAGGGTATGCGTACACAGGAGGAGGGACAGAGGTGGAGATTAAATGATGAAATCATGTAATTCCCTGTGTCTTGTGTCAGGGATTCAATGTCCTCCCTAACTATTTTTTTCCTATGCTGGACAATGTGTGTTGTCTTTCACGTTATCATTCCATGGCCTGTAAGTCTGCTTCACTTGTACCTTTCCATGTTGTGGCCAAAGTACCCTATAATGTGGCCAAGGTAAGCTTGCAATGTGGCCAAGGTATCGTTGTAATATGGCTAAGGTACCCATGCAATGTGGCCAGGGTATCGTAATGTGGCCAAGGTACCTACATAATGTGGCCAAGGTACCCATATAATGCAGCTAAGGTACCCATGTAATGTGGCCAAGATATTGTAATGTGGCCAAGATACCCATGTAATGTGGCCAAGATATTGTAATGTGGCCAAGATACCCATGTAATGTGGCCAAGGTATCATTGTAATATGGCCAAGGTACCCATGTAATGTGGCCAAGGTATCATTGTAATCTGGCCAAGATACCCATGTAATGTGGCCAAGGTATCATTGTAATGTGGCGAAGATACCCATGTAGTGTGGCCAAGGTATTGTAATCTGGCCAAGATACCCATGTAATGTGGCCAAGGTATCGTAATGTTGCCAAGGTACCCATGTAGTGTGACCAAGGTATCATCATAATCTGGCCAAGATACCCATGTAGATGTGGCCAAGGTATCATTGTAATCTGGCCAAGATACCCATGTAATGTGGCCAAGGTATCATTGTAATGTGGCGAAGATACCCATGTAGTGTGGCCAAGGTATCATTGTAATCTGGCCAAGATACCCATGTAATGTGGCCAAGGTATCATTGTAATCTGGCCAAGATACATAGGTAATGTGGCCAAGATACACAGGTAATGTTGCCAAGGTACCCATGAAGTGGGGCCAAGGTATCATTGTAATCTGGCCAAGATACCCATGCAATGTGGCTAGGTTATCCATATAGTGTGGCCAAGGTACTCATATAACTTGCACCGTGTTGTTGTGGCCAAGATACCCCTATAATGTTACCAAGGTACCCATATAACTTACACCATGTTGTGACTATTTTGTACTGTAATGATACACTGAATAGTGGGGTGGAGAGTGTGTTTGGTTTTTGTTTATTTGTTTGTTTGTGCTTTTTTAATTGTTATGGAAGCTGTTTGCATTCAATGGAAAATGCGGTACCATGTTGTAAATATGTGTAATGTAACAACACACTGCATGTGTTTGTTTGGTTTTTTAAAAAAAATTTCTGATTGTTATGGGAGTTGTTTGTTTTTAGTGGGAAGTGGAGTAATGTGTTAGTGGAGTACTGTGTTAGGTGTGAACCTAGCTGGAGGGGGCGGGGGGGTGGTGGAGAGAAGAGACAGGTGCCCAGATAACTTGCAACTAAATAATGTAACAATTCAGTGCTTTTTTTTTTTTAACTGCTATGGAAGTCATTTGCTTTTAATGGGAAATGAGGTATACTGTCTTATATGCGTTTGTGGATGAGTGGGGAGGTGGGGGGAGCGTGATATAAAATAAGAAGTGGAAAAAGATTTGCTCATTTTCCTGGACTGAACTGTGTGCTTGGAAACATTTTTTTTCAAATTCATTTTGTCCCATCTTCTGTTTCAATTATTGACTAGCATCTGCACTAATAGTTCAAGAAGTCGCACTTTTTTCACATGATGTTCTAGTTTGTTTGTGTTCAGTAGCACACGTGTTATTTTGACATGAATGAACATAGATTGGAATTAAAGAGTTTGATGTGCTTTTTTCCCCCCTCAACAATGTTTATTCCTGTTTTGTTCATGTATAATTTTTGGTGCAATAGTCCCTACAAGGTGTAGGGTAGGTGGAGAGTTTGTTTTATCATTGGTTTAATTGTTGATGAATAGTTAGTGGCATATTTTGTATTTTAGCAGCATGTGTAAGCTTCAGTTTGATCAAAATGACTTCTTCTTGAAGGCTTATGCTTGTTATATACTGTTTTATATTTCATTGAAAAATGTGTAAAATTGATTTAGAGTTGATATTTGTGTGTGAATAGAAATACAGTATACATCAGCTACGATGAAAGGAGTTGAAATGTAAATAAACGCTGTTTTTCTGACTCATTTTGAAATTGACCAGACTTTGTGCAGTATGTTTTGTAGATAAGTACAGTGAATCTCATTCATTTTTGTGCCCTTTTTCTTCAGCTTTCGTATATGATTTTATTTTTCAACACATGTGTTACTCATTTTGTATCCTAAGTAAAATTTGTACCAAAAAAAAATGAAAACAATATGTGGACAATGTGCAATAATCTGTCCCTCACGCATTTTCTTCTGTCTGCTTTTTTCTTTTTCATCTAGAATTTTCTTTTGTCAACTATCGTATACCCGGTTTGTGTTCTTGGTAAAAACTGAATAAGAATTTTTGAAACAAGTTTGGGTCAGTGTGCATTCGATCACATTCCCATTTATCTTCTTTTCTGTTTTTTTCCCCCTTTTTTTGTGCATTATGAATTTTTTTGTCAGCTCTCATAAGCCCAATTTGCATTTTAGGTAGGAACTGGGTAAGAATTTTGAAAATGAGTTTAAGTCAATGTGCAATGGTATGTGTCTCTTACAGTTTCATTGATATTCTTCTTGTCCCTCCCCCCCACCCCCCCTTTTTTTTTCATTTACATTTTTCATTGTCAACTCACTTGTGCCCAGTTTGTGTTCTAGGTAAAAACAGTTTGAAAACATGTCTGGTCGGCGTGCAATAGTCAGTTCTCTTACATCTTTTCTTTCCTTTTTCCTTTCTTTCATTCTTTATTCCTTTCTCTGTTTTGTTTTGTCTTTGAGTGTTTTCCTCTCGGTGTGTGATTGCACAGCTCTGCCCATCTTCCCTGAGTTGGGAGTCATTCTGTGGAGAAAATAGGTTGTGATATTGTTACCTTTGTCTGAATGGTCACAATGTCCCTTTCAGCTTGCCATTCAGTTTTCATGCTTTGATACATCAAAAGATTGTGATAATGTTCCACGCACTCCTGTTTCTGTCTATTGTAAAAGGTTGATTTTAACAATTGAAGAAAATGATGTTCACATTTTTTTTTATCATCCTCTCCTCCTTTATAGTGTGATATTTTTCCTCATGTTTGTTTCATGCCACATGTTGACAAACATAGCGTGATCCATGTGCTTTTTTTTTAAACCTTTTGCTGGAGGCAAGACTTTTTCTTCTTCTTCTTCTAGATTTGGAGGCTAATACTCACACACACACATGCCCATTAAGGTTTCTGTCTTTTTCTCTCCGTTCTTACAATATCGCAAGGTACATCATTGAAAACAAAAAGCTGTCATTACAGTTGGTAATCCATCACCTTGGCTTGGATTTGAGAATAAAAATTTAGGAAATTGGTTGTGTGTATCTACTGTGATTCCTTCAACCTGGCTTGGCTTTGAGAACAAAGATTTAGGATGGGGGTCGACCATATCTGCTGCATGTTCGCTGGTGGCTGTTGAGTCCTATGCCTTGACAGACAGGCCTAGCCACAGCGGCTGCTGGGGAAACTTTGATCTGTGTACAGTTATGTGAGAGATGTCCCGTTAACTCTCTCCATACGAACGGCGAAAGAGACGACTGTTAACAGGCGTTTCACCCCAATAACCACCATCAAAATATTACCAGCGGAAGGCTCTTACACTGAAGAGGTGAATGTTGACAAAGATACCACAATTCTGACGATGGAAGCTAAAGGTTGGGTCATTGAGACACCCACTGGACATCCGAGGGGTCTGTGTAGAGGAGAAGAGAGGACTGGCCGTACTGAGTGAGTTAATACAGCTCCAAGAAAACAGTAAGAGTCTGTATTCCTTTTTGTTGCAGTTTGGATGTCGCTTTGTTGTTATTTCTTGGAGGAAAAAAAAAAAAGCGCGTCTTCCTTTTCGTTGGTTTGCGTGTTTTGCTTTGTTTTTGTTTCTTGGAAAAAATATGAAGCTCTGACTTTGAGACAGTGATGGTGAGAGTTCAGATTGTTATTTTGAAATATGACACATGAGTGAAAAGGAGTAGCACTCTTGTGTGTTGTGATATGATTGCAAAACTGTTGGAGAAAAGGAGCTTTTTTTTTTATATGGACGTAATCACATCTTTATCATGACAGATATTGTGTGATTATTCAAATTGTTATTTGTTATCAAAAGATATATATATTCATATATGTATATAACTGGTGAAAAATGGTAGAACTGTTGGAGTTGTGAGATGAGCACAAAACTCTGGAGAAAAATATGGCTTTTGATATGGAAGTGATCATTAAAAAAAAAAAAAAAAAATTACTGCCTCATCATCTGCACCATTTCAGTGGCATTGCTGCCATGCTTCTCATTCTGAATTCCCATACACACCCACACCTGGGTTCATGTGTCGCAGTCCCAGCATTGGCTGTCCACTGAGAACTATTGATGTTGATTGCCTGGAGGCCACACACCAGAGGAGACACTGCACTGCTGCTGGGTCACTTCAGTGGTGTTCAGTAGTAACTATTTTGATTAGGCATGCTTAGGACACCACTTACTAAGCCCCTTACTTATGACAATAATAACTTAGTCATGGAGCCAGACTGAATGAGCGTTCCCCCCCAGTGTGGAGACCAGACACCACAACCCTCCAGCAATAGTCCAATGAATCTGCTGACACCGAAAACCTTGACTTCCTCTTCTTCTTCTTCTTCTTCTTCTGCGTTCACTCGTATGCACACGAGTGGGCTTTTACATGTATGACCGTTTTTACCCCGCCATGTAGGCAGCCATACTCCGTTTTCGGGGGTGTGCATGCTGGGTATGTTCTTGTTTCCATAACCCACTGAACGCTGACATGGATTACAGGATCTTTAACATGCGTATTTGATCTTCTGCTTGCATATCCACACGAAGGCGGTTCAGGCACTAGCAGGTCTGCACGTGTTGACCTGGGAGATCGTAAAAATCTCCACCCTTTACCCACCAGGCGCCGTCACCGTGATTCGAACCCGGGACCCTCAGATTGACAGTCCAACGCTTTAACCACTCGGCTATTGCGCCCGTCTGAAAACCTTGACAAAACTCGTCCCAAGCACGGAATTGGAGGGTTATCCAAACTTAGGTCACTATGAGATCAGGACATGAAAGGCCACAGAAATTGGGACATTCTTTGATGATGGAGGAGGAGGATGGTGATGATGACAATGTTGCTATGGAGGTCCATTAGGTTTGGGACTATGTGACAATGCTGTATGCTACACTTCCTTTCATAATGATATCCCGGCATTAACCAGGCCCGAGAGATACAGACCCTTGCAGTGTTGGTCAGGAAATTTGAATTTTCCCATTAAAGCCCATAGCACACTGAACTCTGGGCAGTAGCTGGAAAAACCCACCTCTACTGGGAATCGAACTGGTATCCTCCCAGCCATTAGTCAGCAATGCTAAACACTTCGCCGTGGTGGCTGGTAAAGGATCACATCTTTATCATGACAGATATTTGTTAGTATTTCTGCATGTCTCTGTGTTTGATGTGTGTGTGTGAGAATTGTTCATGGTTTTGTGTGGAGTGTGTATTTGTATGATTTGAACTAAGTTATTCTTTCCTCAGGACATTAGCATAATATGGCACTGTGTTGAAATACATGCCTTTGGAACACCTTTGCACAGACATCCAGCTGCCACCTGATAATCTTAAGCCCTTGACTGCTGTATCTTGATAGAATGAGATCAGTGAGGCGTGAATTTCATGTGCACTTAGTGCTGTCTGTGTGCTTGTAAGTGATGTCATTGGTTTTCCCAAAGAAAAGTAATGTAGTTGGAGGAAGAAGTATAAACAGACCACGGTGACTGACATCCTGACCTGTCAGATCTGTCATTTCTCTTTGTGGTGACGGCCCTTCACTGACATCCTGACCTTTTAAATCTGTCTTTTCTCTTTGTGGTGACAGCCCTTCACTGACATCCTGACCTGTCAGATCTGTCATTTCTCTTTGTGGTGACAGCCCTTCACTGACACCCTGACCTGTCAGATCTGTCTTTTCTCTTTGTGGTGACGGCCCTTCACTGACATCCCGACCTGTCAGATCTGTCTTTTCTCAGTGAGGTGGCAGCCCTTCACTGACACCCTGACCTGTCAGATCTGTCTTTTCTCAGTGAGGCGACAGCCCTTCACTGACATCCCGACCTGTCAGATCTGTCTTTTCTCTTTGTGGTGACGGCCCTTCACTGACATCCTGACCTGTCAGATCTGTCTTTTCTCAGTGAGATGACAGCCCTTCACTGACATCCTGACCTGTCAGATCTGTCTTATCTCAGTGAGGCGACAGCCCTTCACTGACATCCCGACCTGTCAGATCTGTCATATCTCAGTGAGGCGACAGCCCTTCACTTACATCCTGACCTGTAAGCTCTGTCTTATCTCTTTGTGGTGACAGCCCTTCACTGACATCCCGACCTGTAAGCTCTGTCTTATCTCTTTGTGGTGACAGCCCTTCACTGACAAGCATATTCATCAGCAGCAGTAAAGGGGTTAATCAGATCTGATCAGCATCCTTAGTGTAGGAATTCATCACTAGTAACCAACTGTCAACATGCACTGAAATTTAACAAGCGAATGTCGATTTTTTGTTTGTTTGCTTGTTCACTTAAAACTTTGTCACGGAATCTAATATCAATCACAGTTGTTCTGTTGTTCCTTCTCCCCCCCCCCCCCCCCCCCCCCCCTCCCCCCCAAACCCTATTCCCTCTGTCTCTCTCTCTCTGTCTCTTTCTCTCACTCTGTTTTTGCAGTCTGAGATTATTCCTGATGTTTTTTCTCTCATCTTGAACTGAAATCTTCCTGTGAATGTGATTATTTTATAAGTTTTTTATGATTATTTGTTGGGTTTTTTTCTCCTAATGATATTAGGTGTAAAATAGAAAAAAAAAAAACATTGATGCTTATTCCACTAGTCTCATGAAATATACAAGTTTGTTTGTTGTTTTTTGTTGCTGTTTTTTTTTTCCTTAGTCAGCTAGATGTTTAAAAAAATTTTTTTTTTTTTAAGTAGTTGCGTTTAATCCACTACTCATGGAAAAAAAATTTTCATTCATTAATCTTTCAGTCTGTTCTCTGTGTCTCTGACATTTGATATTTTTGATTGCCCACTTATTCTCTGCTTCTGTCTCTGTCTCTGTCTCAGTGTCTGTCTGTCTGTCTGTCTGTCTCTCTTTCTCTTTCTGTATCACACGCACCCACACACACACACACACACACACACACACACACACACATATCCATCCATCCATCTAAATATACATATACATGGAGAGATAGAAAGATAGATAGATAGCTATAGATATGAAGAAAATATAACATACACACACACCCTCCCACCTCCACCCCTCCCACCCCCTTCTACATCCCCACCCCCCATACCCTCTCTCTCTCTCTCTGATTTTCATCACACAAAAAAACATCAACAAAATGTTTGCTTACCCATCTTGTTAATTTTTACAAGGAAAGGGGTGAAGATTTATGATACATGGTGATCATTGTTGTTGTAACGTTTGAAATGATTCTTATTTAGGCGTTTTTGAAAACCTTGGGCGAAACTGTACATTTTCTTTTTCTCCAGCATTCTCAAGACATTGCTAAACATTGCCATGAAAATGTAACTTGTTTGCTTCTTCTTGAATATGTATTTTCATTGCCTGTCAGAAACATGTACTTTTTGCCACTTAGCTTTACACGTGAGTAGACCAATATGTTATTTTTAGACTAGTGTTTTCTTGCATCCCAAAGTTCATTAAAGTTCTACTTGAAACAGATCTGCGAGTGACCATGTGGACAGAGTGAAAGGTGCATGTCTGCACTTTAAACTTTTTTCTTCTTTTCATTAACCCCCACCCCCAGCCCCCTCCTTCCTGCAATTGCAAACAATGATCTGGTGTGTGTGTGTGTGTGTGTGTCAGGCAATTACAAATTGTGCGATTAGAATTTCTTAATGATTTTTTCCTTTTATTTTACTTTGTTTTGGTATTTAGATATGCACTCAATGTAGTGGTGATAATATCCATATCATAAAGATTTCCAAATTTGCATTTTGGTGAATGATTTTTTTTCCCTTTATTTCACTTTGTTTTGGTATTAAAATACATATAATGCACACTTAAGTAAACAGCTCCCAAAACCCAGGCTGCAAACATTTAAGTAAAAAAAAAAAGAAAAAAAAAATCCAAAATTAATCAGTCATTCGCACAATAACTGGGCTGTGTCCTTTTGCAAATCTGTATGCAGACATACTGTCAGGAATACCACAGTGAGACGGAATCCACTTCAGAGTACATTTTCTACCGACTTAATGTCAGGAATACCACAGTGAGATGGAATCCACTTCAGAGTACATTTTCTTCCGACTTATTGTCAGGAATACCACAGTGAGATGGAATCCACTTCAGAGTACATTTTCTTCCGACTTACTGTCAGGAATACCACAGTGAGATTGAATCCACTTCAGAGTACATTTTCTTCCGACTTATTGTCAGGAATACCGCAGTGAGATGGAATCCACTTCAGAGTACATTAGTACATTTTCTTCTGACTTATTGTCAGGAATACCATAGTGAGATGGAATCCACTTCAGAGTACGTTTTCTACCGACTTTTTTTTTTCTTTTTTTTTTCCCATCATCTGCACCGTTTCAGTGGCATTACTCCCACGCCGCTCATTTAGATTCCCTCATACACAGCCACACCAGGGTTCGTCCGTCGCAGTTCCAGCGTCGTCAGTCCACAGGGAACCATCGATGTACGTTTTCTTCCGACTTATTGTCAGGAATACCGCAGTGAGATGGAATCCACTTCAGAGTACATTTTCTTCGGACGTACTGTCCGACACTGAAGCCGGAAGGCCACTGTGAACTTGAAAGATCCTGCAAGCGCTTCAAGGACACCTCGAAGACAAACCTCAAAGCCTGTGACACAGACATCGCTTCCTGGGAAACTGATGCCCTTGACCGCTCTCGCATGAGAATGCCGCATGTGCTCTAGTGGCATTTAGACGTTTGAAGACAAGAGAACGCTTGCCATTAAGGAGAAGCGTGAGCAGAGGAAGCAGGGCTCAACTTCTGAAGACGTTTTCCCTTGCAACACCTGTGGGAAGTGCTGCGCAGCTAGAATCGGCCTCTTCTCCCATAGTATGAGGACACACACCAACAGATAAACCTGCCTGCCTGCTCATCCGTCGGACCGACCGGACGGGAGACTCCATCACTGTCAGGAATACCACAGTGAGATGGAATCCACTTCAGAGTACATTTTCTACCCCTATGTTTCTGTGGGTTCTTTTATTCTCAGCCAAGCGCATTCAAAAGATTACACAAGGAGGCTTGAGCTATGCATTTAAAAAATGAAGCATACATAAAAAGTACAATGCAAACACGTAACATGTTTTTTCTTGCAGTTGACTGGGGAAAAAATCTCAGTATAGGCCTATTCTATGAATACATGAAGAAATCCGCTATTAGGTGAACTGTGTAAACTGAACTGAAAAAAAATGCATACATAACTGAGCTTGGGTTTCGGACGTTTTCTCAACACTGTCAGCTGAGACGATAATACAAAATGTTGATCCCGCTAAAAGGGAACGCTGGTAGGGGGGAAGAAGGGGGTATTTTCTTAAGAATTTGTGAACTCAAGACTGGTTTTCCCATTTTCAGGGTCGACGACAAACCGCACAAGATGAACGATCACAGACACGTGAACACCAAAGCGCGGCGACAGAACAGTCACACACTGGCACGTGCGACACGCACGCCTCTCACCACTGAGCTGTATGAGCTCGATTGCTCACACACACACAGTCGCGCGCGTGCATGCGGCAATTACGCATTTGGGGCACGGACACTGCACACACACACACACTCACACACACACACACACACTGACACACACACACACACACAAGCTACACTCTCACCGGTGTGCACGCACACTCAATCATTGAAACACACTATGACGCCAGTAAAGCCTCTGTGAATCTCTGCAGTATTTCGGACACACCAAATAAAAAGTATTCCGTAAGCAGAAATTTAAACAGGCGTAGTTTCGAGCTCATAAATCAAAACAGAAATTAACGAAAACAACATAATAATTTCAGTCACAAAGGAAACTCATGATGCCGTCACGTTTTGAAGACGAAACGAAAAGCTTCAAGCGCCTGTGGACACTCACTTGAGACATCATTGATTTTGCACAGACAAATGCGGGCTGGTTCTAGTTAAAGTTTACTTCCATCATTAACAAACAATTTGACGATTTTATTTTTGTTGAAATAACTAGTATTGTACTCCTTAACCATCGTAGAAATGTGTTTCAAGTAGAAAGTTTGGGACAGTTGTGTGAACGGCATTTTGGCACATCGCTGACAAAAAACAAAATAAAAAAAATTAAGCCGTGTGCAAAGGTTGACCAATGAAATGAGCGACGCAATGTTAAGAGACGTGTGCAAACGCCCACCAAGCACTGACAAATCATATCACTTGTTTGACTGCGAGAAAAGCGGCACAGAGGAAGAAAGCAGACGACAGACAGTCGAAACTTGCAAATTTTTGTCTTCCCTTTTGTGACAACCCCTCACCTTACGAGCAAAACCATGCCTCCCAAATTCGTAAGTAGATGGGGTTTTTTCGCGTGTGTTTCCTTGAACATTTGTGCAACTAATTGTTGGTTATTTGTGGGCTTCTCCATAACCATGTCGAGTTGTGCATGTTGAACAGACGTAGACAGGGACAGAATTTTTTTTTTTCCACAGCACGACTTTAGTTTGATCTTCAGAAAAACGAAGGGCGTAAACCATAAAAATTGTTGTCGACAGGGTTGAGGAAGAAGATGAATGGGAACATTCCATCGGAACCACTCCACATAAAGTACGGTTCGCAAAGCTTGTGCCGCGGCCGTGTACCGGCGATCGAAATGCGGAATGTGGTTGATGGAAGGGGTCGTATAACAATCAATTTTTATGAACGATATGTTGATTCGAAAACAGGTGGCGGATATCAGTGGTTTGTGGATTGTACGTGCTGGATCTTGATAGTTCCTCTCTCTCTTTTCTCTGTTTCTGTCTCATTTCTCTCTGTCTTTGTTTTTCAATGTCTCTCGCTCAGTCTGTCTGTCTGTCTGTCTGTCTCTCTCTCTCTCTCTCTCTCTCTCTCACGATATTTCCAGCATCTTTAAAACTTCCGACAGTTTGATATAGCCCTTCTTATGACTAGTTATCGCCCCAGCCACAAGCATGAAACTCTTCCACAGTTCCAGATCCGACTATAGTTTCTCCAATTTGTGCCTCCTACCCACTGACTGAGCTGAAAGACTTTTCATCTCTGTGTTCCTACCGTTTAGTGCATTCTCCTTTTGGTTTGTCTGCGTATTGTCAAAGACCAAGGCGCGTTGTGATTAAAATACTCGTTTGATTTGTTCGTGCAATGAAATAGAGCTTACCTGTTGCACGTGACTTACCTTCGAAGTGACTTCTGTGACCTTGAACCAGTCACAGTGAAGGTCAAAACTGTCAACACTTTCCGACAGAAGATATGAAACTGTGATCACAGGTTTACGCAGTTTCGTCAAAATCAGTTTTTTCTTTAGATGCTGATTTGGAAATAGCGGCGAAACATTCAGTCAAATTGTCTGCAAGTCAACAGTCATGAAGATTTACCTGCACAAAAGCCGGCTTAACTCTTCAGTTTTTCTTGACCTCAGTTATTTTGTCCTTCAACCAAGGTCAATTTTTTTTTTTTTTTTTTTTAAATAGATGTTCAAAAGTTGTTTACTTTGATTGAGGTCGCTGTAAATTCGGTCCTGCGGATCAGTGTGATAAACTGCTGTCCGTCGAGTTTCGCTTGGGTAGACGCCGTCTCTCTCTCTCTCTCTCTCTCTCTCTCTCTCTCTCTCTCTCTCTCTCTCTCTCTCTCTCTCTGTGTGTGTGTGTGTGTGTGTGTGTCTGGATCTGGATTTCTACGTCGCCGAGCCAATTTTGGTTATATTGCGACGGAAAGAGAGAGAGAGTGTGTGTGTGTGTGTGTGTGTGGCTGTGCTTTTTCTGTGACACTCGTAATAAACACATTGTGGAATCATAGTGCTGCGTTTGAAATCTGCTCTTCAGTTTAACGTCAGTTCTTAAATCCAGTCACACATCCACCCCCACACTGCACCCCGTCCCATCTTCCCCCTCCCCATGCTGTTTTTATTAACGAGGCCACTGCGACATGCTTTTACACAATCAATGATGGCTGAGGATGATATACGCCACCTGTCACAGGTTTTCACAACCTCACATTGAACTGTACTAATATAGGTCAATTGTTCTGGCTGAAGTTATATGTAGTAATATTGACATTGCCATGCTTTGCCAGGTGAAACCAGAACTCGTTTGATCATCATAGGTGTCTAAGCTGCCCAAGCTGAAATAAATCCGTCAGCATTCGGCCGGTGTTTGCAGCTGTTGCACGTGTGTGTGTGTGTGAGTGTGAGTGTGTGTGCGCGCGTTTGTGTCTCGGTGTGTCTGTGTGTGTGTCTCAGTGTGTCTCTGTGTGTGCCTCAGTGTGTGTGTGTATGTGTGTGTCAGTGTGTGTGTGTGTGTGTTTCAGTGCCGGTGTGTGTGTGTTTGTGTCTCAGTGTGTGTGTGTGTGTGTTTGTGTGTGTGTGTGTATGTGTCTGTTTACGTCTGTATGTGTGTCTCAGTGCGCGCGCGCGCGCGCGCGTGTGTGTGTGTGTGTCTCAGTCTCAGTCTCAGTGTATATGTGTGTGTCTCAGTGTGTGTGAGACAGACACAGAGACATATTACGTACAGCCTGGCGGCAGTGTCTGCAGTAGCTCAGTGTCGGCATGCTGCGCGTGCACACGGACAGCAGATTACCCGACATAACAAGTGATTCAGCGCCTGTGAACCCGGCGGAATGCAACCGAGCCGGGCTGGTTCGGCCAGGGCCAGCTTAGCAACAACGCCCATGGCGTGGCAACCGTGGCAGCCTGATAGAGTGGGGAGAACTGTTGAAAAGAGAGAGTGTGTGCGCGCGTGAGAGAACGTGTGTGAATGCACGCGCACAAGAGAGAGAGAGAGAGAAGAGTGAGAGAATGTATGTGTTAAATGGTGAGAGGGGTGGGAGTGCAAGTGGAAATTTAGTCGGTTATATATTGGGGAAGGGGATGGGTGAATGAATTAATGGACTGAGAGAAAGAGAGAGAAAGACTGTGTGTGTGCGTGTGCGCGCGTGAGATAATGTGCGTGAATGCGCGCGCACAAGAGAGATAAGAGAGAGAGAGACTGTTAGTTAAATAGGGGAGGGATGGGAGTGCAGGTGGAAATCCAGTTGGGATGTGGAAGGGGGTGAACGAATTAATGGACTGGAAGTGCCTCGCCGACGTTTAAAAAAAAAAAAAAAAAAAGGCGGAAAAAAAAGAAAGAAAAAAAAGTTCCCTGCCAGGTTGTTACAACCTTTTGGTGAGTGGTTTTTGCTGACAAGTTAATGGAGCCAGCGTTATCACACCCCTGTTGTGCCTGACGCAATGCTGTTGCCTGACATTTTGAACTAACGTGCATGCGTGGGCTGCTGCTGCTGCTGGCTGTTGCATTGGAATTAACTGTCGGTCACGGTCTGGAGGAGGCGTCATGGCAGAATCGGTTAGGGGTCGTTACACGTCGGTTCACCAGCGATCGGGGTTCGAGCGAAGGTCTTTTTTTTTTTTTTTTTTTTCTTTTTTTTTAAGTTCAGTATCATTTTAAATCCGAGAAACCCTATTTGGGTACATGGAAACACAAGGGAAAAACAGGCCCACCTCCAACATCCATCCATCTTGATCTTGATGTGTTGCCTACGTCGCAGAATCCAGGGGGGGGTGGAGGGGGTGGGGGTGGGGGGGGGGGTTGTTTTTCTTTCAAAGAAGAGGGTTAAGAGCGAACAGGTATTAGGGACACACACATTCTGTCTGTCTGTCTGTCTGTCTGTGTCTGTCTCTCTCTCTTTCTCTCTGTCTCTGTCTCTCTCTCTCTCTCTCTCTCTCTCTCTCTCTCTGTCTCCACGCAAATTTTCTTGCTACTTCTCCCCCCTCTTTGTCTGTCTGTCACCCCTCTCTCTCCCCCCCCCTCTCTCGCCCCCCCCCCCCCTCTCTCTCTCTCTCTCATCAAGCCCCATATTTCCGGTGTGCAGAATGCATTCATGCACAAAACACCTCGCAGCTCTTAGTTTTTCTCTTTTCTTTTTTTTTCTTTTATTTATTTATTTATTTTTAATCCAGGTGTAACAGTTCCGCGGAAAATCCATAGTTGGCTAGGCATCATAAATCGATACAGACGTAATTTCTAAGTGGCTGTCAGTGCTGATGCAGAATTATACAGGACTGCAGGGGATGTACATGCTGTTTGCTGGCTGCCATCTCTGCTGCAGCGTCTGCCGTGAATGGTATAGTTTAATAGAATTAAAGTTCTGGATTCAAAATTGAATAAAACTGAAGTTCTGTATGGGAGAGGCAGTCTCGGCTCCATTGTGCATAGCTGAATGTTTGGGGGTGGTCTTCCACCGCGTCTGCTGTGACAGAATGGAAGAATTAAATGAAACTGAAGTGCTGAAAGGGATATTGAATCAAATTGTAGTTCTGTGTGGGAAATAACATTTAAGTTCTGTATAGGAGTGATTGCCTCAGTTCTTCTGTGCATAGTGGAAGGCTTGGGGTTGGTCTGCCAGCCATGAGAACGGGTGAACTGAGAACTGTTCAAACCAACATGTAATAACTCAGAACCAAAGGAATCAACAACAAACAAATAGAAAAGGAACACTTCCCTAGACATTTTCGAATAGAATACTGCTCGAACCAACCTATAATCAAGACACCAACGCAAAAGAATCAACAACAGACGTAAAGAAAAGAAAACACGCCAGTCAGAATCAAGATACGTATCGAGTCATGCCCCATCACACGTGCGACACGGTCCACGCCTCTTGACCTGTCCATCCAGAAAGCCACAGCAAATAAACCGCCACCGTGTCTAACTGACCCTTCCCCTTGAGTCAACACAAACTATGTAACCCCCTGACAATTCTAGCTCTATAGAATAATAACCACTGGAGTGCTATTGAGTCAACACAAACTATGTAACCCCCTGACAATTCTAGCTCTATAGAATAATAACCACCTTGTGGAGTGCTATTGAGTCAACACAAACTATGTAACCCCCTGACAATTCTAGCTCTATAGAATAATAACCACCTTGTGGAGTGCTATTGAGTCAACACAAACTATGTAACCCCCTGACAATTCTAGCACTATAGAATAATAACCACCTTGTGGAGTGCTATTGAGTCAACACAAACTATGTAACCCCCTGACAATTCTAGCACTATAGAATAATAACCACCTTGTGGAGTGCTATTGAGTCAACACAAACTAAGTACCCCCCTAACAAGTCAAGCAATATAAAATACTAAACACAGTGTGCCACACTTCCCGCTTTATTATTGCTCACAGCTGAAGGGTCCACGCAGCCGTAGGTTTACGATGTGTGGAGGGTACGTCGGACGCCTTCTGGTGTGAAGCTAATAGCACTTGGCATCAAGACACGCGTCCTTCATCAGCCCTTCAGCAGTCATGGTGGTGCACTTGTGGGTGATAAGATCAACTGAAGCGAGAGTAGCACCAGCACGCAAGAGATGCCCTTTTGTTTTGTTTGTTTTGCTTTGTTTCTGTTGTTAGTACTAGTCGGGGGATATGATCAACTGAAGCGAGAGTAGTACTGGCACACGAAAGATACACTTTCTTGTTATTTGTTTTGTTTCTGCTGTCAGTACTGATCGGGGATTTCATCAACTGAAGCGAGAGATGCAATGGCACACAAAAGAAATTTGTTTCTTCTCTGAATCGGTGCTAGTGGGGGATATGAACAACTGAAGCGAGATGCATTGGCACACAAAAGATTACACACACACACACACACACACACACACACACACACACACACACACACATATATATATATATATGGAGTGATGGCCTAGAGGTAACGCGTCCGCCTAGGCAGCGCGCTGGTTCGAATCACGACTCAGCCGCCGATATTTTCTCCCCCTCCACTAGACCTTGCGTGGTGGTCTGGACGCTAGTCATTCGGATGAGACGATAAACCGAGGTCCCGTGTGCAGCATGCACATAGTGCACGTAACAGAACCCACAGCAACAAAAGGGTTGTTCCTGGCAAAATTCTGTAGAAAAATCCACTTCAGTAGGAAAAACAAATAAAACAGCACGCAGGAAAAAATACAAAAAAAGGGCGGCGCTGTAGTGTATCGACACGCTCTCCCTGGGGAGAGCAGCCTGACTTTGACACAGGTAAATCTGTTGTGACAAAAAGGTATATATATATATATTGTATACAATGGTTTCTCCAGTCAATGGGAAATCATTTACAGCTTAGTCTTTTGTGAAGGACTATGACTCTCAAACTAGGAGGCAAAATTGCACTGGCTCTTAGTGCTGCAGCCTTGTGGGCTAGTTGGCCTTTGGGAACCATCCCAACGCCGACTGTCCTAAAACCCTCTCGGCCGAGAGAGTGGGGATGTACTTGGGCAAGACACTCTCCAATATAATCAAATTCTAGCCCAAATAGTCGGAACAGCAGTTGCCTCCTCTGCTGTTCTGATGGTCATAGTCGGACACGACTGACTATCATATATATATTGTATACAATACAATACAATACAATATATATATATATCTATCTATATATATCTATATCTATATATATATATATATATGTATATACTTTTTGTTTGTTTTGTTTCTGTCGTCGGGGATATCTATCATTAAATGAAGCGAGAGTAGCACTAGCACACAAAAGATGCACTTTTGCTTTGTTCAGTTTCTGCCGTCAGTACTGGTGGGAAATATGATCAACTGAAGTGAGAGATGCATTGGCACACAAAAGATATACACTGTGTGTGTGTGTGTGTGTGTGTGTGTGTGTGTGTGTGTGTGTTTCGTCGTCAAAAATAGATGGCGAGCAAGCGAAAACTGATCTCTCGCCCAAAGAGCATGAAGAGTCTCTACAGTCTCTTTGGCTCTCGTCCGACTGAACTGAGCTACGAGAGAAGCGCTAACACACAAAAGATGTACGGGTTTTGTTGTTGTTGGTTTTTTTTTTTCTTCTTCTTTTGTTTGTTTCTGTCTTCAGAAATAGATGCGAGCCTGGGAAAAGTGTGTGATCGCTCGCACAAATAGCTCTTTGGCTCGCCTCCACATGAAAGACCTCCGGTGCGATATGAGCTCTGGCACACAAAAGATATACATTTTGTTTCTTTGTTTCTTTGGTTTCTGTCGTCAGAAGTGGGTGATAGCTAGAGCAAACTCGGTTTCGTGATCGCTCGCTTTCTTCAGAAAGAACTGAGCTCATCTGCTTGAATTTTACGCTTTGAGAAGAAAAAAGAAAAAGAAAAAAATAATTAATTTAGTGAAGAATTGAGACAATCAGTTGCGTATAGTGCAGCAGTAGTGTCATAAGTCGACTTATTTGGTCAAGTTTGTTTGTCTATATACGTGTGTGTGTGTGTGTGTGTGTGTGTGTGTGCGCGCGCGCGCGCGCGCCAGATCCTGCTGCCACAACTACTTTTCATACTACTGTTGCTGCTGTCTCTGCACTCGACACACGCGCGAGTGCGCGTGCAGTCTCTCTTATCACTTGAGGTTCAGTGCAAAGATTCAGGAATGGTGTGTTAATTGAGCATAAGATGGGCAAGCTGCAAGGCGTTTGGAAACACCATCTCTCACTCTTTTTTTGTTTTTAAAGCTATGTTCATTGAGCATACGATGGGCAAGCTACAATGCGTTTGGAAACACAATCTCTGACTTTTTTTTTTTCTTTCTTTTCTTTTCTTTTTTTGTTGAACACTTTTAAAAAAAACTTTTGAAAAATACTTTCAAAAAACTTTTTTTTAAATTGACAAGTAGGAGGTGGGTTACTTACGTCATGGAAGGACACTGGCGACAGGAAACCGTCAGTTGTTTACGGGGGGTCAACGTACAGTGGAACCAACAGCCGTGAACGGGGAACAAAGTAACCACGGTGTACACCGACCTGTAATTTGGTGTCCGAGACGTCGGGCGGTGATACCGTGACATAACCACGTAAACCCGAAACAAGTTTTTTTTGGTTGTTTTTTTCCGCCTCTTCCTTCCTTTAGGGCTAAGGAACGTGACGTCAGATTGACACAAGCGTTGCCGCGCGCGTGCGCTCATACACAGACACATACACACACGCATGGCCACACACACACCCATGGCCACACACACACACACATTCTCTCTCTCTCTTTCTCTCTCTCTCTCTCTCACACACACACACACACACACACACACACACACACACACACACACACACACACACAGAGTTTCAGCGGTTGTACGGCTTGATTTCAAGTTTTCGTGCTCCAGCTACAATCACGACATTGTCCCCGATTCGAAAGTCTTGCAGCTTGAATTTGAACACACGGAGAAAACAAAATCGCAGTTATTGATTTTCTGTTTGTTTTGTTCCTGCAACAAATATTCTTATTTAGTCAACTCCTCCCCACTGGATCCTTTTTGTCGCTAATAAATAAAGCAAATCAGTAAACCACCTCTCATGCATGCCCCGACATAATGTTTTGCTGATATGAATAAACAAATAGATAAATGAACAAATGAATAGATAAACTACTTCTCATGTATGCCACGACGTAACAATGTTTCGCTGATATTAATTGATTAATTAAGTAAGTAAGTAGTTCTCATGCATGCCACAACATCCACGCCACAGCTTCACAGGAGAGAAACTTCTTGTTCAATTTTCTAAGCGGTGTATAGGACGTGTCCGTCGCGCATGTAACGCGAGTGATATACCTCCCGGTTTACATCATGTGCAAACTCACGCCTTCCCATTAACGTCCTTACGTAAGCGCGAGACTTTCACGTTCCTTTGTGACGGCTGCAATGAAGCGAATGCAAAGTATGGTTCTGCTGATAGTAGTTCATGGTCATTATTAGCCGTATCCGACTCGGATTGATGAGCCATCTTCGGACACTGTGGTCCAGTCGAGTCAGTCAACAACAAAGTAGAACTGCTGAGGTCCATGCCGACTGCTACGGACGGAACTGGAACAACTTCGTATTTATGGAAACAATTTGTAGTTCCGGTTTTGATAGCATTTCAAAATGTTTTTTTGTTGTTGTTTTTTTTGTATTATTGATGTAAAAGAAAAAAAAAGTGTTACACTACACCTAGCTGTGTTCATCGCTTACTTCACTTTCTGTTGTGTAGTTTTGTGTGAGTGAGCGAGTGAGTGTGTGTTTATGGTATCAGTGTGTGTGTGTGTTGCAGGTTTCAGTAACTTAGCCCGATTTATTACTGCTTTTTCTTCTTCATTTTTGTGTGTCATGGGTAATAAACTAAAATATGCGCTGTGTCTTGCCTGTAACATGTGTTCACAGGTTGCAGATAGATACATACACTTGAAAGTTTAGTACGGGGATGTATGCAAACAATTTACACACTCGAGCGGTTGTATGGTACAAAATGATAGAATTCTGCAAGTTTGCGCGTTCTCTTTAAGGTCTGTTTATTTATTTAATCCCATTTACTTGTTCAACTTTCTTTTTTTTTTAATTATCAGTTTGAAGTGAATCAGAAAACACGACACAAAATCGCGGTGTGTGATGCGTTCCGCCGTTTGTGCTTTTCGGCGTTCTGCAAAAAACAAGACATGTACAAGTAGAGCTATTTGCACGGTCTGGCTTTAGTGCACAGGTGGTAGGCTGTTGCCTTCCAGAAGGTGACAGTATAACCTTCAGACAGTTAAAAAAAAGAAAAGGAAGAAAGAAAGGAAGAAAGAAATATACAAGCAAAAAGCAATGGAGAAAAGGGGAGAGTTTCAACCATTGTCTGGTCCCCAGAAGAAGCAGGATAGTTGGAACTGTCGAACCTTACAACTTGGATGCTATACAGTGGCTGCGCTTCTTTCGTTCTGTTGCAAGATGTACAGCAACCAGACATCAGTGGTGGAACGTGCACACACTGGAAATATCCCTCAGGGCGTGGGGAGAGGAGGGGAACGGGTGGGGGTGGGCCGGGGGGGGGACGTGGGGGTGAGGAGGGAGGGGCGTTTTCCTCCAGAGGAATGAAAAGCGCGATGTCTTTGGAGCGTATTTAGCGCGCTGCGCTTTTCGTGGGAGGAGGGGACGTGGGAGGGGCGGATCGGGTGTGTTTGAACTTTATCTGGTTCCCATGGAAATGTCAGGTTCTGCCTCTGACGTGGTTGGGTCTGTGTGTGTGTGTGTGTGTGTGCGTGTGTTGGGGCGGGGAGGGAGCGCCAGACATATCCCACCGAACCCGGCTGAACATCTTCTCCGGACGTTCTGAACTGTTTCGGTTTCTCTCTCACTCTGTCTGTCTGTCTGTCTGTCTCTCTCTCCCTCTCTTTCTCTCTCTTTGTCTCACCCTATCTGTCTGCCTGCCTGCCTGTCTCTCTTTCTCTCTCTCACACACACACCCTGTCTGTCTCTGTCTGTCTCTCTGACTCTGTCTCACCCTGTCTGTATATATATATATATATATATCTCTCTCACTCACACACCCACCCTGTCTGTCTTTCTCTCTGACTCTGTCTCACCCTGTCTGTCTGTCTCTCTCACTCATTCACCCTGTCCGTCTCTGTCTGTCTGTCTCTCTGACTCTGTCTCACCCTGTCTGTCTGTCTGTTTCTCACTCACTCACCTGTGTCTCTGTCTGTCTCTCACTCTCACCCTGTCTCTCTCTCTCTCTGTCACCGGCACACACACACACACACAAGCATACGCGCGCACACACCCACGTAATGAATGCGCGTGCGCATGCGAACCCTTCATCCTCGATATTGACCGAATTTTCCCTGACCTTTTTTTGTACTTCGTTTCCAGATGACCATGCATGATATATTTATATACTAAACATTTATTGTTTATATAAAGAATCCCTGGTGTATACATGTATTGCTACATTCATGTTTTATAAATCACGCCTCTTGCACCAAAATGGCACGGTGAATGTTTCGTGAATCATTTACAAGGCAAGAAAACGAAGCGCATGTTGTCTGTTTGAAAGATATATTGCTGTTCTAATGCCAGGGCACGCATTCACACATTCGCAGACCACACACAACACGCACAACCCACAGACACACACTGCCAAGTGAACCAGATTCATACACTTATATCTGCACTCTAAGGACACGGACACACACACACACACACACACACACACACACACACACACACACACACAGAGTGTCCAGCTGTTCCATTCAAGCCACCACTCCCATTGGCTAATCTGTTTTCCTTATCTCGCCACATTCCACGCCTCTCAGTCTGTCTGTCTCTCTCTCTCTCTCTCTCTCTCTCTCTCTCTCTCTCTCTCTCTCTCTCTCTCTGTGTGTGTGTGTGTGTGTGTGTGTGTGTGTGCAATATACGGAAAACGTCCATAATCGGTCCAAATACTCAATAATCAATTAAAAATCAGTATGGGTTTTATGAGGTAAAAAAAGCATAGCTAAAAAGGAAGGGCTACATTTTGGATGGTCAATCTCGACATTGTAATTATTTGATGTGTTCGTGTTGATATGATGGGGTTTGATGTTACATGCGTAAATATTTATTATATGATTTATATGTAATCAAGTATGTGTTTGTATTGATATGATGTGTGTCGATGTTACATACGTAAATATTTATTATATGATTTATCTGTACTGTTTTCTGTGTACTGTCCAAACCTTGGACTGAGAAGAACAACTGAAAAAAAGACACATTACCCCCCTGTCACATGTACTTTTAAGCTAATGACAAAGTGACAAAGTGTCGCAAATCTCATATTAGTTTATGTTGTTTCAATTCTCTTTTTGTTTTTGCTTTTTCTTTCTGTTCTATTTCATCTATTTTGCACCATTTTGTTCTGATTAGTACCTACTATGTCACCAGAGCTTTTCAGCTAATGACATTAAATATGAGAGTGTTCAGTGTTCTGTGTGTGTGTGTGAATTACACACACACTGTCTCTTTCTCTTCCTCCCTCCCTCCCCCCTTTCTGTCCATCTCTCTCACCTCTCTATATTCCTTTGTACATATTCTCTCTCTCTCTCTCTCTCTCTCTCTCTCTCTCTCTCTCACGTTTTCCTCCCTCGCTTTTACTATATCACCTCTCTGCCCCTCCCCCCCCCTCTCTCTCTCTCCATCTCACACACACATCTGTCTAAACATCTACAAACGGAGAGACAGACAGATATAGATGTGAAGGTAATAGAACGTGCACACACACGCACCTTCCTATTTCCATCCCTCCTT
>NC_134889.1:20652588-20670088 GCF_041734735.1 Babylonia areolata | reverse complement strand
AGGGAGTTCGGGGGTGGGGGGTAAGGTGTAGTGTAAGAAGAGGCTTGGGGGGAGGGTTCGCGGGGGAGGGAGGGGGGCGGTGATAGGCAGAGGGTGAGTGTGTTGGGAGGGGGTTGGGAGTGGGCGGAATGGGCGAAATGGGGACAGAATAGTGACAAGCAAAAGGACACTTGATCTCGGGGTCAGTTTTCGTTTATCTCCTCTGGTCTCACTCCTTCTTATCGTGGTCTTTGGTTTATTAAAAAATGATAAAAGGCTGGCATCAATGCGCGGGCACTCACATGCACATTCACACGTACAGACATTCACACACACACACACACACACACACACACACACACACACACACACACACACACACACGAGGTAACTACTCTTGATGAGATAAACAAACATAGGCCTGTATAGAAAATACGGCAAAGGGAGCAACTGACTGCAGATAATCCGCTTCAAAACAATTCTCGGCCTGCGTCCATCCACTTACTATTATGATGTGGTTTCATGTTCACCAGTTTGAGAGATCACATAAAAACAGAATCGAAAATAGAAAAATAACTAACATTACCTCGACGTCCAACATCAGTTGTGACCCTGCAAAGTGTATGATAGTCGTGTCGGACTATGACCATTAGAACAGCAACAAATATTGCCCAAAATTGTCTGATACTTTATTTGGTCTTTAGAAACAATGGCAGTGTTGATGTCAGTGGGAAATGTTGGAAATGTTTGTAGAGATGATGAACATTGCTGCATCGTCTGCGACGGTTCTCTTAGTCGACCGGGGAAAGGGCCTTTTTAGGCTGTTATTGAAACTGGTCAAAGAGAACCTAAAATGATGTTGACTAAAGGTCAGTTTAAATTACAAAGACTAAATCAGCCATGTCGCGTTTAGTCTGCGTAAACTTCAAATCAACACACAGCACAGATCGCAGACGGAGACATATTCCTCAAGAGGAAACATGAAGATTAGCAGCAGGTGAAAATCCAATCACCGGATGAGCCCGATTCCGGAAACGCTATTTTGACCACATAGTTGCTATTTATAGCTGTGATCACACGGCTTGTGCTTACGGTTTCCAATTTAGTTTTTTTTTGTTTTCTTGATATTACACTCAGTTTTGCAAACACAATCTTTAGCGAATTTACAACAATGTTTATGCTTTGCTTTTTGACAGAGCTTGTTAATATATTTCTTCCAAAAATCCAGCGTAGTGACTGATATATACTAATAATATCAATGCAGTTACTTTGAACTCGGCTGTCATCGACCGAGTCCTAGTCGTTCATATATAGTTTTGATCCACATAGATGTATAGGGAACGGCAAGATGCAGGTTATCGACTCGTCTTCTTATAAGGCGAAACATGTCGGCTTTCACAACTTGTAGATTGTCAAGTTCCCATTTTGCTGACTGAACTCTTGAAGTTCATGACTTTTTTTTTTTTTAATAATGATTATAAACATAAGAATATATATAATACTCACATTATCATTGTTGCTGATAGCAGACGTTGTACATATCCTGACCCCATATCAAATACAAGTAAGTTCGTTAGTAGAGCAATACCTAACGAATGACTGAAAGAAGTGTCTTTGTTTTTACGTTGTTGTTTTCATGATGAAGCGTATGAACGAAAATGGGTATTAACCAGTATAAATCATGATATGAAAGGAAAATACAGACATGTTTAAAGACATGAAATCATAGACAAGAAAAGGACACTTGACCTCGGGGTCAGTTTTCGTTTATCTCCTCTGGTCTCACTCCTTCTTATCGTGGTCTTTGGTTTATTAAAAAATGATAAAAGGCTGGCATCAATGCGCGGGCACTCACATGCACATTCACACGTACAGACATTCACACACACACACACACACACACACACACACACACACACACACACACACACACACACACACCAGGTTACCACTCTTTATGAGGTAAACAAACATAGGCCTGTATAGAAAATACGGCAAAGGGAGCAACTGACTGCAGATAATCCGCTTCAAATCATTTCTCAGCCTGCGTCCATCCACTTACTATTATGATGTGGTTTCATGTTCACCAGTTTGCGAGATCACATAAAAACTGAATCGAAAATAGAAAAATAACTAACATTACCTCGACGTCCAACATCAGTTGTGACCCTGCAAAGTGTATGATAGTCGTGTCGGACTATGACCATTAGAACAGCAACAAATATTGCCCAACATTGTCTGATACTTTATTTGGTCTTTAGAAACAATGGCAGTGTTGATGTCAGTGGGAAATGTTGGAAATGTTTGTAGAGATGATGAACATTGCTGCATCGTCTGCTACGATTCTCTTAGTCGCCTTTTTAGGCTGTTATTGAAACTGGTCAAAGAGAACCTAAAATGATGTTGACTAAAGGTCAGTTTAAATTACAAAGACTAAATCAGCCATGTCGCGTTTAGTCTGCGTAAACTTCAAATCAACACACAGCACAGATCGCAGACGGAGACATATTCCTCAAGAGGAAACATGAAGATTAGCAGCAGGTGAAAATCCAATCACCGGATGAGCCCGATTCCGGAAACGCTATTTTGACCACATAGTTGCTATTTATAGCTGTGATCACACGGCTTGTGCTTACGGTTTCCAATTTAGTTTTTTTTGTTTTCTTGATATTACACTCAGTTTTGCAAACACAATCTTTAGCGAATTTACAACAATGTTTATGCTTTGCTTTTTGACAGAGCTTGTTAATATATTTCTTCCAAAAATCCAGCGTAGTGACTGATATATACTAATAATATCAATGCAGTTACTTTGAACTCGGCTGTCATGGACCGAGTCCTAGTCGTTCATATATAGTTTTGATCCACATAGATGTATAGGGAACGGCAAGATGCAGGTTATCGACTCGTCTTCTTATAAGGCGAAACATGTCGGCTTTCACAACTTGTAGATTGTCAAGTTCCCATTTTGCTGACTGAACTCTTGAAGTTCATGACTTTTTTTTTTTTTAATAATGATTATAAACATAAGAATATATATAATACTCACATTATCATTGTTGCTGATAGCAGACGTTGTACATATCCTGACCCCATATCAAATACAAGTAAGTTCGTTAGTAGAGCAATACCTAACGAATGACTGAAAGAAGTGTCTTTGTTTTTACGTTGTTGTTTTCATGATGAAGCGTATGAACGAAAATGGGTATTAACCAGTATAAATCATGATATGAAAGGAAAATACAGACATGTTTAAAGACATGAAATCATAGACAAGAAAAGGACACTTGACCTCGGGGTCAGTTTTCGTTTATCTCCTCTGGTCTCACTCCTTCTTATCGTGGTCTTTGGTTTATTAAAAAATGATAAAAGGCTGGCATCAATGCGCGGGCACTCACATGCACATTCACACGTACAGACATTCACACACACACACACACACACACACACACACACACACACACACACACACACACACCAGGTTACCACTCTTTATGAGGTAAACAAACATAGGCCTGTATAGAAAATACGGCAAAGGGAGCAACTGACTGCAGATAATCCGCTTCAAATCATTTCTCAGCCTGCGTCCATCCACTTACTATTATGATGTGGTTTCATGTTCACCAGTTTGCGAGATCACATAAAAACTGAATCGAAAATAGAAAAATAACTAACATTACCTCGACGTCCAACATCAGTTGTGACCCTGCAAAGTGTATGATAGTCGTGTCGGACTATGACCATTAGAACAGCAACAAATATTGCCCAACATTGTCTGATACTTTATTTGGTCTTTAGAAACAATGGCAGTGTTGATGTCAGTGGGAAATGTTGGAAATGTTTGTAGAGATGATGAACATTGCTGCATCGTCTGCTACGATTCTCTTAGTCGCCTTTTTAGGCTGTTATTGAAACTGGTCAAAGAGAACCTAAAATGATGTTGACTAAAGGTCAGTTTAAATTACAAAGACTAAATCAGCCATGTCGCGTTTAGTCTGCGTAAACTTCAAATCAACACACAGCACAGATCGCAGACGGCGACATATTCCTCAAGAGGAAACATGAAGATTAGCAGCAGGTGAAAATCCAATCACCGGATGAGCCCGATTCCGGAAACGCTATTTTGACCACATAGTTGCTATTTATAGCTGTGATCACACGGCTTGTGCTTACGGTTTCCAATTTAGTTTTTTTTTGTTTTCTTGATATTACACTCAGTTTTGCAAACACAATCTTTAGCGAATTTACAACAATGTTTATGCTTTGCTTTTTGACAGAGCTTGTTAATATATTTCTTCCAAAAATCCAGCGTAGTGACTGATATATACTAATAATATCAATGCAGTTACTTTGAACTCGGCTGTCATCGACCGAGTCCTAGTCGTTCATATATAGTTTTGATCCACATAGATGTATAGGGAACGGCAAGATGCAGGTTATCGACTCGTCTTCTTATAAGGCGAAACATGTCGGCTTTCACAACTTGTAGATTGTCAAGTTCCCATTTTGCTGACTGAACTCTTGAAGTTCATGACTTTTTTTTTTTTTAATAATGATTATAAACATAAGAATATATATAATACTCACATTATCATTGTTGCTGATAGCAGACGTTGTACATATCCTGACCCCATATCAAATACAAGTAAGTTCGTTAGTAGAGCAATACCTAACGAATGACTGAAAGAAGTGTCTTTGTTTTTACGTTGTTGTTTTCATGATGAAGCGTATGAACGAAAATGGGTATTAACCAGTATAAATCATGATATGAAAGGAAAATACAGACATGTTTAAAGACATGAAATCATAGACAAGAAAAGGACACTTGACCTCGGGGTCAGTTTTCGTTTATCTCCTCTGGTCTCACTCCTTCTTATCGTGGTCTTTGGTTTATTAAAAAATGATAAAAGGCTGGCATCAATGCGCGGGCACTCACATGCACATTCACACGTACAGACATTCACACACACACACACACACACACACACACACACACACACACACACACACACACACCAGGTTACCACTCTTTATGAGGTAAACAAACATAGGCCTGTATAGAAAATACGGCAAAGGGAGCAACTGACTGCAGATAATCCGCTTCAAATCATTTCTCAGCCTGCGTCCATCCACTTACTATTATGATGTGGTTTCATGTTCACCAGTTTGCGAGATCACATAAAAACTGAATCGAAAATAGAAAAATAACTAACATTACCTCGACGTCCAACATCAGTTGTGACCCTGCAAAGTGTATGATAGTCGTGTCGGACTATGACCATTAGAACAGCAACAAATATTGCCCAACATTGTCTGATACTTTATTTGGTCTTTAGAAACAATGGCAGTGTTGATGTCAGTGGGAAATGTTGGAAATGTTTGTAGAGATGATGAACATTGCTGCATCGTCTGCTACGATTCTCTTAGTCGCCTTTTTAGGCTGTTATTGAAACTGGTCAAAGAGAACCTAAAATGATGTTGACTAAAGGTCAGTTTAAATTACAAAGACTAAATCAGCCATGTCGCGTTTAGTCTGCGTAAACTTCAAATCAACACACAGCACAGATCGCAGACGGAGACATATTCCTCAAGAGGAAACATGAAGATTAGCAGCAGGTGAAAATCCAATCACCGGATGAGCCCGATTCCGGAAACGCTATTTTGACCACATAGTTGCTATTTATAGCTGTGATCACACGGCTTGTGCTTACGGTTTCCAATTTAGTTTTTTTTTGTTTTCTTGATATTACACTCAGTTTTGCAAACACAATCTTTAGCGAATTTACAACAATGTTTATGCTTTGCTTTTTGACAGAGCTTGTTAATATATTTCTTCCAAAAATCCAGCGTAGTGACTGATATATACTAATAATATCAATGCAGTTACTTTGAACTCGGCTGTCATGGACCGAGTCCTAGTCGTTCATATATAGTTTTGATCCACATAGATGTATAGGGAACGGCAAGATGCAGGTTATCGACTCGTCTTCTTATAAGGCGAAACATGTCGGCTTTCACAACTTGTAGATTGTCAAGTTCCCATTTTGCTGACTGAACTCTTGAAGTTCATGACTTTTTTTTTTTTTTAATAATGATTATAAACATAAGAATATATATAATACTCACATTATCATTGTTGCTGATAGCAGACGTTGTACATATCCTGACCCCATATCAAATACAAGTAAGTTCGTTAGTAGAGCAATACCTAACGAATGACTGAAAGAAGTGTCTTTGTTTTTACGTTGTTGTTTTCATGATGAAGCGTATGAACGAAAATGGGTATTAACCAGTATAAATCATGATATGAAAGGAAAATACAGACATGTTTAAAGACATGAAATCATAGACAAGAAAAGGACACTTGACCTCGGGGTCAGTTTTCGTTTATCTCCTCTGGTCTCACTCCTTCTTATCGTGGTCTTTGGTTTATTAAAAAATGATAAAAGGCTGGCATCAATGCGCGGGCACTCACATGCACATTCACACGTACAGACATTCACACACACACACACACACACACACACACACACACACACACACACACACACACACACCAGGTTACCACTCTTTATGAGGTAAACAAACATAGGCCTGTATAGAAAATACGGCAAAGGGAGCAACTGACTGCAGATAATCCGCTTCAAATCATTTCTCAGCCTGCGTCCATCCACTTACTATTATGATGTGGTTTCATGTTCACCAGTTTGCGAGATCACATAAAAACTGAATCGAAAATAGAAAAATAACTAACATTACCTCGACGTCCAACATCAGTTGTGACCCTGCAAAGTGTATGATAGTCGTGTCGGACTATGACCATTAGAACAGCAACAAATATTGCCCAACATTGTCTGATACTTTATTTGGTCTTTAGAAACAATGGCAGTGTTGATGTCAGTGGGAAATGTTGGAAATGTTTGTAGAGATGATGAACATTGCTGCATCGTCTGCTACGATTCTCTTAGTCGCCTTTTTAGGCTGTTATTGAAACTGGTCAAAGAGAACCTAAAATGATGTTGACTAAAGGTCAGTTTAAATTACAAAGACTAAATCAGCCATGTCGCGTTTAGTCTGCGTAAACTTCAAATCAACACACAGCACAGATCGCAGACGGAGACATATTCCTCAAGAGGAAACATGAAGATTAGCAGCAGGTGAAAATCCAATCACCGGATGAGCCCGATTCCGGAAACGCTATTTTGACCACATAGTTGCTATTTATAGCTGTGATCACACGGCTTGTGCTTACGGTTTCCAATTTAGTTTTTTTTTGTTTTCTTGATATTACACTCAGTTTTGCAAACACAATCTTTAGCGAATTTACAACAATGTTTATGCTTTGCTTTTTGACAGAGCTTGTTAATATATTTCTTCCAAAAATCCAGCGTAGTGACTGATATATACTAATAATATCAATGCAGTTACTTTGAACTCGGCTGTCATCGACCGAGTCCTAGTCGTTCATATATAGTTTTGATCCACATAGATGTATAGGGAACGGCAAGATGCAGGTTATCGACTCGTCTTCTTATAAGGCGAAACATGTCGGCTTTCACAACTTGTAGATTGTCAAGTTCCCATTTTGCTGACTGAACTCTTGAAGTTCATGACTTTTTTTTTTTTTAATAATGATTATAAACATAAGAATATATATAATACTCACATTATCATTGTTGCTGATAGCAGACGTTGTACATATCCTGACCCCATATCAAATACAAGTAAGTTCGTTAGTAGAGCAATACCTAACGAATGACTGAAAGAAGTGTCTTTGTTTTTACGTTGTTGTTTTCATGATGAAGCGTATGAACGAAAATGGGTATTAACCAGTATAAATCATGATATGAAAGGAAAATACAGACATGTTTAAAGACATGAAATCATAGACAAGAAAAGGACACTTGACCTCGGGGTCAGTTTTCGTTTATCTCCTCTGGTCTCACTCCTTCTTATCGTGGTCTTTGGTTTATTAAAAAATGATAAAAGGCTGGCATCAATGCGCGGGCACTCACATGCACATTCACACGTACAGACATTCACACACACACACACACACACACACACACACACACACACACACACACACACACCAGGTTACCACTCTTTATGAGGTAAACAAACATAGGCCTGTATAGAAAATACGGCAAAGGGAGCAACTGACTGCAGATAATCCGCTTCAAATCATTTCTCAGCCTGCGTCCATCCACTTACTATTATGATGTGGTTTCATGTTCACCAGTTTGCGAGATCACATAAAAACTGAATCGAAAATAGAAAAATAACTAACATTACCTCGACGTCCAACATCAGTTGTGACCCTGCAAAGTGTATGATAGTCGTGTCGGACTATGACCATTAGAACAGCAACAAATATTGCCCAACATTGTCTGATACTTTATTTGGTCTTTAGAAACAATGGCAGTGTTGATGTCAGTGGGAAATGTTGGAAATGTTTGTAGAGATGATGAACATTGCTGCATCGTCTGCTACGATTCTCTTAGTCGCCTTTTTAGGCTGTTATTGAAACTGGTCAAAGAGAACCTAAAATGATGTTGACTAAAGGTCAGTTTAAATTACAAAGACTAAATCAGCCATGTCGCGTTTAGTCTGCGTAAACTTCAAATCAACACACAGCACAGATCGCAGACGGAGACATATTCCTCAAGAGGAAACATGAAGATTAGCAGCAGGTGAAAATCCAATCACCGGATGAGCCCGATTCCGGAAACGCTATTTTGACCACATAGTTGCTATTTATAGCTGTGATCACACGGCTTGTGCTTACGGTTTCCAATTTAGTTTTTTTTTGTTTTCTTGATATTACACTCAGTTTTGCAAACACAATCTTTAGCGAATTTACAACAATGTTTATGCTTTGCTTTTTGACAGAGCTTGTTAATATATTTCTTCCAAAAATCCAGCGTAGTGACTGATATATACTAATAATATCAATGCAGTTACTTTGAACTCGGCTGTCATCGACCGAGTCCTAGTCGTTCATATATAGTTTTGATCCACATAGATGTATAGGGAACGGCAAGATGCAGGTTATCGACTCGTCTTCTTATAAGGCGAAACATGTCGGCTTTCACAACTTGTAGATTGTCAAGTTCCCATTTTGCTGACTGAACTCTTGAAGTTCATGACTTTTTTTTTTTTTAATAATGATTATAAACATAAGAATATATATAATACTCACATTATCATTGTTGCTGATAGCAGACGTTGTACATATCCTGACCCCATATCAAATACAAGTAAGTTCGTTAGTAGAGCAATACCTAACGAATGACTGAAAGAAGTGTCTTTGTTTTTACGTTGTTGTTTTCATGATGAAGCGTATGAACGAAAATGGGTATTAACCAGTATAAATCATGATATGAAAGGAAAATACAGACATGTTTAAAGACATGAAATCATAGACAAGAAAAGGACACTTGACCTCGGGGTCAGTTTTCGTTTATCTCCTCTGGTCTCACTCCTTCTTATCGTGGTCTTTGGTTTATTAAAAAATGATAAAAGGCTGGCATCAATGCGCGGGCACTCACATGCACATTCACACGTACAGACATTCACACACACACACACACACACACACACACACACACACACACACACCAGGTTACCACTCTTTATGAGGTAAACAAACATAGGCCTGTATAGAAAATACGGCAAAGGGAGCAACTGACTGCAGATAATCCGCTTCAAATCATTTCTCGGCCTGCGTCCATCCACTTACTATTATGATGTGGTTTCATGTTCACCAGTTTGCGAGATCACATAAAAACAGAATCGAAAATAGAAAAATAACTAACATTACCTCGACGTCCAACATCAGTTGTGACCCTGCAAAGTGTATGATAGTCGTGTCGGACTATGACCATTAGAACAGCAAATTAGGCAACTGCTTTTCCAACTGTCTGGGCTAGAATTTGAGTCTTGACCAAGTTACACCCCAACTCTCTCGACCAAGAGGGTTTTAGGACAGTCGGCATTGGGATGGTTCCCAAAGGCCAGCTAGCCCCCTAGGCTGCAGCACTTAGAGCCAGTGAAATCTTGCCTCCTAGTTTGACGGTCATAGTCCTCAACAAGAGACAACAAGAGACCAAGCTGTAAATGACTTCCTATAACAATGGACAAACCATTGATCATACAGCTCTCACTTTGCTGTTGGCCCAACTGCAAAGTATTTTGAATTATTAATACAATCTGCCGCAAGAATCAAATCGTTGACAGCGTAACAAATATTACCCAACATTGTCTCATACTTTATTTAGTCTTTATAAACAATGGGAGTGTTCATGTCAATGGGAAATGTTGCAAATGTTTGTAGAGAAATTGCTGCAGTTCGTGACAGCTAAACCCAGACACACCCGCCATACCAACGACTCTCTGTCACAGACATGGAACGGAGAATTTTAAACCACCATTAATTTTGCTTTATCTCTGTTCTGTGCTAGTCTATCTGTCTCTCCCCATCGTATTCATGGCATAGACATGGCAGTCACACTCCGCTTTTGCTCTCTCTCTCTCTCTCTCTCTCTCTCTCTCTCTCTTGTCCATCGTGGTCACATTCTTCCCTTTCTCCCTTTCGCTGTCACCCCCCCAACCCCACCCCCATCCCTCTCCCTCATCCCTCCGCATCTCTCGGCCTCCTCATTTATGTCCATTCCCTCGTCGTGATCTCCACCTCCACACCCAACTCCCTCTCTCTCCCTCCATCTCTCTCTTTCCCCCATCCGTCCTTCCACCCGCCCTCTCTCTCTCTCTATTTATTAGACTTACTGTTTTGTATTCACATTAGTATAGTATTTTTTTAACATATGCAGTGTATGCTTATGTGTATGTAAGTGTGCGTGAGAGAGAGAGAGAGAGAGAGAGAGTGTGTGTGTGTGTGTGTTCTGTGTGTTTTTTGTTTTTTGTTGTTTTTTAATGTCGATTATTAATGCCATACTTGTGCCTCTGTGTGTGTGTGTGTGTGTGTGTGTGTGTGTGTGTCTTATTTTTACCATGCTCATGCCTTTATGTAGTATAGTATTCGCATTCTATGACTTTTAGTAGCTTTGTGTATGTGTGTGTGTGTGTGTTCTGTGTGTTTTTTGTTTTTTGTTGTTGTTTTTTAATGTCGATTATTAATGCCATACTTGTGCCTCTGTGTGTGTGTGTGTGTGTGTGTGTGTGTGTGTGTGTGTGTGTGTGTGTGTGTGTGTGTGTGTGTGTCTTATTTTTACCATGCTCATGCCTTTATGTAGTATAGTATTCGCATTCTATGACTTTTAGTAGCTTTGTGTAATGCATGCAATGACAAATATAATGTAGTATTGTGTTGTGTAGACCCTGTTTCAGGGCGGGGACTGGATGAAAAAAAAAAGCGCCAGTGCTTATCTATTATCCTCGATAATAAAGAATTGGTCTTGTCTTGTCTCTCCCTCTTTACCTCACTCACTGCATCCACCTGTTCTCTCTCTCTCTCTCTCTCTCTCTCTCTCTCTCTCTCTCTCTCTCTCTCTCTCTCTCTCTCAGACCTGAGTGTGGGATTTATCTGTTCGCACCACCATAAGATACGCAATGACCTTTTCTCTGAACTCACTGTTTGTGCTCCGTCAGATGGAAGTGACCTTTCTCTGTCGAATGATTCATTCCAGACTTCCATTCTTCTTTCCCTTTTTTAAGAAGAGTTCTTGTTTTGTTTCTTGTAGGTTTTTTTGTTGCTTTGTTTTGTTTGTTTGTTTTTGTTTTTTGTTTTGTTTTGTTTAGTAGCAGGTATCTGCATGCACGCGAGCGAGCTTACGCACCTACGCACAGCACACACACACACACACACACACACACACACACACACACTGACACACACGCACATACACACACACACACACACTCTCTCTCTCTCTCTCTCTCTCTCACACACACACACACACACACACACACACACACACACACATGAGAACGTAACCAAATCGTTTGCTGTACGCTGGCCTGAAGTTTCAGTAGAGTGATGTGTAAAGTTATATGTATTGTGTATTGTTTGTGTGACTGTTTTTGTGTGTGTGTGTGTGTGTGTGTGTGCGCGCGCGCGCACGAGCCATTATTTCTTCATATCGTTTCTTGCTGCTTGAAACTAATGAAAGCGCTAGAATTAAAAAAAAAAAATCCTCCTCGGTTCGTGGACGACTTGTGACGATGGCAAGCACATTTTCTGTCGCGGGTATGGTAATGCATGGTTGGTGCACGGAAAATCCCGTCTCTTTTATCCCATCATTGTCAAGCTTCACTCGCTGTGGTATTTCCGTTGAATTCTTTTGTCATGGCTGGGTCTTTTCCCTGTCATTACATGCATGAGGGGCTTGAATTTGTGAGTCCCGTTGCAAGATCACTTCCTCTATTTTATTTGTTTGTTTGTTAACGTCCTGTTTTAGCTTCCCTAAATTCAGCAGCCTATTTCACCGACACTTTTTGTGCATGTATGAAACGATATCACCATCAGTAGATGGTGTAACCCTTTTTTCACTGGATTTCGACTCTTAAATGTTTTGTACGTTATTTCACTCAATTTCGATGCCACGGATTCAGTCACTAAACTAACGTGCATGCCACCATCTTGCTTTTTTTTTCTTTTCCTTTTTTCCGTTTCGTTTTTTGATCCCACTATGAAACCATGAAAATGTAACTAATAGGTGCAATTATTTAGGGCGTTTAATCGATGTTTCTCAGACTGTAAAGTCCTTGGTTGTGTGCTTGTTCATTTCCTCAACGGCGGGACACAACAGCCAACACGTGCACGTGCACCGAAGCCTTGGTCGTTCCAGTCACAGACACTAATATCTCATTCTGGGGAATTTTGAGCTGGTGTCTATGTTCCACTGAGTGCGCCGGAGCCTATGTTGGTATAAATTATACTTATTGGGAGAGTGACGGAGAGTTTTTGTCCGTGTATACTTCCACTCTGCCCAAACACAAATACTGAGAGACGGAGAGTTTTTGTCAGTGTATATACTTCCACTCTGCCCAAACACAAATACTTGCTTAGGTGTGTTGGGCTTTCCTCATAGTCACCCCACCCTCCACACTTTTCAAAAGCACACGCATCAGTGCTAGGTGACCGCCCGCGCATGCACGTGCGTACAAACCCATGTGAATGCCGCACCCGCTCATAATGATGTGCGGCTCTCCAGTTCTCAGCTCAGCAGTGCGTATCAATCGTACAGTTTCAGTTTCAGTAGCTCAAGGAGGCGTCACTGCGTTCGGACAAATCCTTGTACGCTACACCACATCTGCCAAGCAGATGCCTGACCAGCGGCGTAGCTCAACTCGTACAGTGACTGCGTTGATTGAAAGTTCATATACACGCGCAACTCTTTATTTCCGCCAGCCCACCCCCTCACCCTCAACCAGGCACACATTAATTAATTAACTGACTTAGCTTGACGCGGAGCGAACATTGTGGGGTGTGGGGCTGAGGGAGGGGGTGTGTGAGGGGGCCGGAGGGAGGATGAAGGGAAGCACGCGCGATAGCTACACACACACACACACACACACACACACACACACACACACACACAACAAACAAACAAACAAACAAACAAACACACACACACACACACACACACACACACACACACACACACCGCAGAAAAAAAGAGCCACATATAATAAATGTCACGTCCCCCCCTCGGGCGCAAATGTAGAACAGCTAATTAATGACAGCTGAAGATGTAAAAAAACAACAACAAAAAACAAAACAAAAAACACCCCAAAACAAAAACTCACACACATACACACACACACTCTCTCTCTCCCTATATATATTTATTTTTTTTTTTTTTTTTAATTATATGTGTGTATATATAAAGTTCCCATTCTAGGAGAACACCCACGATCCGCCTTCCTATACAACCACCACCCCCACACCCACTATGTCATATACAGCGTCTGGAGAACCCTACCTTTCCCCATTCCCCCTTCCACATTTCCCCTTCCACCCCTATTTCCATCACCACCCCCTACGCCACTCCCCCCCCACCTCCCCCCCCCCCCCCCCTCCCCCCCTCCCCCCTCCGCCTGCACTGCAGACAAGGTGTGATGACGCGGTCAGCAGGGCCACTCTCAGCACACAGTCGTCATGAATTCACGACAGTGGCATCAAATATTTAGCAAGGGAATCGAGATAACCCTTCGCGATCGATCTGTGTGTGTGTGTGTGTGTGTGTGTGTGTGTGTGTGTGCTCGCGCGTATGTGTGTATACAAGTGTGTGTGTGTGTGTGTGCTCGCGCGTATGTGTGTGTACCAGTGGTGTGTGGTGTGTGTGTGTGTGTGTGTGTGTGTGTGTGTGTGTGTGTGTGTGTTATCGTTGTTGTTGTTGCAAGGAGCCAAAAGCTTCTCATCCATATGCGTTTATTACCAAAGTTCGTCCTTTGCGGCTTCTCCATACAGAGTGTTTTGGAGATGGCCCCCCGTTTTAGACCTTGCCAGTATGCCAAGGTTCAAGTGTTCGAGATTAATTGGTTGTGGCGCTAAAAGCGCGGTGGGCTATTATGGCGACATGTGTAAGGCGCTGAGTTAGATGATTTGGAGAAGAAAAAAAAAAGGCAAGGGACAGGGTCATTCATCACACTGTCAGCTTTGCTTTAAGTGAATTCAGGCTGGTGTAAAACATCCGTGTTGCCGTGTTGGTGGCGACATGAATATAAAGAGCTACTGTGTACGCCTTCCCGCGCTGACTGTTTCACTGAGATGAAGGTAATGTAGGTCAATGGTCTGCTGTCTGTCTCTGTCAGGACAGTTTCTACTTCTTTCTCTGTGTCTGTGTACACGTGTGTGTGTGTGTGTGTGTGTGTGTGTGTGTTGACAGTTTCTAGTTCTCTCTCGCTTTCTCTCTCTCTCTCTGGACAGTTTCTAGCTCTCTCTCTCTCTCTCTCTCTCTCTCTCTCTGTGTCTCTGTTTCTCTCTCCCCCCCCTCTCTCTCTGGACAGTTTCTATCTCTCTCTCTCTCTCTCTCTCTCTCTCTCTCTCTCTCTCTGTCTGGACAGTTTCTTGCTCCCTGTCTGTCTGTCTCTGTCTCTCTCTCCCCCCTCTCTCTCTCATTTGTCACCCCCAGTCTCCTTTTTGGACCATGCTCTGTTGCCTTCTCTCTCTGTTCCTGTCATATTTTCTCTGCCGGGTATGTCTGCCTGTCTCTCTCTGTATTTTGTCTGTCACTCTCTCTCTCTCTCTCTCTCTCTCTCTCTCTCTCTCTCTCTCTCTCTCTCTCTCTCTCTCTCTCCCTCTCTCTCTCTCTCTCTCTCTCCTCCCTCTCAGTTGTCACCCAGTCCCCTTTTCTTTTCTTTTTTTTGGACAATATTTTGTTGCAATCTCTCACTGTCCCTGTCTTTTCTTCTCTGTCTGTCTGTCTGCCTGTCCCTCTCTGTGTATTTTATATGTCTCTCTCTGTATTCTCGCTCTGTCTCTGTCTCTCTCTGTATTTGTCTCTCAGTCTCTTCTGTGTATTTGTGTATCTATGTCCCCACTCTCCCTCTCGCTCATACTTGTTCACCCCAGTCTCCTGTTTGGACTTTAGTGTATACCCCTCATCTGTGGTAGGTAATTCATCAAAAGGTTGATGGGAATATGTACGCCCCCCAGTAAAAATTCATGTCTTTTTGTTTACACTACTTACAGTAAAAAAAAAATGTGTGCCTGTGTACTTGTTTGTGCACACACACACACACACACACACACACACACACACACACACACACACACACACACACATAGATGCATGCCTGCCAGCATACACACACAATCACACATGCTTGCACACATGCACACACATGCATGCACACACACATACAGTCACACACACACACACACACACACACACACACACACACACACACACACACACATTCAGACAGATAGTGTGTGTATGTGCTAATGTGACGTGCCGTGTAAGTGTGTAACTGGTTTGCTTCAACAGCAACAGCATAAAAAAAAGGTTCCTCCCACATTCCGAGGAAGAAAAGGAAAACAGGAGAGAGCCGAAACTTGTTCCTTATAGATTTGTTTGAAATATCGTTTTCAGTGCAAAAATACCTGGTTATCAGACATGAGTCAATTGAAAATACCTTTCTCTCTCCTTTCTCACCCCTTCCCGGACAACACACACACACACGTGCACGCGCGCGCATGCACACACGCACACACACACACGCACGCACACACACACACACACACACACACACACACACACATTAACATATTGCATTCTAATTGTCGCCTATTCGTTCACACACACCTCTCCCTACAAACAACTTATATTCCAGTTGGTCAGCCTATCTATCCATAGATATTATGTTATATTTGTAAGCAGTGAACAGTGACCTTTTTGTGTGTGTGTGTGTAACAGAATGCCATTGTTTTCAGACTTTCTCAGAAAGAGCATGCGAAACAACAACTCTCATTGTTGTGTTCATAGAAAACTCTTATCTATCGTTTATAATTTTTGTCTGAATAAGATATCCCCAACAACAACAACAACAAATTACATAGCAACCATTATAAACAAAATGACAGCCAAACCTTATTCCTCTCATGGATAAGAACTGCAACCAGACATAAACTGTTTTTTCTCCCCTTTCTTTTTTTTTGGGAGGGGGGGGGGGAGGGAAGGGTTATAGGGGGGTGGGGGTGGGGATTAATTCAGCTCTAGCCACAGCTGCTTGATGATCAGCACATTGAAATCATTTGTGTCACTGTGACCCACTCTGGCTTGTTTCCTATTGAGATTGTTGATGCTGTAGTCTGCTCTCTTATTGTCTTACCAGTCTTTGTCTGCATTACGGTAAATTTTATGTGCTTTGGTTTTTGATAACTAGCAGTGGTTTTGTGAGAAGCCGAGAACCTTTTCTGACAGTTGTGGTTCGGGGGGGGGGGGGGGGGGGGTTGACAAAGATATCATTTTCTCTCAAAGTGATTGTCATATCAGCGTGATTGGAATCAGCCATGGGAAAATTATGGGAATTATAAAGTGCTTTTGGGAAGGCCAAAACCTTGTTATACCTTGTTTAGACATTCTGATTTATCAAGGTGAGTCAGGAATAGTGTCCAACTAAACAATTTCAAGTTACAATGTCACACCTTGTTCTGTTGTCTAGGGGGAAAATGCGAGAGACACAGATGGAGAGAAAGAGAGTTGGGGGGTGTGGGGGTGGAGGGTTGGGGGGGGGGAGGGCGCAGCTGCAAATATTTATGATAGGTGTGTGCAAGCATAGGGTTAACAGGGATAAAAGGTGATAAAGAGTCTGCAGAAGATAATCACCTGGCCAGGTGCCAGAAAGGTATGCCAGATGCCCCACCACACCACACCACTTCTCCACACACACACACACACACACACAGGGTGAAGAGGCAGAACACCTGCTGCTTGTTCATTACACACTTCGGGTCAGAGTCTGCGAGGGGGGCGGGGGCTGGGGGTGGGGGTGGGGTCACACCTGTGCTGGTCAGTGATTGATGGAGACAGGGGGTCCACAGCATCAAGAT
>NC_134889.1:20477588-20647588 GCF_041734735.1 Babylonia areolata | reverse complement strand
TTACTTTTTTATGCACTGTTGTCTACATTTACAATTTGCCTTTGATGAACAGGCTAGTCACAGCCATTAGTCTTGCTGAAATAATGGAGCTACCTAGCCAACTAGTTAGTAGAATCTGTCTGAATTATGTTCAGCTTACTGTCTTCTTCAGATTTCCAGGATATATTTTGTGCATTTTTACACATATACTACTCACTGACTTAGAAATGCATCCAGAAAAAAAAAAGGAAATTAAATAATTTTACTTATATCTTTGAACAAATTCATTAGATTTCCCAAGATCACTTTCTTTTGAATATAAAACTATTATAAGTTAAGTTTATCTGTAACAAGACATTTGATATGGGTGATGTGAAATTTTTGGCATCTGCTGAATTTAGGTTAATTTGAAGCCTATATCTCCACTGTTTTTTTTGGCTGAATTGTACCTTGGGCTAAGTTTCTTCTTCCATGCTAATAATGCTGAACTCCACAGATTTATGGATTTTTACAGTAGATTGTTGCCTTAAGTCACAATTTTACAAATGTTCTGTCCATGATTTTTTTTGTTTTTGTTCATATATTGTTCAAGCCTTACTTTTATGTGTTTTGCTGTTCTGTTTTTATGATAATTTCTGTTTGATGTGCATTTGTAGGTAATCATGATAGAATGAATGGTTTGAACATGAACAATAAAATAAGTGTAGTTTGTTCCTGTTTTAGTGTCTTCATTGCTTACAAATTTGAATAAGCACAGCTGCGTATGTGTGTGTGCGTGTATGTGTGTGTGTTTGTGTGTGTGTGTGTGTGTGTGAGAGAGAGAGAGAGAGAGAGAGAGAGATGCTCCATTTCAAGAAACGTGAGGGAACCTGTCTAACAGATAAGAGAAACGGAAAGGGTTGTATATTGTCAAACTTATACCATAAATGCCTTTTTCAACTCCAAAAGGTGCTCAACATACTTTTATGGGTCACACATTTGTTTGGTTGTGACTGTCACCAGTGTTTGATTTTGATCATTACTTGTTTCAGCTTGAAGAAGCTTCAAGAAGTCACTATCTTTCTTTGTAGTTATTTTCTTCTCTTTTTTTTTGTCACATGACCAACATCGACTTGCCAGTGACTCTGTCATGGTTGATGCATGCTGGGAATTTTCACGTTTCCATAACCCACCGAACACTGACTCGTGGATCACAGGTTGTTTAATGTGCATATTTCATCTTCTGCATGCATATACACACAAAGAGGGTTCAGGCACTAGCAGGTCTGCACACATATTGACCTGGGAGATTGGAAAAATCTCCCCCTTTCACCCACCAAATGCTCTGAACCAGAGATCAAACTCAGGAAACTCGGTCAATAATCCAGTGCTCAAACCAGTTGGCTACCGCACCTGTCTCCACGTGCATGTCATGACAAAAAAGATAGAACAAGCTGTTTCTACCATATTTTCTTGTTTCACTTTCTTTATTTGTATTTGTATTTCTTTTTATCACAACAGATTTCTCTGTGTGAAATTCGGGCTGCTCTCCCCAGGGAGAGCGCGTTGCTATACTACAGCACCACCCTTTTTTGTATTTTTTCCTGCGTGCAGTTTGTTTTGTTTTTCCAATCGAAGTGGATTTTTTCTACAGAATTTTGCCAGGTACAACCCTTTTGTTGCCGTGGGTTCTTTTACGTGTGCTAAGTGCATGTTGCACATGGGACCTCGGTTTATCATCTCATCCCAATGACTAGCGTCCAGACCACCACATAAGGTCTAGTGGAGGGGGAGAAAATATAGGCGGTTGAGCCGTGATTCGAACCAGCGCACTCAGATTCTCTCGCTTCCTAGGCAGACACATTACCTCTAGGCCATCACTCCTCATACTCCATTATTTACTATGTCCTCTTCATGCCACATGGCATGTAACACCACCACCAGAGATCTTCACTGCTGTCTATCTTATGTCATCGTAGCTGGCTTCCAACAGGTACATACTTTCTCCTTCAGTTATTTCTCATCTGTTGTGTGCCATGCCTTCCTTAGTCTTCCTCATACTCTTTTTTTTTTCCCCCATCTGTTGTCCAACGGAGGAAGGTGGCCGAATGGCTAAGACACTTATCTGCTGATACAATGTCTTTGAGGGTCTGGGTTTGAATCATGGTCTTGCCCTTTCTTTCCCAAGTTTGACTGGGAAATCTTCTTCTTCTTCTGCGTTCGTGGGCTGCAACTCCCACGTTCACTCGTATGCACGCGAGTGGGCTTTTACGTGTATGACCGTTTTTACCACACCATGTAGGCAGCCATACTCCGTTTCTGGGGGTGACTGGGAAATCAAACTGGGCGACAAGTCGTTCGGATGAGGTGAAAAATAACCCATGGCAGGATATTAACTGTCGTCCCCTGGCAAGCTTCTGCAGAAGAAAGCCACTATGATAGATGCACAAGAATGTATGTATGCACTCAAGGCCTGGCGAGCGTGTTGAGTTATGTGATGCTGGTGATGCATCCTTGAGAAACTGAAACTGCCCAGCGAAGGAATGCTCTGAGAAATGCATGTTTGTTTGGTTTTTGTGGTTGTTGTTCGTTATTTTATTTATTTTTTTTTTTTCTCAAGGCCTGACTAAGCGTGTTGGGTTATGCTGCTGGTCAGGCATCTGCTTGGCAGATGTGGTGTAGTGTATATGGATTTGGCTGAACGCAGTGACGCCTCCTTGAGCTACTGATACTGATACTGCTTGGCAAAAACAGTATTTTAGAAATGAAGTTTATGACTTGTTCCTTACAACCATGTGATGCCATGTGTCATAGGCAAAAAAATTATAAACTGAAAGAAAGTACATTGGGGGAATTTGAAAGAAAACATACGGGGGGGATTTTTGAAAAATATAAATCACTATTAAATGATTCTGCTTATCATTAAAACACAGAGTGAGTGTGGTAATAATGCCACTGGAATGATGGAACACCAAAAGAGAAAAAAGTTCAAGTTTCCAGAAAATAAATGGTAAAAAAATATAAATAAGATTGGTAAAAGAATACATTAAATTTTGTTCTCACCAGTTCCCACCTGACCATACCATTTGCCAGGTCAATGAAAAGAAGTGTACTCAGTAAGATAAAGGTGGGCAAATGTACCGCTGCAGCTTAGATTGCTAGTGCAGTCCAGACCCCATTCCCAGTAACTGATGTAATTCAAAAGAAGGTACACAATCCCTTCGCCCCCCAACACACTCACTCACACACACTGACAGACGCGCTACACACATGCACACACACACACATAGAAAGTCCACGGCTGACCAAAGCTTTAGTTTTGGAACAAATCCATCTGGATGTTGCAAGGAAACCTGAAATCCTTGATATCGACATTGATTGACCATGGTGTTGTCCACACGTACCGAGACAGAGGGAGATGGCTGGACGCTTAATATAGCCTCTACCGTCACAGACCCGCAAGTCCGTGTCTACTGTTCACAGCAGAGAGAAATGTGTAGGGCTATAGATTTTCAGGTCCTCCTGCCGTGATGCAGTAAAGGGAAGACGTATATAATGCCGCTCTATTTTCGTCCGTGGTTGGGGGGGGACCTCTGTTGTGTGGGCTCAGCTGCCTTTGTTGTACACACGGGCCCTGTTACATGGACTTCAACGCTCTCGTCACAACTCAGTGTTTCGACGGGAGAAACGCTCTCTCTCTCTCTCTCTCTCTCTCTCTGAGATCAGTATTGAGGAGGCCGAGGAGGGGGTGTTTTCGGGCATAGGACCAAAATTATTACCCTCCTCTGCTGTGTGGTTAGTACATATTATTGGGGAGGGTGTACTACTACTAACACACACACACACACACACAAGAACGCACAGCCGCCGCACATACACACACGCGCGCACACACACACACACACACACACACCGGCACTGTCACACACACGCACGCTGACCTATGCACGCATACACGTACCCACACGCACACACACACACACACTGAGAACGCACAGCCGCTGCGCACCGGCACACGCATACACTGACACACGTGCGGGCGCAAACACACACAAATCCATGCGCGCACGCTGACTCACGCACGCACACCCCCACACACGCACCGTCGCACGCACGCGCGCACTCGCACGCATGCACGCACACACACATACACGCACGCACGCTGACGCATACACGCACACACACGCGCACACACTGACGCACGCACGCACGCACACACACACACACACACACACACACACACACACACAGAGTGAGCGGTGATCAAGGTATCCACACACGCAGCAAGGAGAAGTGCTTGAAAAATAACATTCAGGCAGCACATAGCTGTGCTCAGAAAGATACCCACAATTGCAGCATGTAGCGACGCTCAAGTTACCCATACACACAGCATGTAGTGGTGCCAGTGATACCCATATAAGCAGCATATATCTGTGTTAAAACAACAACAAACAAACAAACCAAAAAACACACTTACACACACACTCGCAGCACATAGGTGTGCTCAGGATATCTACATACGCAGCATACAGCCGTGCTCATGATACCCACACACGCAGCATACAGCGGTTCTCATGATACCCACACACGCAGCATATAGCGGTTCTCATGATACCCACACACGCAGCATATAGCGGTTCTCATGATACCCACACACGCAGCATACAGCGGTTCTCGTGATACCCACACTCGCAGCATATAGCGGTGCTCGGCTACCCACACACGCAACATACAGCGGTGCTCATGATGCAGCACGTATCGGGGGCCGGAGGAGGGGGGTACGTGATTTTGGTCCTTTGACTCACTCACTCCCCCCCCCCCCCCCCACACACACACACACACCCGGGTGCTGTTGGTTTCCATCAGAGTCAGTGGACCAGACTAAAAAAGACTAGACAATAGTCACGTACTCACGTGACAGACCCAAATTCTTTTTTTAAGCTTATCATTAAGCTTATCATCTCTTTCTTTCAGTAAAACCAACTTTTTTTTGTTTTTTTTTTTTGTTTTGTTTTTTTTGCTGCCCCATCATCTGTGCCGTTTCAGTGGCATTACTCTCACGCCGCTCATTCTAGATTTCCTCATACACGGACACACCCGGGTTCGTCGTCACAGTTCCAGTGTCGGCAGTCCGCAGGGAACCATCGATGTTAGGTCGCCAGGAGGCCACACACCAGAGCAGATCCTGCACTGCTGCTGAGTCACTTCGGTGGTGTTCAGTGATGCCTGTTCTGATTCAACGTACTTAGGACACTACCTACTAAGCCCCCTACAGTAATGGCTTCGTCGCAGAGCCAGACTGAGTGAGCGTCCCTCCCAGGGTGGAGACCGCCACCACGTCCCTCAAACACTGAACAGCCCCCCATGAATCTGCAGACACTGAAGACATTGACAGGACTCACCCCAAGCACAGAAGTGGAGGGATATCGAAACTGAGGTCACCATGAGAGCAGGGCATGAAAGGCCACAGACTTTGGGACTGTTTTGTTTTTTGTATTGATGATGATGATGGAGGAGGAGGAGGAGGAGGACGATAACGATGTTGCTATGGATGTCCATTTTGGTTTGGGACTGCGTGACAAGGCAGTACTCTACGTTTCCTGTCATAATGATATCACGGCGTTAACCAGGCCCGAGAGATACAGACACTTGCAGTGTTGGTCAGGCAATTAGAGCAACACACCCCAAAGACGCATCCTTGAAGTGGATGACCGGGCACTCGACTGTGTGGTCCCAGTCAACCCATTTAAGCCCACAGCACACTCAACTCTGGGTAGGAGTCGGCCACAAGCCGAAAAACCCACCTCCGCTGGGATTCGAACCCAATCAAGTCCTCCCAGCCATCAGTCCGCGACGCTAACCACTTCGCGGCTGGTGTAAAACTAGCTCTTGTGAATGAACTGTATGTTCTGAATTATTCTTGAAAACTGAGTCACCCTGAAACATTCTTACGTCAGTTCAGCGGTCCACGAAATCAGTGTAGAAGTTATTATCTATAAGCTGCGATTATACGCTTAGAATGCAAATTGATACTGCCCGGCGGTATGAAAAAAAAAAAAAAAAAAATTAGGTATGCCTGATCTCAATATTGCTCCAGCACGTACTATCTCAGTCAGTACACGTACCATTTGTTATTTGACTGTCCAGTACTAACTCAGACTACACAAAATGATGAGACTAGGGGGACACAGTACAAGATATTGTCGACTGACTGCACTAAGGTGATTTAGACACGTACACTTTCAAGTTCTTTTCAGCACACACACTGATAAATGAGTGTGTGTGCTTAAAAGAACTTGAATGTGTACGTGTCTAAATCACCTTAGTGCAGTCAGTCGACAATAGTCCACTGAATGACACGACGATAATGAATTACTGAGAAGAAGAATCCAGTGTTTCCCTGAAATCCAGTTTTAGTTTCAGATGTACTAGAGTCCATATCTCCACGAAACCAACTGAGTTTATAAAGTGTAGTTTATTATAGGCCCATGTATTATTCACATGAACACCGTCAGTAATGTTATTTGTCCATCAGTTGTATTTTTTGAGAGATCACGCGAGTTTCAGTTTCAGTTTCACTTTCTCAAGGAGGCGTCACTGCGTTCGGACAAATCCATACACGCTACACCACATCTGTTGAGCAGATGCCTGACCAGCAGCATAACCCAACGCGCTTAGTCAGGCCTTGAGTGCATGCTTACATATTTGTGTACCTATGAAAGGGGATTTCATTTTACGTAATTTCGCCAGAGGACAACACTCTCGTTGCCATGGGTTCTTTTTCAGTGCGCCAAGTGCGTGCTGCACACGGGACGTGAACTGAAGTGTAACAGGAAAGATCTGGCAAAGACGAGGAGGAGGAATTTTGTTTAATGTCTCGTCACATATATCGGTGATTAAGACGTTTTGTTGGAGTATTAATGTATACATTGGACTGACTTTGAGTATTATTGTTTGGAAGAGGAGGGGGATGTGGATGAATGGTGAGTTCAGCTGGGGGAAACCTGGCATATGCGGGAGGGGTGGGTGGGTTAAGCCTTGTTTACGACAAACGAAATGCATCACCATGACAATGAAAATCATCAAAACAAAGACAATTCCATGAAATTCTCAACTTTCTTTCCGCTTTCTTTCTCAGTCTTTCTTTTGATATAGATTTTGACGAATAAATGAATTGAACCGTGACCAAATTTTCTACCAAAATGTTATGAAACAAAGAAGGGACTAATTAAAAAATTCAAAGCTTACCTCGTCCCTATCCCACTGCTACTAGCTACAAAGTCCGTTATTTTTGTCCGTTTACTCTTTGTGAATATGCAGAAGTTCCAAATTAAAAAAAAAAAAAAGTATCTGAGATCATATATGGCTTAAGGCTCGTTGATGTGAGAATATATGAGAAAAATAAGAATTTACATCATATTCACATGAAAGCTTATTTTTTTTTTTTTTTTCGTGATTTGTCAATTTTGTTTAAAGAGAGTGAGATCGAGACATTGAAAATATTTCCCTACGGTGCCGAAATTTATCTCCCCTTACGCTCTTCTGTGCATTGGGCGATCGGACTGAAAAATATCAGTGATTCAACCCGACGACGAAATGGCGACCAACGCAGGACTTCCTTGGTCGGTGGCAATAAAACCGTTACTTTCGACATCATACCCGTCTTTTCCAAAGAGCGACATACCAGAATTCACAAAAGCAATCTTACGAAGGTAATTACAAGCAGTGAAGACTTACTTGTGAAATTATGTCCGTATCATTTACGTTCTTTCGGTTTTGTGACGTCTGTCTGCAACAATCATCAAAATTGATCTGGTCAAGCATTCGATTATGTGACCCAAGTGACCAGACAGTCTCGCAGTAACAAAGAATTTTCGGAACTGTTTGTGACAGAAATCATTTCAACGTCTTTATTTCAACAGAACGAGCCACAATGCTTATCTCTGTTTTTACTGGGTTTATATAAGTTTACTCTATATACTTTTCTTGCAAGGAGGCACCATAACCGGTCTGTTTCGTTCTCCTTCTGTTGTGTAGCCACAATCAACTCGTTGATTATTTTCTTAAATCCACCCAGCAGGAAAGATTTTCTGCTTTCTGGAATCAGTTATGAATGTGTTACCGTTTAATCACAAAATATGATGGGTTGGAGTTTTTGGACGAACAGGATTGGAGACTTCAAGTTCTACCAGTTTATCATTAAAGTTTACACACACGATAACTGATTATCCATCATGGATGGTACAATAGTCAGAAATTTTTTTTTTCCGTTGGAATAGCAGTTTTTAAAAGAAAACCTCAGCGAAAATTGGCAGTCATTGAATCTTCCAAGTTCATTTTGTGACCATTGTTATTTGTTAGGTTACATGTATGTATACCACAACATACTGATGCAGGGGGTGTATTAGTTTTGATAGATTCTAGAAATAATTTTTTTCCACCCCTTTGGACATGTATGTATACAAGTCTTTGATATTAGATGATGTTTGGAAGTTGGATAGGTGAGTCTGCCAATACAGGCAACAATAAATGGAACACAAAGTGGTTGGGTTTTATAAACTTAAACTAAAGTGTATGGCTTTCAAGGTACTGAGGAAATTATGGCTGGTCCAATACTTGAGAAAAAAATTAAATGTGATGCTTCAAGTAGTCATGGAGGCTGCCATTTTGTAAAGGTTTTGATGTGAGACTCTCTTTCGCTTTTGGCTGATTTGTGAAACAGATTGAAACAAATTCAATAAAAGATACTGTGCAGGGATTTTCCTAAGGAATAAAATATTGTGCAAGGAATGGAGTTTGGTTCATTTCCATAAAATTTTGAACCCAAGTTTACGGAAGAAGAGTTAAAACAGCTGCTGAAACGTCATCAACACAGACAAATCGAAGTTGTGAGCGCCGATGTAGAAACTGTGTGTTTGCGAACTCCATTATGCCTGAAGAAAGCAAATGCTGCAGAGAAAATGATTTGACTGTTGCAGCTTCTGAAAACAGTGAATGTGATTTAGTCTACAGTTTGAATCACAGAACATCGGTCCTTTCTCACAGTTGTTCAAAACTGAGCAGTCCTGGAAGTTGGCTTTGAGTTTGAACAGTCCTTATGATGTCAGCCACAATTCACCTCTTTCTGTTTCCTCTCTGGAGAGCCAAGCCCAATATGGCGGCACCCTGTGTTGCACCAAGCTGATACTGTGATAGTTTAAATCAATATAAAATTAATTGCTTTGATGTGCAGATATGTTCAGTCTGGTGCATGGTTCTGCTATTATTTACTTATCTGCCTGTTTTTTTTAGCATGATGCTATTTAACTTCATGGCCCCTTTCAGTGATCGGGAATTGTTCATTTGACTATATTTGAGAATCGTTCTAAATGTTACTATACCAGAAGAAAGTAGCATATATATCAACATTAAACTTAATGGCAAGACTGAAACTAAAGTTGAAAGTTAAACAATGAACAATATTACACATTCTGCAGTGGACATTAAGAAAAGTCATTCTTATTTTGAATGACAGATGAGAGTCTGGAGACAACCTTATGCCTGAAAGTTAAACAGCAAACAATATTACACATTCTGCAGTGCAGGTGTAACAACTTCAAAGGTCAATCATATTTTGAATGACAGATGAGAATCTGGAGACAAACTTATGTTTATTTTTCCATTATAAAGCCGACATTAAATCAGTCTGGTGATGCCTTTTTTCAATTTTATTTTTTTATTACTGTGAGTACGTGCATTGCTGGGTGTTTTCATATGTTTTTAACAATAATAAGAAGTAAAGTACTCAATCTTCTGCATGTACTTAATAATCATGCAAAAGGGGTTCAGGCGCAAGCAAGTCTGCTCAACTGTTGATCTTGGGAGTTGGAGACTAGGAAAATCTCAACCCTTGCTTCAAAATGGGTATTGAACTCCATACGCTTGGGCAAGAATTGAGCACTTTAACAGTTTCCTGAACGCACCTTGTATAGAAGTGGGAAACGATGGATAAAGATTAACTTGATGATTGATAAAGGAGTAGGTTAGGAGGGGCAAGTGGCTCAGTTCCTCAGATATTATTTTAGCCACAGACAGTTCAACTTTAAACTTTGGTCTCCAAATGATTGGACAATATAATTAGGTTTTGTCTTTAGGGTTAGGAAGGAAGTTTAAACTTAGGAAAGTATCCAGTTCCTCTATCAGTAGGCAGGATTTATTTTGTTTCCCCTTTATTAGTGCTTTCAAATGGAAACAAATTTGTTAAAGGCCATTGGTTATTGAAATTGTAAATTTAGATCAAACCTGATGTAGTGGATAAGCTTTATGGCTAGGACATTTCCAGAGATCAGATTTAACTCTTTCATCACAACGGGCGACTTGACAGTGCACCACCATATGCGGATTTAATGGACATGGAGGGATCATGTTGATAAGACCATTTTTCACATTGTTACTAAGCTTGACAAATGCAGCCAGTTTCCCTGCCAATAGAACAATGACTAACCCTTTGCCCTCTGATGGAGTTTGAAGTGAACAAGTCCCTTGTGTTGTTTTAATATAAACTGAAGTCTGTGGCGATGTTCACTTTCCAGTGTGTTATTATTATTGCTACTATGTTAGTATTAGTATTATCATTAATATTATTGTTGTTGTCAGTGGTAGTTGCGGTAATAGTAGTTTGGTTTTTTTGTGTGTTTTTGTTGTTGTTTTTCTTGTTTAGTTTTGTCTTGCACTTCAACCTTCTTTTCATTGTCAAATAATGTGTGTATTTTCACCATTGCGTTTGTGTATTGCTTGTTACATATGAATGAGCACGATATAAGCTCATACTTGTTGTTGCTCAAGTCTTCTTAATTGAACGCTGTATTGCACCTTGTTTCTTGATATTAAAAATGTTTAAACCAAGTCTGTGACTGAGAGCATAATGTCCAAACTATTTGGTGCTTGGGAGCCTTTTTCACACAACCTTGGTGGTGAAAGAGTTAAAGATAAAACTGAAGTCTAAAACAGTGTGTGTGTTGTTTTTTTTTTTTTTTAAAAAGGTCTGATGGCAAGATGGTCTGTTTAGCAATTGCACCTTAGCAATGCCTCCCTCCTATCCCAGCCCCCTCTTTTTTTTATTCTTTATATTTTGTTTTCACTCCATTTGGAATTAAATAATCATATCAATTATTATAATGATAATTCTTGTGTCGGATTGTAAAAGGACTTGTCTGTCTTTGCATTGTTATACTGTTGTTTTTAAAAAAAATTACTTTGCTGTGTGAAGATTTTTCTTATTTTGCTGTGTGGATAGGGATTATCATTTCCATTTTGTGTGCACATGCATGTGTTTCAAGATGTTTTAATTGTCAGGATTATTCAAACAAGAATGTTTGGTTGTGCTTTACAGTGAAAGAGACATACTGGAACATGATGAAGAGTATGAGCCTTTCTACTCTTCCTTTGTGGCCCTGTCAGTGCATTTCCTCAGCACAGAGTGCATTACTTGTAAGTTGTCTGTGTCATGTGTGTACGTTTGTGCATACATGTATTGATCATTCTTCTGTTGTCTTTTTTTAACATCTGAAACTGATTGTGTGTGTGTGCGTGTGTGTGTGTGCGCGCGCGTGTGCAGGCGTGTGTGTGTGTTTGCTTACATCATGGAGTCATAATTTATTTTGTGAGTATGTTTATAAAGTTTGCATCTATTTAAAGATGTTTAGATGCTAAGATTTGTGTGTGTGTGTATGTGTGTGTGTGTGAAATAGAAAAGCATGGCACCTTAGTGCATGATGGAATTAGTTTATAGCATGTTTGGATTTTGATGTTAAAATGAAAATTGATTTAATCTTAAAAGTTCTGCTAAGTTCTGCTTGAAAAGCATGTTGGGTAAAAGCAACTGGTCAGGTATCTGCCTAGCAGATGTGGTGTAGCGTATGATATATTTGTCCGAATGCAGTGATGCTTCTTTGAGAAACTGAAACTGCTTGAAAAAAAAGAAAAAGAAAAAAAAAAGGGGCTGGGATGGGTGCAGCTCTGACAGAATGATAGAAATCTAATGAGAAAATGATAATGTGATGGAATAGCTGAATACAGGAAATGTGTGGCTGCACAAAATGGTCTTGAGTGTGTGATTTACAGTTTTTGTGTTACTTTGATGGTTTCAGTGTCCGGATCCAGTCTTGGCCAGTCATCTGCAGCATGCAAAGTGCTGCTACGATTTCTGCTTCTGCGGATGCAGTCTAGATCAGAGAGTTGCACAATTTCACAGGTAAATGGGAATTAAATGTGGCTTGGATGTGATAGTAAGATGTTTGTGTTCAGACTTTTTTTGGGGGTTCTGTTTTTACTTTTTGTTGGCTTATAGGCATAGTGGTGAAAAATGTGCACACACACACACACACACACACACACACACACACACACACACACACACACACACACACACACACATATATATACACACTCTCTCTCTCAACAATGCTCAAATTGTCAAAACACTACCAGTAATTGATCACATTATGTGTTTGTGTGTTATTCCAGAAGTACCTGATGATTTTGATCAAAGGACTGTGCAAAGGAGGTGGGTGTCTGTCTAAATCGGACGTGGTCACCTTCACATCCATGATGAAGGCTTCCAAACAGCCGCCCATCATTCGAGGAGATGCCGAGACCTCAGGTACTGGGTTGGGATGAATGGGTCGGACATGATGATACCACAGCAATTTTAGTAGTAACCAGCATTGGTACTTGGCTGTGTCAGGGAGAGTGGAACAGACATGAGGCAGTATAGAGAATGGAAAAATAGGTTGATGAGACTGATTTAGAGTAATTGAAGCCTCAGTGGTTTAGAGCCACTGATGAGAAAGCACATAGGATGATGATGATGATGATTAATTCATGTGTTGATAGTTCAGTGAAATTGATCAGCTCATAGTTAGGCATAGACCTTAGAGTAATGTCATGAGTGATTGGTTATTTGAACCTTCGTTACTATCGTTTCTTTCTTGTGACATGTAGTTTGTGACATGCTGAGAGCCTCTCTGTGAGGGAACAGTGCAAAAGAAGAACACTTCATCATCTTCATTATTATTATTATTGTTATATACTTCTCAAGTCTTCAGTCCTCACTGCTTGAGAAAATGATGTCAGGAATATTGGCTTCCATGCAAGTTTTATGGCATGAATCTGCAGTGGTGCAGTGGCTTATAAATTAAAGCTAAAAAGTCTGATTTGGAGAATCTTCAGACCTCAGAACTTTGACTAAAACCTGTCTTGGGAACTGAAGAGCACAACAGGATGCTGATCTGTGTGGAGTTACCAGACAAAACTTATGTGTGGAAATCACTTGGCCATTTGGTATTTATATAATAAATGAAATTTGTTGTATATCGGTTTGTAAGATTTTATTTAGACTCACAAGTAATTGTTGATATTCTCTTTTTTTTTGTTTGTGTGTGGAAGTTTTCTTCTTTTTCCTGGAAGTTAATCAAAACCCAAATTTTGGTGCATAGACACTGTGACAGACCCCACCCCAGAGCAGAAAGACAAAAAACTGCTGCTTCGTCTGGACACGGGCAGCAACCTTTTCGACCAGCTGACCTCTGTGCTGGACCAGGCCACCCCTGTGGCCAAAGTGGACGCTGCCCTTGACCCCACCCACTCCTCCGACACTGACGGCCGAACCGCGGGCAGCGAGGGGTCGGAGGATACGCTGACGTCACTGGCGCGGAAGAACATGGTCTGTCTTCTGCAGCTGAACGGGGCCAACATGCTTGTGGAGGCTTGTGGTCACCTGCCGTTCCTCTCCAAGTTCCAGCAGCGGTACCGTGACGCTCTGACGGGGTTGGCCTTTGTCTTGCCTGGCACCCTGGCTGAGGCCCTCACTACCCGAAACCTGTGAGTGGCTGAATGCTGTTTTTATACTGCTGCAGTTTTATTTTATTTTTATTTTTTTTAGTGTTTGCCATCTGAATAAATAGGGGGTGCAGGTCTTCTAGATTTCTGGATCAGACATTTTTTAAAAATTTCGCCTTACTTCTGATTAGTAAAATTTTCTATGGGTCATTTGTGGATTGTTGCCAGATTAGTGAAAATTGTTTGGCAGATGCATTTTTGTTAATGAATTTTTGGGTGTCCATTTTTAGTATGTGCAGTGTGTGGTCAGCTGGTTGTTAACACAGTTTGAAAATCTTGATATATTATTTTCTGTTTTCTGTTGCAAGACCAACACTAGCTTAATTCTTGAATAAAATGTAGTTAAGTAATAGATACATTCTTTGTGAAAAGTAGCAAGGTTTAACTTGACCAGTACTGGTTAACGTTTTTAAAAATACATGTGATTATGTAATGGATACGCTACTGGCGTATTATCCCTCAAGAGTAGCAAGGTTTAGCTTTTAATCTTTCAAGTCTTTTCCATCTTATGGATATCTATATTTTGGCCTATCTGTCCGAAGGTTATTATATTAAAAAAACAATAAATCAGGCATAATCAAATGAATCACTGATCTTCCAATTGTAATGAAGAGAAAAACCAGAGAAACAATGATGGCTCTTGGTTTGGGAAGTATCTACCAGAAAATATCAGACACTGTTTCAAGATTAAATCTTCAAGTCTAAAAGCCTATTTGTTCAAATGATGATTTAAACTGTAGATTGTTCTCCCATCTGACCATCTTTATGTGTGTGTGTGTGTGTGTGCGTGTTGATATGTTTGTGTGTGTGGAGGCTTGGGGGGCTAGTGGTAAGGTGGGAGAAGTGTGTGGGTTGTGAATGATGTCACAGTTTTTGAAATGGTAGTTTATGTCTCACCATTTTCTATTATATTCCCTTGTCTTATTCATAGCAGATGTATTGCTAAATGTGCTTTGAGCCGCAGGGTAGGCACTATTCTTCTTCTGCGTTTATAGGCAGCAACTCCCACGTTCACTCATTTATGAGAGGGGTTTTACGTGCATGATCGTTTTTACCCTGCCATTCAGGCAGCCATACTCCGTTTTCGGGGGTGTAAGCATTATTTAAATGTACCTTATTACCATTATTATTATTATTATTATCATCATCATCATTATTTCTGTGGTCCAGATACCAGTCGCTGCTGAGCGACGTGACGGTGGTGTGGATGGCCTTCTCCCTGCCCATCATCGAACCCCTGACCCCCAAGCGGCTGGAGCAGATCATCACCTGCACCCTCACCTGCCTGTACGCGGCCGTCACTGTGGCCAGTGCTGACACCATCATCAACATGATCAAGCCCGCCACCTCCGCCCAGCCTGCCAGCAAGGACGAGGAGACAGAGGGTTATGGGCGCTCCATTGTGCAGAAAGCTGTATGTCTTGTGGTGTTCTTGGTTTCTTGTTTTCTTGTGTGTGTGTTTTTTTGTTATTTTTTTGTTTTTTGGTTGTTGTTTTTGTTAAACCTTTGTATTAAAAATTTTACAAATATAATGGCAACAAAAGGCAGGCAAACAACCCCCCCCCCCCTCCCCCAAAAAGCACAAAAATTCAGAAAAAACTTATTGGTTTTCTTTCTTTTTCTGTTCCCTTCTCTGCTTCTCTGCTTTCTTCTTTCTTTCTTTGCTTCTCAGGAAATCATTTTCTTTTCTGTCTGAGATTTTTTTTTTTTTTTAATAAAGTTTTCAATGACCTTTTTTTTTTTTTTTTTTATAACTTTTTTTTCTTTTGTGTCCCAAGATAACTGCTGTTTGAAAGAGGGTGGGAGCCATGTGTAAAATATTTGTTTTCAATTATTGGTATCAGTGAAAGGGTAACAGGAAGAAACTGTATTTTGGGAATGAAACTTGTGGGGAATATTTCAGATGCAGATTGCAGATGTTTGAATTTTTTTTTTTTTATTCTGTGAAAGGAAATCAGTTGTGATACATTGATTACTGGACAATAGCAGTTTAACTTAGGATTATATACATCATGTTTGGGAGGGAATAGGGATGGGGTTAGGGAGCATAAATTGGAATAACTACTGTTTTACCAATACTTTGGGAGGATGACAAATTATCCATACAGAAAAAAACCCTGTTAATCAGCCAATCCATCAGACTTTTGGGATCATGGGCCATGAAAAAGCTCTCCATGTGTCCCCTCTTTCACTCCTCTACCTGCAGTGCTCAAAGCCAGGGCAGCACACACATTTTGAAGGGAGAACGAAATATTCTTTTGGTACATTTGTTTTCTTGGACTTTGGGAAGTTGAACGTTAAAAAAAAAATAAAAGGGATGACATACTTTTCTTCCAGGTTGAATTGATTTTTAAAAATATTGTTTTTCAGCTTGAAATTTTCAACTCTGTGTCTGTGGCTGTTCGCAACTCCACACGAGCTGGAGGAAATGTGAGTATTTGTGATTTGCTTTGTACTTCTTAAAAGGAGGAGGACGTTTTGAAAGTCTTGCAATGTTAAGCATCCTATGTAGTTCATGAGACTTGTACAGCAATTGATCAAGGACAGTAATTTTGAAGTGCTTCAAAGTTTCTTGTATCTCACAATGTTATTGAGAAGTATGGAATTGTGAGCGGCTGGAGATTTATAACATGGGTTCAGACAACTACAGTTGGGCCAGTGTCAGTAGAACAGTAGAGCATTTAGCATTGTTAGATATTCAGAGCAGGAACCATGTGCAGTTTTGGAAACCTGGAAAGTGAATAAGAGTATTTAATTAACACAGAGGAATCTTGTGTGGCATGCCGTATGACACCAGGCAGTACAGTACAGTACAGTGCATCTCCATATGCAGTTGTATATACAATATTGTTGAGAACAGCAGAGAACAATACAGTATTATACTGTACATCACAAAACAATGTTGTACAGAACAGATATATTTGGTACAGCATTGTGTGCAGCGCATTATGATACAATTCTTTCATCAGCCAGTAAATCGGACTGTGCTTTTTTTTTTATAGTTTTACATGTAGTGTCTGGGTTTGTTCAAATGTACCTTTGATTTTCCTGTGTTCTGACTGAATTGGTAGCACAAGCAGCATTGACTTGGAAGTTGTGAACCTTGTAAATGGAGAGAGTTTGTTACTTCTCTTTGTTGTTGTTTGATTAATCCTTCACTCTCCTGGCCTTGTTGCTCTGTCACATTGTGGCTGTCGTCACTACTCTCCTGACCTCGTTGCTCTGTCACATTGTGGCTGTCGTCACCACTCTCCTGACCTCGTTGCTCTGTCACATTGTGGCTGTCGTCACCACTCTCCTGACCTCGTTGCTCTGTCACATTGTGGCTGTCGTCACCACTCTCCTGACCTCGTTGCTCTGTCGCATTGTGGCTGTCGTCACCACTCTCCTGACCTCATTGCTCTGTCGCATTGTGGCTGTCGTCACTACTCTCTTAGTCTCGTTGCTCTTTCACATTGTGGCTGTCGTTGTTGTCACTTCTCTCCTAGCCTCATGGTTCTTTCACATTGTGGCTGTCGTCACTACTCTCCTAGCCTCATGGTTCTTTCACATTGTGGCTGTCGTCACTACTCTCCTAGCCTCATGGTTCTTTCACATTGTGGCTGTCATCACTACTCTCCTGACCTCATTGTTCTTTCACATTGTGGCTGTTGTTACTGTTCTCCTAGCCTCATGGTTCTTTCACATTGTGGCTGTCATCACTACTCTCCTAGCCTCATGGTTCTTTCACATTGTGGCTGTCGTCACTACTCTCCTAGCCTCATGGTTCTTTCACATTGTGGCTGTCGTCACTACTCTCCTAGCCTCATGGTTCTTTCACGTTGTGGCTGTCATCACTACTCTCCTAGCCTCATGGTTCTTTCATGTTGTGGCTGTCGTCACTACTCTCCTAGCCTCATGGTTCTTTCACATTGTGGCTGTTGTTACTGTTCTCCTAGCCTCATGGTTCTTTCACATTGTGGCTGTTGTTACTGTTCTCCTAGCCTCATGGTTCTTTCACATTGTGGCTGTCGTTACTTCTCTCCTAGCCTCATGGTTCTTTCACATTGTGGCTGTCGTCACTACTCTCCTCGCCTCATGGTCTTCACATTGTGGCTGTCATCACTACACTCCTAGCCTCATGGTTCTTTCACATTGTGGCTGTCGTCACTACACTCCTAGCCTCATGGTTCTTTCACATTGTGGCTGTCGTCACTACACTCCTAGCCTCATGGTTCTTTCACATTGTGGCTGTCTTCACTGTTCTCCTAGCCTCATGGTTCTTTCACATTGTGGCTGTCATCACTACTCTCCTAGCCTCATGGTTCTTTCACATTGTGGCTGTCGTCACTACTCTCCTAGCCTCATGGTTCTTTCACATTGTGGCTGTCGTCACTACTCTCCTAGCCTCATGGTTCTTTCACATTGTGGCTGTCGTCACTACTCTCCTAGCCTCATGTTTCTTTCACATTGTGACTGTAGTCACTACACTCCTAGCCTCATTGCTCTGTCACATTGTGGCTGTAGTCACTGCTCTCCTGGCCTCGTTGCTCTGTCACATTGTGGCTGTTGTTACTATTCTCCTAGCCTCATGGTCTTTCACATTGTGGCTGTTGTTACTATTCTCCTAGCCTCATTGCTTTTTCACATTGTGGCTGTCATCACTACTCTCCTAGCCTCATGGTTCTTTCATATTGTGGCTGTTGTTACTGTTCTCCTAGCCTCATTGCTTTTTCACATTGTGGCTGTCATCACTACTCTCCTAGCCTCGTGGTTCTTTCACATTGTGGCTGTCGTTACGGTGACAGGTGGCCCAGAACCTGCACCTGCTGGCAGCCTGGGTGTTGTCGAAGGGCCTGCAGGGCATCATGGGACACACGCCGGCCGTCATCTTGGAGCGGAAGGACTCTGGGAAGCGTGAGGGGGCAGGTCACAAGGCCAAGGAGACGTCCAGGCCACTGTCCACAAAGAGGTGAACAACATTGTGTGTGTGTGTGTGGTGGGGGGGATAGGGTAGGGAGAGGGGTTTGGGGGTGGATGCTATGGGGGTGTGCAGGTAGAGGTTTAGTGTGTGTGTGTGTGTGTGTGTGTGTGTGTGAAGTAGCATTTGTGAATATGTGTGTGTGCTTGTGTTGTAAGTAATATTTATGAATATGCTTATGTATTTTAGACATCATTTGAAAATTCCCGTATGTAATGTTATGCTTCGTGTATTGCGTGATTGTTATTATATTTTCCTTTTTTTGTTTTTTTATTTTTAGGTCAGGATGAAAACAAGCCTAATAATTAATATAGATTTTTCCTTTTCCCAAAAATAACATAATTATGTAATTCATTACATTTTACAAGGGCAGGATAAAAACAAGCTTACTGGATAATATGTCCATTCCCTTTTTCCCTCTCATAAAACGTGCTTATTCCTTTTACCCCAAATAAAAACATTCATTTATTTTTATGAGGGCAGGATGAAAACAAGCTTAATTAATAACAATATGTCTATTCCCTTTTTACCCCTCATAAACCATTTATTCTGTGTGTTAAAAATCCAAACTGTTCACTGATTGGTGTGTGCGTGGTGGTGTGGGCAGTAGTCACCAGGGGTTCAGTGTGACGGCAGTGGCGCTGGCCTCCAGTGCTTTGCAGTTGCTGACGTCTCTGCTGGAGGACTTGCAGATTGAGGGCAGCGTCGGGGACCTGGAGGTGTGTAACACACAGACATGTGTACGCACACAAGCATGCATGCATGTGCACACACACACACACACACACACACACACTCGCGCACTTGTGCCTGCTTGCATGCAGATATGTATACATTTGTTCAGCTGCTGGTCAGGCATCTGCTTAGCAGATGTGGTGTAGTGTATATGGATTTGTCTGAATGTATTGATGCCTCCTTGAGTAACTGAACTGAACTGAATTGAACTCAGCACTGATATGGCTCCGTGTGGTCAGCTAGGCTAGAAGCAACAATGATGAATTGATAAATGAATAAATAACTCTTCAGACATAATCCAGCGTGCATGTTTGGGCACTCATGTAAACTCACACATACATATTCTTTTGATAATGCAGGTGTGCACACATTGAGAAAAAAAAGGAACAAGCATCCAATACACTCACATGCATACTAGACATAGCAGGTGTGTGCACCCACACTCGAACACATACACTCGCATGCACTCTCTTTCCTTTTCTTTCTTCCTCCCATGTTCTCTGTCAGTCTCTCTCTGTGTCTCTGTCAGTGGACAGAAAGAAAGTGACAGCGCCCCGAAATGGTGACATTGCACAAGCGTGCCCGTCAGTGTACTTTGAGGGCAGAATTCAATAAATAAGATTTTCTGTTTGATTTGAACAGTATTTTATTTGAAAATCCCACAGTCCAAAATACAATGAATTGGGCAGGACCACCCTGAAAGTTATATAAAGTCCTTTTGTAACAACATACGTTTGTATTCAGACATTAGCTATGTGACGGATGTCTCAGCAGGGAGAAATGTAAACCATTCTGGCATTAATTATAATAAATACTAATTATTCCCTGTAAATATGAATATTCCTGTCCCCTGTTTGCTGCCAGGTGCCACCCGGCGAGGCCATCCCCAACCTGGACATCAAACTGCTGACCTCCATGTCGGCATGGCAACGGGTCCGGCGGCTGCTGGGCACTGTGGGCTTGGTGGACCTGCTGTTCAACCTGGTGATGGTGTCCTTCAGGAAGGTCAGAGACATGGAAAAGGGGTGGGGGTGAAGGGGTGGTAGCACCAGAGATGAGTAGAGAAAGTTACACACGCACACACACACACACACACACACACATATTCACACAAAATCAGAACAATAATCCATATTCATTGACGTCACCATTATTTCTGTCCCAGGCGGTGATGCTGAAGAGAACCAAACAAGGCTCAGAGACGGCAGAGACCAGCAGCAGCAGCACGTCTGACTCCAACACCTTCTATGAGGATGACTTCAGCACCACGGAGGATAGCAGTGAAGGTTAGCGTGATGAATGATTTGTCTGTGTGGACATGTGTACAGTGACGTTTATACATGTAAAACCTGACAGAAATCTTTTTATGAACACATATACAGAGACATTCGTCTGTGCAAAACCTGAAGAGTGAAATTATGACGTTTCCTATTGTTGAAACTGTAGCTCTAAACTTTTCCATCACCACTCCACTTCCCCACTCCCTCATCCGCAAATCTCCCCATCTCTCTCTTTCGCATGGGTGGTAGTATTTCAGTATTATATGGATTTCCGTTTTGGCATTTTTGCCACTTGCATTCTTATTTTGTGAATTAAAAAAAAAAAAAATCCTTTCTCTTGCTTTATTTTGGTACTAAGAGACACACGGTTAAACAGCCTCTGAACCCCAACTGCAGACTTTTCATTATTACAGAAATCAGTCATTCCCACCCATGTTTGTATATATGACATCTGCACTGGAATTCACCTGTGTAAAACTTGGAAAGAACATAGTTATGTCTGTAAAAATCAAGTCTGTTACCGGTACCATGGTCACAGAGCTAAATTATGCCGATAGTATATCTTACCAGTATTCTTTTCTGTAAAAATTGTAGCTGCCAATTTTTATTTCTCTCCACTCTTTCTTTCCCTGGTTTAATTTACTGAAAGCCCGTGCATGACAATAAAAATTTTCCTCAATATTGCCTTCTCCCCCCCCCCACCCCCCCTCAAAAAAAGGGGACGTGGTGGGGACCTATGGAGAAAGAGGACCATGATATGTTTTTTTTGTGTTTGTTCTGTGTGATGTTAGTCATGGCATGTTCACATTTATTTGTCCGCTGCTGTTGTGTGCTTGGTATCTAATGTTAGCGTTTTCTTGCAGGAGATGGAGTGATCTTTAACTTTTGTCTCAGTACAGTCGGCAAAAATTCATTGATAAAAAGTACTGACCATGAAAATCTGACCGTGGAATCAAAGCAGGGGTTTTTATTTCTAAAATGAAAAATGTTATGAAAAAGATGTATATGAACATCATATTTTGAAAGTTGTGTGATTATAGTTTGATTTGCCAAGCACAACTGCTTTCATTTTTCTTTTTGCTTTAAAACAAGATGCATTATCTTGGAGAAGAGAGAAATTGTGCAGAAGCTTTAGGAAAACTGAAATATGTGGAATACTTGTACCAGCATCACCCCATACTGCTGGCATAGTGACAGTAGTGAAATGGGCCAGTGTTATGGAGAGGTTTTTATTAGCCTCAAATAAAGGAGGTATGTGTTTAGTCATCAAATTACTTGACTTAGCTGTAGAGACAATCTCTCTCTTTCTGTCTGTCTCTCACTAAGTCTCTCTCTCTCTCAGTCTCTCTCTCTTTCTCTTTCTATCTGTATGTCTGTATCTGTATACAAGTGTCATAGTACATGTATGTTTAATTTATTTATTTTTATTATGATTTAATTTTAATTATTTTTCTGAAGCATCATACAGTGAGTGTTCCACCCCACTAACGGCGGCGGTGTTAGATTTGATGTTTGAGCTAGAGTTAGGGGAAGAGGACTATGGGCTCGTTTTACCTCAACCAGAAGAGGACTCGGAGCCCATCCTTGGGGAGTGGCTGGAAGGCACGCTGTCGCCTGAGGAGGACACAGAGCCCCCCATCTCCTCCCCCTTCCTCCCACGTCTGGAGGTGCAAGGGGAGAGCAAGCGCAGTCGGCAGCCGTCGACGGACGAGCCCCCCAGCCTGGTGCCTGACAAGCGGGAGCCTGATGGGGTGAGTGGCATCGACAGCTTGATGATGATGATGATAAGAATGATAATGATAATAGTGTGTATTCACAAAGTGCTTACCCTGTGGCACTAGGTGCATTATACAAATAGGAGCAGGATGGGGTGAGTGGCATCGAAAGCTTGATGATGATGATGATAAAATGATAATGTTAATAGTGTGTATTCATATAGTGCTTACCCTGTGGCACTTGGTGCATTATACAAATAGGAGCCTGATGGGGTGAGTTGCGTCAAAAGCTTGATGATGATGATGATGATGATAAGAATGATAAAGTTAAGAGTGTGTATTCATATAGTGCTTACCCTGTGGCACTTGGTGCATTATACAAATAGCAGCCTGATGGAGTGAGTTGCGTCGAAAGCTTGATGATGATGATGATGATAAAATGATAATGATAATAGTGTGTGTTCATATAGTGCTTACCCTGTGGCACTTGGTGCATTATACAAATAGGAGCCTGATGGGGTGAGTGGCATCGACAGCTTGATGATGATGATGATGATGATAAAATGATAATGATAATAGTGTGTGTTCATATAGTGCTTACCCTGTGGCACTAGGTGCATTATACAAATAGGAGCCAGGTGGGGTGAGTGGTGTTGACAGTTTGATAATAATAGCAATAGTAATAGTAATAGCCCTTATCCTGTAGCTCTAAGCACATTTAATAATCAAACCTGATGGTATTAGTGGTCTTGACACGTAAATAAAACAACAACAACAAAAAACACACCAGAAAATAATGTCAATGAAAAGAAATGAAAAAAGAGAGAGAAAAATTGTGTGTTTTGTGCTTTTGCCTGTGGCACAAATGGAAGTCTGATGGGCTGAGTGGTGTCTAAACTGATATTTTAAATAGTGCTCACCTGTGGCATCATGCACATTTGACAAAAGGGAACCTGATGGAGTGAGTGGTGTTGGCAGGTTATTGATTAAAAAGAAAAAGTGTGTTCATAAAGTGCTTACCTTGTTGGTGGACGTTTGGATACAGTATAGCTATGTCACATATCAGATGAAGCACTTTTTCTGATTCCCTACTGTTGGATTGTCATTCTTCCATCCCCCTCACCCATTTCACTTAGGATTATTGACAGAGTCAGTGAATGCATACACACACACACATGCATGCGTGCATGCAAGCTACACACACGCACACCCTTACACACGCCCACACCCACATGCGCGTGTACACACACACACACACACAGGAATAAACTCTCGGGGACCAACACAGAAAGACCATCACCCCACACCACCCCCCGTACCCCTCAACCCACACACACACACACACTCTCTCTCTCTCTCTTACACACACACTACAGCACATCTCAGTAAGTATTATTTGATTCAAGAAAACCAGTCAGGTTTTCAAGAACACCACTCAGTGCTATATAAATACCATTATTATTATTATTATGAATGAAAATACATACTCACAAACTGTCTTTTCCACGACCCTGAAACAATTTATATATAAATCTAGTTTAACATATTCTGGTGGAACGTTCTTACCCTCACTGTCTCAGTTCCAAATTATTTTTATTAATGATGTAAGGATGTTGCTTTTGTATGTATAATTGTGTCGACATCATGTATATATGTTTGTTTGCTATTTGTCGGTATACTGTTTTTCCCCATTGAATTTGTGCGTCTTATCGTGCTTCGATTTTTCATGTTATCCTCTTCCTACCCCTCTCCATTTTTTCTTCTATTTTCTTGTCTTTTCTTTTTTCTTGTTTTTTTTTTCTGAGGGCAGGATGAAAAAAAGCTGTACAGGCTTATTCTTTTACCCTCAGTAAAGATAATTTTGACTTGACATGTGCATGCATTCATGGATGCACCACCCCCCTCCACACTGACACTAGAAACTGTTGTTTTTTGCCATCAGTATTTGGAGTTCACTTGTGGGATGTTAACTTCTAACTTCTAACCTTACTTTATCAATTTTTTTTCAGAATTATTGGTAGTGTTTCTTTTGTCCTTTAACACAGATGTGAATTTTGATGCTGTGTCGCATCAAAAGAATTTGATATTTCAGTTCATTGCTTTGGCGTCCAACGTGCTGAGCTTCATGAACATGTCCATCATCAACTCCTCTGATGTCAACATCCGCAAACTGCTCAAGTAAGTATGGATGTTGTTTTGATACTTGTATTTCTCTCCTTTTCACCCACCCAGCACACACCAAGTCAAACATGAACATAGTTTTCAGTTTAAAGTTTTGTAAAATGCTTGTAGGATCTCAAGGCCTGACAAGTGTAGCTAGGTGAGGATTCTGGTCTCGAACCCTTGCTCCACTTGTTTTGAAATTTTATTAAAAATTTTTTTTTATTAGTTTGGTACTATACTTTGACGCCGGCATGAAACCAAAACTGCATTTACGCCAGTTACATTAGAGAGCAAGTATAGAGAAAAAAGAAATTAATACAGAGAAAAACAGTTTCAGTGTGGGGAAAATATATCGTTCTCTTTCTTTGCTGTTGATCTGTGGTGATCTCTGTCAGTGCAGCTTTGTTGCCATTTTAACACTTGTCTGTTGTTGTATTCTGTCCACCCCACCCCTTGCCCTTGCCACTCTGATTTTCAGTGTGGCTAAGAACATTTGCACCCACCTACATTGCAGTGGACAGTCATTCATGTGTGTGTGCCAACTTTCATCAGTGCATGCCTGCATGCACCTATGCACCCATACAAACCCCTCACTGCCACCCCCACACCCATACACCTCCATCCACTTGTTCACACACACACACACACTCTCACTGTCATACACTCTCTCATTTTTTTGTTCATGCACACATTTGTACACTTAAATGTCATGTTCACATACTTTGTGTCCTGCTTGTATGCACTGCAAATGTGTGTACACATACAAACAAAACCAAACAACCAAAAAAAACACCAAAATACTTGTTAATCCATTTGTGAAATGTAGAGTGGTGCACTTAGACACGCAATAGAACCTACAGCAACAAAAGGGTTCTCTAAAAATCTGCAAAAAAATCCAGTTTGATAGGAAAGCAGATACGCTCGCACTGTTGTAGAAAAAAAAAATGTCACTGCACTGTAGTGAAGTGCTCTTCTTGGAGAGAGCAGCCTGAATTTCACACAGAGAAATCTGTTGTGACAAAAAGAACAGAACACAGCACAACACAGCACAGCACAACATGACATGACACAACACAATATGACACGACATGACAGCTCAACTTGGCAGGACATGACACACATGACATGACACAGCATAACTGTAACCTCTCTGTGTGTGTGTGTGTGTGTGTGTGTGCGCGTGTGTGCAGGAACTCTCTGAGTGAAGAGCATGTACACATACTGGCGGGACTGGTGCGTGACCTGGACCGTGAGATCGCTCGCAGCGGGCACGGTGAGGAGGGTCAGAGTTCACGCTTTTCTGCTTCTTTTGTTGCATGCTGTGCTGTGCGTTTTTGAGGTGTTGGTGGTAGTGGGCTTGTTTGTATGTTTTTATGTGCGTGTGTGTTTGTGTGTGGAGGAGGATTATTTATTTTATTTTATTTATTACAATTGTGTGTGTGGTTGACAATTTTGCTGCATGTGTTTGGTTGACAATTTTGCTGTGTGTATGCGATTGACAATTTTGCTGATGTTTGTTTCTTTTGTGATCTTGTCTGTTGCATATGCTTTGTTAAGGGTGAAAGGCAAAAGAAATGAAGCTTGTGAGTTACTGGTCTTGTGGTTTGAACACTAAGAAAGAACACCACCAACATGAGGTTTAAGGGTTTTGAGTCCTGGAAGAACAGATTTTTTTTTCTCTTCCTCACTCCCTCTCCCCACTTTCACTTCCTTTACTTCGTCCACAATCCTGGTCTAGGTAGTTGTCTTCTGGATGAAAAGAGAAACTGATGGTCTAAGTGTAGCTTGTATGTAGCATATAAAAAAGATTTGGTAGCAATAAAATTTTCCCCAACCTTATCCCTGAAAAAAGACTTGACTGGCATACAAATAGACATGCAGACAGGTTGAAAAAAAACAAAACAACAACCCTGAAATTTAAAAATGAAGTTGATTCTCTCTCTCTCCTGGAAGAGCATCCTGAATTTTATCAGTCAGTGAAAGCCTTGATTGATATGTAGAAGAATAAGGTAAGGATAGGTTTATTAACTCACTCCGGACAAAGGGCCCAGATCCGGGCCCAACTGTGTACAGCCGTTTCATATGAAGGGCTGCGATCAGGACCCTAGATAGTTTTGAATTTTTGGAGTGGCACCTAATTTCCATAATGACATTATGAGTTAAGATTATCTTAACTGACCTTTCCACTCTCCGCTACAACCAATGAATGCAATGTGTCTTGCTGTGCTTGTGAGCAGGAGAATTGTTTTCGTGGTGACTGGTTCATGTGAACAGTTGGTGTCTACAGTGGCGTCTGACCCTGTTTCATCTCAGTAACAAGGCAGACAACAGAATTAGATGAAGGGTCTTTATTGTAGCTATATAACGTTCTGACATAAGTTTACATTTGGGCCAACAGCAAAGTGAGAGCTGTATTATAAATGGTTTCTCCAGTCAATGAGAAATCATTTACAGCTTAGTCTTTTGTGAAGGACTATGACTCTCAAACTAGGAGGTAAAATTGCACTGGCTCTTAGTGCTGCAGCCTTGTGGGCTAGTTGGCCTTTGGGAACCATCCCAATGCCGACTCTCCTAAAACCCTCTTGGCCGAGAGAGTGGGGATTAACTTGGGCAAGACACTCTCCACTAGAATCAGATTCTAGCCCAAATAGTCAGAACAGCAGTTGCCTCCTCTGCTGTTTTGATGGTCATAGTCGTACACGATTGACTATCATATGTATAACGTTCTGAATTTAATCTGTTTCTAACTCTTTGTGCTTTCCTGAATTCGTTTACAAGTCATCAGTGTGTGCAAAATTCGAACAAAAAATATGGATACTTTCATCTTCTCACTGTATGATAGCATAAGAAGGGAGGAAGTTCTATATTTTGTCCTCAACTAACTCGTTATATTACTGATCAGTTTGGAAGTTTTCAGTTCATAAATTGTAACAGTTGTTTTTTGGTGATTTTATTTCTTACCCATACAAATGAGTTGTCTGTGGGGAAAGTCAGGGGAGGTAAATGGTTGTACTGAGAGAGATAAAATGGTTTTTTTGGTGAGATTGAATTTTGAATCCAAAACACTTAATTGTTGTTGAACTTTTGAACTCGGGGCTTTGAATTCTTTACATCTGTTTTGCTTTTGATTTGGTTGTACTGTGTGTGTGTGTGTGTGTGTGTGTGTGTTTGCATGCAAGTGTGTGCTGGAGTGTAAGAGATGTTGGGTCGAATGTGTATATTACTTGATAGTTTTTGAAAATGATGCTTTTATTATGATGGTGCTGTTTTGACTCTTTTATTCTGCTTTATCTTATGATGTGTTGATTTGATTGAATTTGAGTCTTGGACTTGTAAAGCGCTTAAAGCTTGCTGTTACTTGTGTCAAAGCACTGTATAAAATGAAATTATTATCACTGATATTTTTATTAATCATTCTTCTTCTTCTTTTTATCATTATTATTATTAATGTTATTGTCGTTTAAGTGAATTTTTTCCTTCTGGAAATTGCTGAGAGAATGTGTTTTTCAAATGAGTCCAGGCTTTGTAAATTTTGTTTACTGTTTACTGATATCTTTATTAATTTTTTTTGTTCCTTTCTTTCTTTCCTTCTCAAAAAACACTGTTTTTGTTATTGCACTTTTGAATTACTTGGGCTTTGAATGCACTACATAACTTTTGCTTTTGGTTTGGTTGTCGTTCATGTGTTCAAAGTTGCATTGCATACTGAAACTTTTGTTATCATTATTTTATCTTTTGGGGGAGAGGGGGTCATATTATTTATCTGTAATTGAATTTTCATTTGAAAATATGAATGGGGAAATCAGATTTCTTGTTATTTAAGAGGATTAAAACTTTTTTTTTCACATTTTCCATTTGCACTTGGGGAACTCGTACCGAGCAGGTTTGCCTCTTGTGATGAGTATCCAATAGAAAGTTGTTAGTCCAGGTGTGTGAGTGCTGGTTGCCAACTGTTGTTTTGTTGCTCTGTGTTTTCAGACAAGATGTATGAGGAGGTGTCCATCTCGGTGGCCAAGTTCAACCACAGTCTGATCGCAACCCAGTCCATCTCCGAACCCCTTCAGGTAGTTGTATTCCTGGCTTGGGTGAACAGCCGTCAGGGCGGTGAATTCACATCCACTCTGTCTAGGGTTTAGAACCATAGCCTTTTTTACAGCCATCAAGGCGGTGAATTCACATCCACTGTGTCTAGGGTTCAGAACCATAGCTTTTTTTACAGCCATCAAGGCGGTGTATTCACATCCACTGTGTCTAGGGTTTGGAACCATCAGAACCATAGCCTTTTTTACAGCCATCAGGGCGGTGAATTGACATCCACTGTGTCTAGGGTTCAGAACCATAGCCTTTTTTACAGCTATCAGGGCGGTGAATTCACATCCACTGTGTCTAGGGTTCAGAACCATAGCTTTTTTAACAGCCATCAGGGCGGTGAATTCACATCCACTGTGTCTAGGGTTTGGAACCATCGGAACCATAGCCTTTTTTACAGCCATTGGGGGGGTGAATTTACATCCACTGTGTCTAGGGTTTGGAACCATAGCCTTTTTTACAGCCATTTGGGCGGTGAATTCACATCCACTCTGTCTAGGGTTCAGAACCATAGCCTTTTACATCCATCAGACAGTGAATTCACATCCACTGTGTCTATGGTTCAGAACCATAGTTTTTTTTTACAGCCATCAGGGCGGTGAATTCACATCCACTGTGTCTAGGGTTCAGAACCATAGCTTTTTTACAGCCATCAGGGTGGTGAATTCACATCCACTGTGTCTAGGGTTCAGAACCATAGTTTTTTTTTACAGCCATCAGGGCGGTGAATTCACATCCACTGTGTCTAGGGTTCAGAACCATAGCTTTTTTACAGCCATCAGGGTGGTGAATTCACATCCACTGTGTCTAGGGTTCAGAACCATAGCTTTTTTACAGCTGTCAGGGCGGTGAATTCACATCCACTGTGTCTAGGGTTCAGAACCATAGCCTTTTTTACAGCCATCAGGGCGGTGAATTCACATCCACTGTGTCTAGGGTTCAGAACCATAGCCTTTTTTACAGCTATCAGGGCGGTGAATTCACATCCACTGTGTCTAGGGTTCAGAACCATAGCTTTTTTAACAGCCATCAGGGCGGTGAATTCACATCCACTGTGTCTAGGGTTTGGAACCATCGGAACCATAGCTTTTTTTACAGCCATTGGGGTGGTGAATTTACATCCACTGTGTCTAGGGTTTGGAACCATAGCCTTTTTTTTTACAGCCATTTGGGCGGTGAATTCACATCCACTCTGTCTAGGGTTCAGAACCATAGCCTTTTACATCCATCAGACAGTGAATTCACATCCACTGTGTCTAGGGTTCAGAACTGTAGCTTTTTTTTACAGCCATCAGGGCGGTGAATTCACATCCACTGTGTCTAGGGTTCAGAACCATCGGAACCATAGCCTTCTTTACAGCCATTGGGGCGGTGAATTTACATCCACTGTGTCTAGGGTTTGGAACCATTGGAACCATAGCCTTTTTTACAGCCATCAGGGCGGTGAATTCACATCCACTGTGTCTAGGGTTTGGAACCATAGCCTTTTACATCCATCAGACAGTGAATTCACATCCACTGTGTCTAGGGTTCAGAACTATAGCTTTTTTTTACAGCCATCAGGGCGGTGAATTCACATCCACTGTGTCTAGGGTTCGGAACCATCGGAACCATCGGAACCATAGCCTTCTTTACAGCCATTGGGGCGGTGAATTCACATCCACTCTGTCTAGGGTTCGGAACCATAGGCTTTTACATCCTTCAGACAGTGAATTCACATCCACTCTGTCTAGGGTTTGGAACCATAGCCTTTTTTACAGCCATTGGGGCGGTGAATTCACATCCACTGTGTCTAGGGTTCAGAACCATAGCCTTTTTTACAGCCATCAGGGCGGTGAATTCACATCCACTGTGTCTAGGGTTCAGAACCATAGCCTTTTTTACAGCCATCAGGGCGGTGAATTCACATCCACTGTGTCTAGGGTTCAGAACCATAGCTTTTTTTACAGCCATTGGGGCGGTGAATTCACATCCACTGTGTCTAGGGTTCAGAACCATAGCTTTTTTTACAGCCATTGGGGCGGTGAATTCACATCCACTGTGTCTAGGGTTCAGAACCATAGCCTTTTACATCCATCAGACAGTGAATTCACATCCACTCTGTCTAGGGTTCGGAACCATAGCCTTTTACATCCTTGAGACAGTGAATTCACATCCACTGTGTCTAGGGTTCGGAACCATAGCCTTTTACATCCTTGAGACAGTGAATTCACATCCACTGTGTCTAGGGTTCGGAACCATAGCCTTTTACATCCTTGAGACAGTGAATTCACATCCACTGTGTCTAGGGTTCAGAACCATAGCCTTTTACATCCATCAGACAGTGAATTCACATCCACTGTGTCTAGGGTTCGGAACCATAGCCTTTTACATCCTTGAGACAGTGAATTCACATCCGCTCTGTCTAGGGTTCGGAACCATTGCCTTTTACATCCTGAGACAGTGAATTCACATCCACTTTGTCTAGGGTTCAGAACCATAGCCTTTTACATCCTTGAGACAGTGAATTCACATCCACTTTGTCTAGGGTTCGGAACCATAGCCTTTTACATCCTTCAGACAGTGAATTCACATCCACTCTGTCTAGGGTTCGGAACCATAGCCTTTTACATCGTTCAGACAGTGAATTCACATCCACTCTGTCTAGGGTTCGGAACCATAGCCTTTTACATCCTTCAGACAGTGAATTCACATCCACTCTGTCTAGGAAGGAAGGCAGGATCCAGTCCACTCCTGCTGTGTTAAACTTCCCTAACTGAAGTCATGTACCAAGTCACACGGTGGTGGAGTGAGGAAATTTTGAATAAAGTGCCTTTCCCAAGGGCACAACAACCATGGTGAAGCAGGGTATTGAACCCTGATCAGTATGGTGTTTTGTCCTTGGGACTGCAGACTTGGGCCCTGCCCAGTTCTTTTTTATTTGGCTTGTTTTCACTTGTGTCAGAATTCAAGGAGGGACTGTGTTCCTGGTTCTTTGGATCTCATTCTGACTTCCCTTTGCCTTTAAAAAAAACCCAAAACAAAACAACCCCCCCACACACCCACACCCACACACACGACTGTGTCTGGGGCAGTTGAGATGAATGGCATGAAAATAACACAGTTGAGACAGCACAAATGAGGATGGGATTGTTTTAAAAAAAAAAAAAAAAAGAAAAGAAAAAAAAGAAACACATGCACGCACGCACACACCACACACACACACACACACACACACACACACACACGCACAAATCAATTTACAGTATCTTGACAATTTTTTTCCCCATCCTTCCTCAGGACCAACTCTTGAACTACCTGAACGTGGGGACAGGCACCCCTCCCCCATCTGCCGCTGCCTCTGCTGCCGCCGCCACCACCACCACCACCACCTCCACCTCCTCCACGACCGACCCTTGGCCCCTCACCATCCCCACCCATACCCTCACCCTGCTAGTGGAGATCCTGTTGCTACGGCAACAGAGGGAGAGAGAGCGGCAGACTGGACGTGTGGGGGTGGACGCCATGATTCTGTCCATCTGGACCCGCTTCCTCTCCTCCCTCAAGACGTCCATTCTGAACTTTGACAATCGCACCGAGCAGTTTGAAGGTAACGCCTTGCTGTACAAGGTGCAGAGTCCTTTGCTACAAGGATGCAAGGCTAAAATACATGGATGTTGGTGCTGGTTCCTTTTGTTGTTGTTTTTGTGTGTGTGTGTGTGTGTTTGGAAACTGTCAACTGCCTGATTACGGAGGAAAGTGGATTTTGAAAAAGATGTGAAAAGTGTTGAGTTACCCGATGCATGTGTGTGTGTGTGTGTGTGTGTGTGTGTGTGTGTGTGTGAGTGAGCGAGCACATGTTTGTTGGTATGCTGCGTGTGCATTTGCATATACTACTTCTTATACTCTTCTTTTTCTTGTCTTCTTTTTCTTCTTTGTCTTCCTCTTCTTCTTTTCTTCTTGTCCTTCATCTTCTTCATTATTGCCGTCTTCTTTTTCTTTTGAATATTGCTCTTCTTTGTTGTCTTTATCATTGTTGTCTTTGTCTTCTGGTTTTTTATTTTATTTAAAATATTCTACTCCTCCATTTTCTTTGTTCTTCTTCTTTCTTTTTCTTTGTTCTTCTTTCTTCTACTTCTCTTTTTTCTCTGTCATCTTCTTTGTCTTCTTTACCTTCCTCTTCTCCATGTGCTTCCCTCCACCACACACACTGACTGCGTGTTTTCTTTCTGTCTGTTGGGGTGCTCTGGGACAGACGTGAACGTGGAACACCTGCAGGTGCTCATCTTCCTCTTCCACAGCCTGCAGCTGTCGCACAAGAAGACACTGCTGGTGCAGGTGGCACACATCATCATCACCGTTGCCGAAATGGACCCCAAGTATGCGCTAGTGCTGGTTGATGAATGTTTTTTTGTTTTTTTTGTTTTTTGTTTTGTTTTTCTGTGTTTGTGGGGCAGGGTTTTCTTCTGGGCTGATGTGTATCAATGTAATTGATTGATCTATATACCTTTGCATCTGTATGTGTGTGTATATGAATCAGAATCAGAATTAGAATCATATTTAATTGCCATGAAAACTGTAAATGAAAGGTTTATAGACACAACAGTAAAGGGTAAAAAGAGTGTGTGTGTGTGTGTGTGTGTGTGTGATTTCAGTCTTGCACAAGATTTGCATGGTTTCCTGTTTGGATGAAAATTTAAATCCTTGTTTCACTACACATACTTTAACGTGACCCACTAGTGCAGACTCTGAGGAGAATCCTTGTTATTTCAGACGCAGCAGGTGTCTCTGTCAGATGTCTTGGGATGATTTGCTTCAAAGAGGAATGTGATCATAATGAGCATTTGATTACACATACTAAACCATACCTTGACCTACTGGTTCAGACTTCAGCAGGATCTGATACAGTCATGTTCAAAATACTATCCACCCAAGTGAAGAAATCAAAAATAGCCTGAACAATTATGATAATAATTATAATAGTGTTAACACAGTCTGAACCCAGTCCTGTGCAAAACACCACCCCGTCCAGGCGGAGAAATCAAAATTAGCTTGAATAATTATGATGATAATCATAACAGTGATAACACAGTCCGATCCCTGTCCTGTTCAGATGTCTACTCCGCCAAAGTGGTGAAATCAAAATAGCCTGAATAATTATGATGATAATCATAATAGTGATAACGCAGTTTAATCCCTGTCTTGTGCAGAATACTTCTCCACCCAAGTAAAAAAATTGAAAGTAGCCTGATTAATTATGATGATAATCATAATAGTGATAACACAGTTTGATCTCTGTCTTGTGCGAAATACTACTCCGCTCAAGTGGAGAATTGTAAGTTGCCTGAATAATTATGATGATAATCATAATAGTGATAACACAGTTTAATCCCTGTTGTGTGTGAAATACTACTCCGCCCAAGTGGAGAATTGAAAGCAAATTGTGATGATAGTCATATGTGATGAAACAATGCGTTTTAATCTTGGCCGATGCCTGCAGGCGCCTGGGAGAGACGGTGCCCCTGCCCCTCAGCCGCCTGATGCTGGTGTTTGAGTACCTGCTGCACTACCTGTACGACCCGCCCCCGGCCCTTATGGACCAGGTGCAGTGGAACCTCTTCACCGTCTACACCTTACCCCATGGGCGGGGAGGGGAGGGAGGAGGAGGGGCAGGGGGGGCCGCCCCCCGTACCCCTCAGTACTTCCACTGCCGGGAGGTCGAGGACCACTTCCGCAAGAGCATCCTGGCCTTGGAGGGGACGGAAGGTGGGTTTTGTGGGGGTTGTGTGTGTGTGGTGGTGGGTGGGTGGGGGAGTGTGGTGATTAGGAGATTGTGGAGGGATGAAGGGGTGGGTGAAGGGGTGGTAGGGTGTGGATGGTGTAGTGTGTTAGTGTTGTGTGTGTGTGTGTGACTGAATGAAAGGATGGAGTTAATGAGTGTGTGTGTGTACGGATGTGCATTTTTACTTTTTGTGAGAATGCATGTAAATGTGTCTGCTTGTGTACACGAGTAGCTAAGTGTGTGTGTGTGCTTGTGCTTGTGCGTACATGAGAGAGAGAGAGGTAGAGGGTATGCATTTAAGAGAATCATGTTCAGGTGACATGTATTGATCGTATCAAACTGTTGCAAGCTACAGCCAGTGTTCTCTCTCTTCTGCCAATGTTTGTGTCTTGATACTGTGCTAAGACATGCCAGGAACTCCTGTCTGTGTTGAGCATGTTGTGATCATGTCTGGTAGGTATATCTCATTTAATTACTAATTGATTAATTGTGATAATTTGTCTGCAGTTGGTAACATGAAACCACGCTTCTACAACTTGAGTCCTTCAGACAGTCCCACCCAGGATGTGCCCAAGATAGATGGGCTGGTGAGTATTGTTTTGTCATTGTTTCCGGGTTCTTGCCGTTGTTTTTGGGTTTTGACACCACATTCAAATAGATCATTGGTTGTGTGGTGAAAGAATGCTTAACTTTAACGGAAAGTGATGATGAGCTGGATAGTGTACCCTTTTGTCAGCTAGATAGTTTGGTCATTGTTTCCTGTGTGGCCAAGTTTTGAAACCAAGCGCAGACATATCTGTCATCAGTCGTGAGATGAAAGAAAGCTGTAACTTAAAGCTGTAAACACTGACAATTGCAGATTTGGACTAATATACTAGTTTGCATTGGATGGACAAAAAGAAATGTACCTATAGTTACTGCCCTTCCTCCAGTTACCTCCCATGTATTCAAACGCAGCGTGACAAACCCACCCCTCGTGTGTGCAGGCGTGCACGTGCCTGCTGTCCAACCAGGACAATGTGGACTATGGCCTGCTGTACTCGTCCTGCATCCGACTGCTGATGGCTGGCTCTCGCTGTGACTTCACCAAGAGCAAGCTGTCCCCACTGGTAAGCTTTTGTTTTTTACTGGGGGCTTGGTCCGCTTCAAGTTGTCCACAATAGACCACAAATTTGGAAGGAAATTGAAATGTCATATATAATGAAATTCAATTTTTGAAGAGAAATGTAAACCAGAATTTTGGAACAGAAATCGGTAGACCAGAATTCCAAAACCACAGAAAACAAAACAAAACCCAAAAAAAGCTTTCACCGTTGTAGTTTGAGGCCTGTCTGTGATGTAACTTTTATACCCCATCTCACTCTCTGTTTCCATGTATACACAAGTACACATATGTATGACCAGTAGGTCAAGGTATGGTTTCAGTATGTTTCCATGTTCACAGATTCAGATGCTCCAGAGTCGGCTGCCAATTTTTCTCGATCTGGATCTTGGAACGAACTTAATCTTTTGCTTCATCAAATTTCTGCGCTCCACTCTTCCCGATCTGAACTTTAAACCTACCTCTTTTCAAACAAGCTTACTCCTCCATTGAATCTTTCTGGTCTTTACTTTCTTTTGATTTGTGAATGACCGGTGTGAAAGCACTTTGATTTGTCTGCACTAGATTCAGCATTATGCAAATATGTTGTTATTATTATGATTATGTACAGGACGCGTCAGCCATGCACTACCACTTCCTGTTGGTGTGGCGCCTGCTGGCCTGCCTGCCTCCGTCTGTGTCGTACGTTGACAAGGTGGGTGCCGGCACTGCCCCGGCAGGCAGCGGCTTCATTCTGCACACGCTGCGATGGATCCCCCGCCTGGCCCACAAGGCCTTCATCCCCTGGGTCAAGGTCAGTTGGTGATGTTTGGAAAGAATGATGGCTACGGAATTGATTTGGGAAGAATGTTGTGTCATGTTTATTGATGGTGGCAGAGTTTGAACAATGCGTGTCACAAATATTGACATCTGCAGTCTTTGAACAATATGTTTCGCTTGTATTGTTTGTTGTGGATTTGTAGAATTATGTGCCACAAATATTGATGGTAGCAGACTTTGAACAGTGTGTGTTGCATATATTGACGGAAGTGGACTTTGAACAATGTGTGTTGGATATATTGATGGTAGCAGGCTTTGAACAATGTGAGTCGCATATATGGATAATAGCATACTTTGAACAGTGTGAGTCGCATATATGGATAATAGCATACTTTGAACAGTGTGAGCTGCATATATGGATAGTAGCAGACTTTGAACAATTTGAGTCGCATATACGGATAGTAGCAGACTTTGAACGTTTATTGCATATATTGATGGTAATAGACATTGAACATTCCCCCCCGCCCCCCACACCCCCTGAATTCAGCATTAGAAAAGAAAGATAAAGTGTGGAATTTTAAAAGAAAGTTCGTGAGTGAAGTGTGTAGGATGATGGTTGTAAATTTAAGAAAAGAAGTGGAAATCAGTGTAGAAAAGACAACATCTGAATGTGGCTGTGTATTTGTCATGGGAAATCCGGGTTCAACAGCATGTGAGATTGGGAAATGTGGATAATCACATTTAGAGAATTAGATAATGATTCTGGAATCACTTATTTATCTTGGAAAAAATGCAGATGTTGCTGATTTTTATTGTTGTTATGATGTATTTTTGTGGTTAAAAAAAAAATGTATGGATGATTGTATGTGTAAGCAAATGCACAGGTGTCTTATCTTGTGTATCTGTAAGTAGATGTGTCTGCTTCAGCTTACTACAAAAAAAAAAAGCAAAAAGAAAAAAAAGCAAATGCGTTTTGTTTGCTTGCGCTTTGTTTTGTTTTGTTCTTGATTGGACTTATTTGAGTAAATGCAGATTTGGAGATTTATAATGAATTATAGGGGGAAAAAAAGAGGAAGGGACAAAGTGGTCATAATAATGATTAAAAAAAAAATTTTTTTTGTTCCCCACCTGGCAGGACTGTCTGATCAAGCAAGGTCTGACGGCTCAGGTGGCAGAGAAGAAACTGGCCGCCGCCACAAAAAGCACAGACGACATCACTTTCGACGTCAGTCAGGCCGTAAAGCACATCAAACAGCTGGTGAGTGATATCAGTGGGAGTGATGTCTTTGATGATGGTGACAGCATCAGTACTATTTGATGTTCTGACTGTTGAGAAGGGATGGAAAAATTGAAAAGAAATTGAGTGGACGCACGACAGAAAGACAATGAAAAGATGTGAAATGTTGAGAGGAGATAGCAAGGAAGACTGACATTCAAAAGGAAAATAAACCCAGGAAATATATCTGGGCCGATTTTCTCTTGAATTGATTTAGAAATTGGAAGTGGTAAATAAAAGAAATCAAAAAGAAAATCTGGTCATCCTCTCAGAAAATAACTGAAAACTAATTGACTAGAAATGATTGTTTTAATCATCGAACAGTTTCTCCTGTAATTCCAGAGAAATTGAAAATAAATACTTACAATTGTTAGAAAAATAAGGTAAAAAAAAAGTGACCCAGAAATCACATGATTTTTCATGATTTTTATCAACCCAGACAGACAAATTAGTGATCAAAAGAAAGAGCAAAACAAAAGGTTTATAAATGTTAACTACTCTTCTATGTGGGTGCAGATATAGCTATTCCACAGTCCACACAAAAATGTATCTGAACAGTACTAGATAGATAGGATGTTGGTCACCACACTATTAAGTTACTATTGTTTTACAGATTACATGTTGGGCTCATTGGTATCCATTTGAAACACTCAGAAACAACACTACAAAAGCTTCTTCTCCTTTATCTTGTTCCTTGGAGCCTTGTTCTAACACTAATTCATCAGTTTTTGGCAGTCTAAAATGTTGAGTCAGTCTACTAGCTGCCGTCTTAACGAATGCGTCCAGTTTAAATGTAGTTCATCTTGTGAACAAACTCTCACACACAGATGGTCTGTGTCTAGGGAAGAAGAACCATTTAGAAATATTAAACTGTCATTTGCAAACATATGTTACTACCCTTTAAGTATTGCAGTCTCAGTGAAAATCGCGAGATTCCTACGCTTAAATGTAAGCGGAACAGCTTTGTCGCTGTGGTCGTGCTCAGCACATATGTATGCAGAACAGCGCGATAGAGTCATTGGATTTTCATGCAACACAAAAGACGGAATGAAAATTTTGGAAGAAAATTTCCTTTTAAACCATATATCATGTTGACAGTGCTGTTTCTCTTCCCAGGCTGTGGAGGTGCCAGTGGTGGTTGAGAGGAAGATGGTGGGCAGAAAGGAGCTGCCTGGCCTCTCCACCATTCTCATCCTGGATGCTGCTGTCGCCAAGGTGCAGGTCGTCCTCGATGACCTCTTCTCTCGATCCTCCTCCTCCTCCTCTGTAAGTTTGGGGTGCAGGTCTGGATAAGTGTTGCTGTGTGTGTGTGTGGGCGTGTACATATGTGTGTGTGTGTGTGTGTGTGGGCGTGTGTGTGTGTGGGCATGTGTGTGGGTGTGTGTGTGTGTGGGCGTGTTTGTGTGTGTGTGTGTCTCTCTCTCTCTCTCTACCTCCCCCTCCCTCCCTGCCTGCCTGCCTGTCTGTCCGTCGCTCGCTCTCCTTCTCTATCTCTGTTGGCAGTAAGGCAGCCTGTTTCACAAATGACTATGTTTGTAAAGCACTTCGAGCTGGGTCTTTGACCCAGGATAGGTACTATATAAGTATCCATATTGGTCAGTTGGAGAAAACGTGGTTTTGTTAGAATTAGCAAATCTGGTAAAGGTTTAAAGGCTCTGAGCTGTAGTGTGTTTGAAATGGAAAGGATGGTTGAATGTGTCTTTTGTGTGCTGTTGTGCTTGTTTCCTGTCATCTTTGAGTGGGAGTTTAGACACTGATCTTATGAGTATGTAGGTGACCATTAGATTAATTCAAAGAGAAAATGTGTCAGGGCAACATTAGTTTCAAGTTGCATTTTTTTTTTAACTGTTGTATATTTCAAAATCACATTATTGCAACTGCTGAATACTGAAGGGCACATTATTCTAACTGTTGAATATTCAAGGACCACTAGGTATTGAGTGAAGAAAAGAAAGGAACAAAAAGAACTGGGAGGAGGACAGAAAAAGCAATGTGACAGAAATATTACGAACATCGATCATGATGATGAATATCAGAGAACACTAATTATGGTGATGACGAAGAACTGACATTGATGATGATGATGTCTGTGAGCGTGACTGATATCAACGATAATGATATTGACTTTGAACTTGAATTGGCATTGATGACTGAACGTGAAGTGATATTGATGACGATGATGATGTCTGTGAACGTGAACTGATATTGATGACGATGATGATGATGACTGTGAACATGAACTGACGTGGTGATGATGATGGTGATTGTAAAACAGGGAGAGACGGAATCCAAGAAGAATGTGAAGGTGGTGATGGACTTGATGCCTGCTGTCCACAACCTGATTGAAACCTACAGCATGTTTGTCAAGTCAGTCTTTTTCCTTTTTCTTTTTTTTTTAATTTATTTTTTTTATTATCATGGTTATTGTTTTAAGTAGCTTACGATATTCTTGGGATTAGTATTGTAGTTTTATTTTAGTTAATCCCTTGATTAACTCATTCTGTACTGCCCGATGACTTCCTTGATTATACTCTCTGTACTGGCCGTTTGTTTAAGTCACAAGAAAAATATCTTTAAAAAAAAAAATGCAAGTACATACAGCTGTGAAATTTTGTGATGATATAAAGAATATAATGGACTAACATTTGGCAAAGTTTCAAAGCGCTCACTCAGTTATTGACTGATTTATCATATTTGGAAAAAAAGATCCATGTTTTTCACAACTGACATAAAGGGGAGTTTTTCTCATATAACAGAAATTTTACAAATGTGGTCTTTTGTAACCATGGACACTTCCTAATTGTTGCAATTGAATGGGAAAATGTGTATGCACAGTGGATATTCACAATAGAATCAGTTTGCATTCGACTTTGAGCCACAGTTTTTGCCGAAGTTGAGGCGCCATCTTGTTGAGAGCAAGCGAGACAGCAGAGTTGGGTGACTGTACACTCGCATGTATTGTAAAACAAAGGCCTTTTCAGCCACAATAAAAAGTACAGGTGCACTTTTGGGAGACTGTAGAACAGAGCTGTGCTGATTAGTTTCGCACAAATCCGTTAACCCATGAACTACAAATTTTAGAACTCGCGGTACACTATTGTACCACAATAACAAAGCATTGTGGGCATGAGGTACGCAAAGGCGTGCCTTAGTATAGAAGGAGTGAATGTTGCCTTTTTATGGATGATAAATCCTGGATTACTGTTGCCTTTTTATGAATGATGATGCTTGCATTACTGTTGCCTTTTATGGAAGATAATCCTTGGATTACTATTGCCTTTTTATGGAAGTTAATATCTGGCTCACTTTTGGATTTTTAGATTACTGTGGCTTGTTTTCATTTTATTGAAGATAACCCTTGTATAACTGTTACCTTTGTAACTCTGTGGAGTATTGTTACGTTTTTATGGATGATAATCCTGGATTAATGATAGTGGGTTTTTTTTACAGTTAAAAAATAATCCTTTCTGCCTCTGAAGATGAATTTTATTATACACATTTACCATTGTGTTAGGGCATTGCTGTATATGTTGATGGATTAGGGCTGGAAGTTTGAAATGTGATGAAAACAACCAGTTACACATGCAGACGTGCTTGAACATGCATGCGTGCGTGCAGGCACGCACACACACACACCCACCCACACACACACGCAGTGATACAGAGAAGTTAAACGCTGACAACAGTGACAGAATTTCTCCCCGCCTTTCCCACAGGTCGTGTGTCATGCTGGAGGTCTCGGAGTCAGACGACAAGACGATGACGCCCCAGCGCCTCCGGGCCTACAGCCGTGTGCTGAGCGTTGGGTCCAGCATGAGCGGCAAGGTGGCCGGGTTCGGATCCGTGATGATGTCCCTCCTGCCCAGCCCCGTGAAGAACGCCATTGAGAAGTGGGGGCTCTCCGCCATCAACGAGTTCCCTCCCATGTTTGCCTGGGTCAGTGGGTTGTGGGTTGTGTTTTTGTGTTTTGTTGTTTTTGCTTTGTGTTGTGTTGTTTTTGTTTTTGCCTTGTGTTGATTTTCTGTTGTGTTGTTTTTGCGTTGTGTTGATTTTCTGTCGTGTTGTTTTTGCTTTGTGTTGAGTTTTGCTTTGTGTTGATTTTCTGTCGTGTTGTTTTTGCTTTGTGTTGATTTTCTGTTGTGTTGTTTTTGCGTTGTGTTGATTTTCTGTCGTGTTGTTTTTGCGTTGTGTTGATTTTCTGTCGTGTTGATTTTCTGTTGTGTTGTTTTTGCGTTGTGTTGATTTTCTGTTGTGTTGTTTTTGCTTTGTGTTGTGTTGTTTTTGCGTTGTGTTGATTCCATGGCAGTAGAATTAAGTCTGTCCTTATGGGTGGGTGAGTGCATAGAATGTTTTGTATTGCTGTGAGTTTTTTTCCCTTGTGTGATGCATTGCATTGTATTGCATTCAGGAAACATTTTATTTTTGTAAAATTACAGCAGATACAGCAAAGCTACAAGGAAATCTGAATTAAAAGCCATGGGTTTTTTGTTGGTTTTTTTTGGCCCTCCAGTGAGTTATCGACAGAGCAAGTGAGTTTGTACATGTGTTAACTGTGCATGACATGCATTCATACATGTGTTTGGATTGACGCACACTCATCACACACACTGCACCACGCCACACTACACTTTATCAAACCATGCTGCACCACACCACACCCACACACTCACACACACACACATATGCCCGTCCACATCCACACGCACGCACACACACATGCACACGCACACACACACACACACACACATGAGTTTGCAGGCGTGCACATGCTCACACGTAATTGTCATGAAATATTAATCAGAATGTAAATAAATCCTCCTTGTGTTTTCCAGAGGAATGCCTTTGCCAACGACACCATCCCCTGTGAGAGCTACATGGACGCCATTCACAGTGCCCACATGATCACACTGTCTGGTAAGTCAGCAGCACTGTAGGGAATGGACATTAGGTGGAACTTTCTCTCTTTGTGATTGCGGTCGTCACTTGAGCAAACTGCTTCCAGTAACATGTTTGTCCTTTTTTTTTTTTTTTTTTTTAACAGGATAGGGACAGAGAACAGGTGAAAGGGTGATTATACTGTGTAATTTATTTGCCTATGGTGGTTCCGTTTAGAAGAAAAAACATTTTGATTAGCTAATGTAACTTGATTAATCTTTTGTTTGGTGTCATATACTGTACCATGTCAAACTGATGCAAACTAGGCCTATGGTTTGCTCTGTTTGGCCAAATTTCGCGCGGCTAACAGTGAAAAGACGCCCCTCTTAGTCTGGCCCGCTCTTAGCCAATCAAACTTTTAATCTAATGTTTTGCCTCTTTATTCACCCCCTGCCTTACCCTCACCACTTTAATTTGTGTAGATAATAAAGATGTAAATCATGCAGGTTTATGCTCACTATAGATATGATATAAATGTAATTTGCAAATTGCGGTACTTGAGGAGTTGGGGTTAAAGAAAAGTTCACTTGTTTATAAATGTTTATTAACAGAGATACAAAACTATAACTATATGGAAAGAGCAGCAACAAGCTAAATGCTAAGGGTAGTTTAGTACAGACAGCATTGTGAAATTTATATTTAATTTGTGCATGGGGGTGGAGGGGAGCAGTGTTTTATGGTGCATACATAGGTTAGATCAGATGGCCCATGAGGAATTGGGTTCTGTTCAGTTGTTTTATAATCAGGTATTCCATTAAGCTGACCCACAGCCATGTATGCACATAAGCCAGCATACACAACAAGCAGGCACACAAGCCTGCATGTTGACCATGACACAGACTTTGCATGGGATAATATGGGACGTTCCAATGTGTTTCAGGCCAGCAGAGCTTCTGTATCCATGCCTCTATTCGTCACGTCCTGAGCGCCTTGGTCAGTTTCGGGAACAACCTGCTGACGTGAGTACCACCACCATTTTCTTTCAAACCTCTTCTTTTCCTTCAGCTCTGTGAAGAGTCATTTGGGTGAAGTTGTAGAATTTGACAGGAAAAATTGTGATTAGATACCATCTGTGTTTAGCTTTTTAGCACCAGACAGAGTGTTGTTTTTTAGTTATAGAATTTGACCGGAAAATTCTCCTGTAACACATGTAAAATGATGTTTTGCTTTCAGCAGTCTGTTGAATCTTTTGTATGCCATTTGAGATTATAAATGTTAAATCGTAACACTGTTGTGACAGCTTATGTAGATGATCAGTTTTATATATATATATAATCCTTGACTTGCGATAAGGGATATATCCCTTTAAGACAAGTACAGTTGAGACTATAAATGTTAATCAGAGTATAAAAGCAAGAAGTTAACATGAATTAACTCATTGAGCCTGTGTGCCCAAACTTTACTCTGCTCTTAAAATTCATCTCATTAAAATGGTTTCCATGTTCCTACATATGCATAAACCACAAAGAAAAGGAACTAACTTCAGCAGTATTTCCGGATATATCCGTATGTAATTTGGAGGAAAAACTGTCTTTTCTTTGTTCATTTCCCCCACATCAGTTTGGCATGGAAGCCTGCCGAAGCTAGCTTCATCAAATTGACAGTTCAGAGTAGCTAAAGCCTAAACTTTGAAGTATGTGTGGTTATTTAAAGAAGATTATCCCAGGTTATTTAAGGAAGATTATCTCAAAGGAAAAAAAAAAAAAAGGATTTATTTGAAGAAGGCTTTCAGGTGACAACGAGTTGTTTGTACTTGTCCCTGCAGGTGGAGTACTGACACCATGGCCAACAAGGAGTTCACCAAGGTTCTCCTTCCCCTGCTGTTTGATGCCACCACAGAGCACATGGCTGAGTCGGTCAGTTGATTCCTGTGGTGGTGCTTGTGTGTGTGTGTGCTTGTGCATGTGTGTGCGCGTGTGTGTGTGTGTAGGTGAGCTTTATTATTTGTGTGTGTGTGTGTACAGGTGAGGTTTCACATTGTGTGTGGGTGGAGGTGTGTGTGAAGAAACATGAAGAGAAGGAGAGAGAGATTTTTAGAGAAAGCACAAACTGCCAGGTGTTTATGAAAAGTAAATGCTTCTGTGAACCCTTTCTAGTGTTTGTTAGACATTCCTTTCAGCGCTGAGTGAAAAAAAGATTGCTTTTAGAATTTTTTTGCTTTGTATAATACATTAAAGTCATGCATTTCTCTTACATCTTTCCACAGTGTGTTGGGTTACTTTAAAAAAAAAATTATATTACCCTTCAGTTTTTGTTAATTGATTATGTACATCTCCATAAGGTGAGTGGTTCAATCCCAAGTTAGTTTTAGAATGCCAAGAAATTACCCCTGAGCATTTTGTAATAAGAATGAAAGTTAACAAATATTTGTAAATACTTGAGTGCAGATTTTATGGTAGGCGGGTCTGGTAAACAGATAATAACAACAACAATAACGATAATACTAATTCTAATTATCATTGATGTAGCACTGTCAAACATTTAAGATTTTTTTGTGTTGTTTTTTTTTGCTGCCCCATCATCTACACTGTTTCAGTGGCATTACTCACACACTGCTCATACCAAGCCCCCCATACACAGCCACACCTGGGTTCGTGTGTTGCAGTCCCAGTGCCAGCAGTCCACAGGGACCCACCAGTGTTATTTCAGAGTACCTTTGTTATCTTCTGCTGAAGGTGATGTATACCCTGGGTGTTATTATCAGAGTACCTTTGTTATCTTCTGCTGCAGGTGATGTATGCCCTGGAGCGAGTGATTGGTTCCTCCGACAGCGACGACTTCAACAGGATGATGTACGAACACGCTGTGGCCATCTGCCACGACATCATCGTCACTTACTCCGATGCAGAGAGGTGGGTGTCTTTTGTCGAGAAAAACGTATCTCACAAGTCCCAGATACATAAGTATATCTTTCAGTTAATGTCTGATATATATATATATATATATTTTTTTTTATAATTTTTTTATGCTGTTATCATTCACTTATCTCTTGATACAGAGAGCTTGGTGTCAGTGTGGATGTTAAGCTGTGTGGAATACTTTTTTTTTTCTGAAAGTTAACAAATATTTGTAAATACTTGAGTGCAGATTTTATGGTAGGCGGGTCTGGTAAACAGAGGGATGAAATGATAATGGTATTTATTTAGCACTGAATCTTGTGCAGAGACAAATCAAAGCGGTTAAAAATGGTCAGATGAATAATGGAGTTAGGAGTTTATGTGGGAATTGCAGCCTACAAACCCAGAGAGAAGGGGAACATGTTTTTTGAAAAGATGGAAATTTCCTTTTCATAGCAGTTTTAAACATTTGTATGCCACTGTTATTCATTCCTTGCTTGTGTGTATTCAGCTTGGTTTTACTTTTTGAACCCTTAATTCAACCACTTTTTGTTTTGTTTTGTTTTTTGCACTGGACTCAACTGTGGGCTGTGAGATTGTGTAGTTTGAGTGACAAGCTGGTGGATGCATAAATAATCTTCAGTCAGATGAATGAAGATGTAGTGTAGTGTACTGTACTGTACTGTACTGTACTGTACTTGCATTGCAACGTATGTGTTGTCACCTTGCAGTGGGTTGGATGAGAAGATCCTGCAGGAGTGCATCCGCTTCATTGACTCCATTGTGGAGAACCTGCCAGGGGCACGGGCCCTGGACTCTTTCTACAGCAGGACAGGAGGTGAGGGGACTTGGTGTTTGTCAGTTTGTGTGTGGGTGTGTGGAAGGGTGTGGGTGGGTGGATGATGGGTGTGTGTGTGTGCGTGAGGGGGGGCCTGCGGGGGGTGGATGTGTGTGGGGGTGGGTGGGTGCTAGATTTTTTTGTGGGATGGAGTGTGTGCTTGCATGTGTGTGCTTGCAAGAGTGTGTGTGTGTGTGTGTGGTGCATATGCGTGTGTGATGTCTGTGTATGTGTGTTGTGGCCATGAGTGTGGGTGTCTGTGTATGTATTTGCGTTGTATGCATGTGTGTGTTGGTACATGAGCGTACACCTGGTGGGACAAGGGTGGAGATTTTTCTGCTTTACCAGACCAGCATATGTGCAGACCTGCTAATGCACTTGTGAGATGATGAACATATATACAAGGTATGAGAATGTTGATATCCAAGCCTGGACATTGACCTTGGCTGAAGGTGCAGACATGGCCACTGCAGCCATAGTTATTGACCCATCAGTGCCCAACTTCTTTGTTATTTTGATGTGTGTTGTAGTATAATATGGTCCGAACTATGTGTTGTCAAGACAAGAAGTTCTGTGAAGTTTTGAGGCTGCGCTTTATGATCCAAATCGCCTTGTAATGTATAGTCAGTGAAATACAGTTTTGGTGTCAAATACTATAGAATGTCATGCAAAATAAGCCTTTCTGTTGGCCAAATTTTGCTGCTCATGCAGTTCTTAAGATGGTTCTGCCAGACTTGTCTGTGTAAAATAGGGTACAGGTTGTTTCGATGGGTGAAGAGTCCCAGCTATTGGTTTCACCCAATTTTGTAGCGAATGCAGTGCTGAGATGCCTCTGACAGGTTTGTGGTCTGCGTAAAATAGGGTATAGGTTGTGGTGATGGGTGAAGAGTGGATCTGTTTGGATATGGATACTGTTGTGTCTTTTATGTTGTGTGGTGTGTTGTATATTGATGAATGGTCTGTTGTACGTATATTGTTTCATTCTGCATGGTGTGTTTCAGAGCTGACCAACCTCCTGCTGTGTGTGGCCAGGGAGGGGGTCAGTGCCCCCTTTGTCACCAAGGTCCTCAAGTTCTTCAACAAGCTCTTCCAGCTGGGTCAGTCACTGCTCTCTACCTTCTTCTCTCCCTTGGTGGTGGTTCTCTCCCTTTATTGTTGTCCTTTCTTTTGTTGTTGTTTACCTCTGTTCTTCTTTCCTTTGGTTTTAGGTCTTCTTTTTTATAATTTTTGTAGTTTGAGTGGTTTCAGTGTTGTTATGTGCCCCGCTTTATTGAAAAGACAGTTTGATTATATTGTATTGGATCGTATTGTATTACACTTATGTCACAACAGATTTCTTTGGGCTGCTCTCCACTCTGAGAGCTGCGTTGCTACAATGAGAGTGCTACCCCTTTTTTTTTTCTTCTTTTTTTTTCAGCTTGCAATTATTTGTTTTCCTTTCAAAGTTGGTTTTTCTGTTGTTGTTTTCTGTATAGACATACTGTCTCTTGTATATACATTGTTATAAAAACTAGTTTAATTACACATACTTAACCGTGAGTAACTAGATATCCATACCAGGTCACATGTGTGGGAACTGTTTTCCTTTTTTGGTTACACATGTGGGAACTGTTTTGCTTTGTTGGTCACAAATACTGTTTTCCTTTTTTGGTTATACGTGTGGGAACTGTTTTCTTTTGCTGGTCACATGTGTTGGAACTGGTGTTTTTTTTTGTTCGGTCACATGTACTGGAACTGCGTTTTCCTTTGTAAGTCACATGTGCAGTAAATGTTTTCTTCTGTTTGGTCACATGTGTAGAAAATGTTTTCCTTTGTTAGTCACATGTGTAGGAACTTGTGTTTTCCTTTGTTAGTTACATGTGTAGGAACTGTGTTTTCCTCTGTTTGGTCACATGTGTAGGAAATGTTTTCCTCTGTTTGGTCCCATGTGTAGAAACTGTTTTCCTTTGTTAGTCACATGTGTAGGAACTTGTGTTTTCCTTTGTTAGTTACATGTGTAGGAACTGTGTTTTCCTCTGTTTGGTCACATGTGTAGGAAATGTTTTCCTCTGTTTGGTCACATGTGTAGAAACTGTTTTCCTTTGTTAGTCACATGTGTAGGAACTGTTTTCCTTTGTTAGTCACATGTGTAGGAACTGTTTTCCTTTGTTAGTCACATGTGTAGGAACTTGTGTTTTCCTTTGTTAGTTACATGTGTAGGAACTGTGTTTTCCTCTGTTTGGTCACATGTGTAGGAAATGTTTTCCTCTGTTTGGTCCCATGTGTAGGAACTGTGTTTTCCCTTTGTTAGTCACATGTGTAGGAACTGTGTTTTCCCTGTGTTAGTCACATGTGTAGGAACTGTGTTTTCCCTTTGTTAGTCACATGTGTAGGAACTGTGTTTTCCCTTTGTTAGCCACATGTGTAGGAACTGTGTTTTCCCTTTGTCCAGCGGAGAAGGAAGGAAGTGACAAGTGCTACAGCAGCCTGTGTGGCTGTCTGTCGGGGCTGGCCAAGGTGGACCCCAGTGTTCTGCAGTCTCTGCTCTACAAGATCTTCAAACCTCCACAGGTATGCTGCATATCACATACTTTCCAGTAGAACAACAATTATGATTGCACTGATACTAGTGATAGATTTTATTTATATTGCGCTTTTCCTAAACAACCAGAAGGTTCAAAGCACATTACTGTGAGACATATTTAGATGAGCACAGCACAGTACAGTAAGGTATGTTAAGACGAGATGTTAGCGCAAGAAAATCAGATATGCAAGAAAGAACTGGAATAGCAAGTCAGTGAATTGAAGAGAAGTATAAAGATATGAATGGGTATCTGACTTTTGGTTGGGGAAGGTTGAAATGGCCGAAGGGGAGGATTGGGCCCCACTTCGATGTGCTAGAGCCTTAGAGTAAGTAGATATGAATTAGCTGTCCCACTTGCCGTTAAAAGCTATGGGAGCTTTAACCTTTTTAATTGTGGATGTGTGTGTTGTGCTTTGTCAGGAGGAAGAGGAGGAGGACACCATCAAGCAGAACCGACACTTGCTGCACAGTCTGACTGTCTACATCGTCAAGGACTCTAGGTCAGTACAGGGGGAGGGTCTGGTGTCAGTATCCTGGTGGATTGAGCGTCTGAGGGTCCTGGGTTCAAGTCCTGGTTGTGTCACCTGGTTGGGAAAATGACGGGTATTTTATGCCAGTTCTATGCCTACCCCATCCCCAAACCCTCTCCTCCTACACCCCTTCAAAAAGCAAGCAACTCCCTCCCCATGGCCCCTCCACCTACAAACAAACAAAAGAAAAGAACAACAGCAACAAAAAACAACAACAAAAAAGAGGAAATACTTTCATTACTTTGACAATATCTTTTTTTTTTCTTTTCTCATTGTACTTGTCAGATTTTGTGAATCATCTTTGCAAACATTATGAAACATGAAAAAAAAAACCTAACCAAAAAGCTAACAAAAAAACAAAATACCCCCCCCCCCCCCCCTTCTCCCTCCAAAACAGAAGAAATCTAATGCAGTGACTAAACTCAAATAATGAGAAAGGAAACAGAATGGTAAAACGCTTATCGGCCATTGAAGTGTCCGTGAGGGTTTGGGTTCAAATCGCAGTCTCGCTCTTTTTCCCAATCAAACTGAGCATCCATCTAGTCATTCGGATGAGACGATAAACCCAGGTCCTGTGTGCAGTTTGCATTTAATAATAATAATAATAATAATGGTATTTATATAGCGCTGGATCTTGTGCAGAGACAAATCAAAGCGCTTTCGCACCAGTCATTCACACGCATGCATAACTCTAATACTGCAGAAACTAAAGACAAGGAAGGGCAGGCAAGGGAGGCTATTTTGGGAAGAGGTGGGTTTTAAGGCCAGACTTGAAAGAGCTGAGTGTGGAGACTTGACGAAGCGAAAAAGGAAGTTCATTCCAATCGCAAGGTCCAGAAACAGAGAAAGAACGGCGGCCAATAGTCGAGTGTTTGAATCTGGGTATGCGTAAACAGAGTGGATCCGAGGCCGATCGTAGTGAGCGAGATGGAATTTTAAGATGCTCATCTGCTGATGCAGTAACGATTGGGGTCTGGGTTCTAGTCCCAGTCTCGCTCTTTCTCCCAGTCAAACTGAGCATCCATCTGGTCATGAGAATGAGACAGCAAACTGAGGTTGTGTGTGCAACACGCACTTGGCGCTCTGTAAAAGAACCCACAGCAACATGAATGTTGTCCTTGGGCAAATTCTGTAGAAGAAATCTATTCTGATAGGTGCTCAAATATATATATATATAATGCACTCAAGGCCTGATTAAGCATGTTGGTTTGGTCAGGAATATGCCTAGCAGTTGTGGTGTAGAGTATATGGGATATTCTGAACGCGGTGATGCCTCCTTGAGAAAATGAAACAGTTGTTTCCGTATGGTTGCAGCCGCATTGGAGAGGATGTGGCCATGGCAGTGTTGAGTGCCCTGATCCCCATGGGGGCCCCACTGCTGAAGGAAGGGGGCGGGGACCTGTCAGGGTTCCCGGAGCTTATGATGGTCATGCAGGCCCTGGCCCTGGCTGGAAAGGCCGGGCATCTGGTTCTCTTTCAGGCCACCACAGAGTGGCTGCAGCTGTGGTATGGAGGCCTTTGCTTTGGGTTGGATGTGTGTGTGTGTGTGTGTGTGTGTGTGTGTGTGTGTGTGTGTGGTGTTGTTGTTTGTGTGTGGGGAGAGGGGGGTGTAAACTGTTTTGTATGGGAGGGAGAGGTGTGTGTGTGTGGTGTGGTTGTGTGTGTGTGCGGGTGTGTGTGTGTTGTGTGGTGTGGTGTGGTTGTGTGAATGTTAATGTGTGTAGGTGTGTGTGTGAGTGTGGTGTTTGTGAGAGTGTGTGTAATATGCGCAAATGCCCATTTGACTGTACATGTTTGTGAGTTTGGAATGAGAATTGTGTGTATACATTTTTGTTAGTGTGAAACTAGAAATGTGTGTGTGTGTGTGTGAAAAGTGTGTCAGAGAGGGTAGGAGGGTGAGAGAGTGAGGGATATGCATGATATATATATATATATATATATATATATATGTGTGTGTCTATGGCCAAAGAACATTGAACCATTCTGAATCTGAATCTCTCTCTTTCTCTTTCAAACACACACACACACACACACACACACACACACACACATACCACACTCACGTGTGAGCACACACACACACACACACACACACACATAACATGAATAGAATAGAGGGGAAGATGTGCTGTTACCCAGGCTGTCTGCACGTGATGTGTTTGGTGATTTTACAGCAAAGATCACCTTTCGGAAAAGGAAGTCCGAGAACACCTTGTGCAGAGTGGCAAACCAAGCAGTGTGAGTTGTGTTGTTGAACTCTGTGTGTGGGTGTGTGTGTGTGTGTGTGTGTGTTCATTCTTTTGCTTAAGGTCTATCCACAGTTGTGATTTTAGATGAAAAGTAATGTGTTGTTTTGTGTGTGTCTGTGTGTGTGAGAGCGAGAGAGCGAGCGGAGCATGAGCACATGTGCATGCATGTTTCACTAAATGTATGTGTGTCACTGTGGATTTTTTTTGTTGTTAATTTGCTGTTTTAGTTGTTGTTGGTTGTGTGTGTGTGTATGTTTGACTTTGTGTCTATGTGTGTGTGTTTTGTGTGTGTGTCACTATGTGTATGTATTTTGTATGTATGTCACACTAGTCACTATATGTGTATGTGTTTGTGTGTGACATGTGACAGTGTGTGTTGTGCGTGTATGTGTCACTACTTGTGTGTGTGCGTCACTGTGTATGTGCCTGGGAGTGAATGTGTATGTATGTGTCACAATATTTGTAAACGAGTCACTATGAATGTGTATGTGTGTGTGCCACTGTGTTTTATATGAGTGTATTTACAAGTTATGTGTATGTGTCAATATATATGTGTATGTGTGTCACTGTGTATGTAAGTGTGTACAATGCCAATTGTGTGTATGTGTCGCTATATATGTGTGTTTGTCACTGTATATATATGGGTGTATATTACCAGTTGTGTGTATGTGTCAATATATATATGTGTATGCGTGTGTGTCACTGTGTGAATAGTTATGTGTGTTTTACTATGTGTGTGTGGGTGTGTGCAGCCTGGACTGCTGGAGACACTGTGCTGTCTGCTGTCCTACATTGGAGATGTCTTGGCAGCTCTCAAGAAAGGAATGGACAGGTAAGACATTTACAAAGAAAAACCAGCAAAGAGGGAGAGTAAGAAAAAGAAATCGTGTCAGATGTAATCCACTACAATACACTCTATCTCTTTGCAAGGACCTTTTCAGGAAGAGAATGGGCCAGAATTTGACTTTGCTTTTGTGCGTTATATTTTTTCTTGTAAGTTGTATGTATGTATAATGTTTCTTGTAAAGCGCTGCAAGCTCCCTTTAAGGGAAGAAAGCGTTCAACAGTTAGTCATCGTTGTTATTATTATTACTTTTTCATTTCCTGATCCCGTTCTGAATGTTTCTTGAATATTGTTATGTGAACTGCTAACAGTTTGGTATTTAGGCGTAAGTATTTGTACCAAGCTTCACCTGTTGATGATTTATACATGCAGTGACTGGCCAATGAAGTTTGTTGACTCTTATTGACCTTGAGTAGTGTACTTCATGATTGGTTGAAGTTCTCAAGACTTCAAAAACTGACTGTCAGAATGTGGACCACCATGCTGATTTTATTGCGTGGGTCTTCAGTCAGTGTTTGGTTGATGATTTCATGCTAATTTCTCTAACTTTTAAAGTCTTCATTTTTCAAAAACTTCAGCTGAAATTTGGTTTAGGTTCCAAAGAGCATGTAAGCTGAACTGGAGGCCAGTCTGTGTGACTTTTTGTGGGAGCTGTAAATGAACAAAATGGACATCGGTCGGCTGATTGATATTTATATCTAACTTGGCTGTATGGCGTTCATATCTGTTGGATGTACATGGGTGGTTATTGTGTTGTAGGGGAAAAAAAGAGTAATTCTGCACAGGGGGTAGGGGATGTTTGCAGTCTTAAAAAAAAAAAGAAAGAAAAAAGTATGGGTGGATATGGGATGTAAAAACAAGTAATTTACGCAGGGGTAATTTGCTGTTTAAGGAAAAAAGAATTAAGCACAGCAGAGATGTTTGCAGTATAAGAAAAAAGTAAATTTGCACAGTAGAGATGTTTGTAGTTTCAGAAAAAAATTGCACATGGATGGTGTTTGCGCTTCAGTAAAAAGTAGTAGTTAGCACAGCGATGGTGTTTGCGGTTGAACAAAGATAAGCAATCATGCTCAGTGTTGGTGGTTCTGGTTTAGGAAAAAGGAGTAATTTTGCACAGGGAGTTATGTTTTGAGGTGTATGAAAAACCAGTCCCTTCTGTACAGGGGGGGTGCTGCCTCTCCCACTATGGACGTGGATACTGCAGCCCCTGCAGACGCCGACAGTGACTGGGCGGAGGACATGACGCAGGAAGAGGATGATTCAGGGGGGGAGGATTCGGTCAGTGGTTTCCCCTTTTTCTTCTCTTTCAGGCAGCAGCTGTTTAGAAAGTGTGTGTGTACGTGTAATTGATTGTGTGAGAGAGTGTGTGTTTGTGTGTATGTGTGCAGTTGATTGTGTGTTGCACCATTTTGTGTGTGTGTGTGTGTGTATGTGCGTTTGCATGCGTCAGTGCAAGTGTGTGTGTGTGTGTGTGTGGGCACGTTTGTATCTTTGTGCCTGTTTGTGTCTGTGTGCGTACATGTGCATGTGTGATTTAGATCATAGATCTACAAAATGTAGCCAAAGAATATGAATGCTGTGTTTGAATCTGCATGCACCCTACTACTTGTACTAGTGTTTGATTTTTTTTAAGTTGTAAGAAGGTAAAGTGATATATATTTAGTGGACTGGTGACTTTTTTTGCAGGACGAAGAGTCCCTGAACAACAAGCTGTGCACCTTTACCATCACACAGAAAGAGTTCATGAACCAGCATTGGTAAGAACTTGGTTTTGTGTGTTTCTGACTCTGTGTGTGTGTTTGTGTGTGTGTGTGTGATAGGAGGTGATGGTTGTGTGTGTGTGTGTGTGAGCGGGTGATGTGTTTTTCTTTTTTGCGTGTACACATAATGTGTGGGCACATAATGTACAGACATTCTAACTCAGTTGTTGTGCGTTTGGACCGCCAAACTGTACCCAGCCATACTTTAACCACAGCTCACAGCCTTTTGAAAGATTTGTGTTCAGATCAGATCTGATTATGGCATTGACAGGTATCACTGTCACACCCGAAAGGTGACAAAGACAGATTGTAGCATACCTTTTGCAGTGGCGAGTATCTCTGTCACACCTGCAAGATGATGATGACAGATTGTAACTTACCTTTTGCAGTGACGGGTATCACTGTCACACCTGCAAGATGATTATGACAGATCGTGACTTACCTTCTGGAATGACAGGTACCACTGTCACACCGGCAAGATGATTATGGCATATTGTAACTTGCCTCGTGCAATGACAAGTATCACTGTCACACCTGTGAGATGATTTTGGCAGATTGTAACTTACCTTTTGCAATGACAGGTATCACTGTCACACCTGTGAGATGATTTTGGCAGATTGTAACTTACCTTTTGCAACAACAGGTACCACTGTCACACCAGCAAGATGATTATGGCATATTGTAACTTGCCTCGTGCAATGACAGGTATCACTGTCACACCTGTGAGATGATTTTGGCAGATTGTAACTTACCTTTTGCAACGACAGGTACCACTGTCACACCTGCAAGATGGTGGACGGGGTTGGGGTGTGCACAGTGTGTGCCAAGGTGTGTCACAAAGACCACGACCTCTCCTACGCCAAGTTTGGATCTTTCTTCTGCGACTGTGGTGCCAAGGAGGATGGCTCCTGCAAGGTGAAGGACATGGCTTTGTGCGTGTGTGTGTGTGTGTGTGTGTCACACGTTTTGAAAAAAAAAGGTTTGTTTAGAACACATGATCAGCATAATATTCCAGAACGCTGCTTTGTGTAGTAGAACACACAAGACACAACCCTGAACCCAAGAATCGACCTGTAAGTCTCTCAGTTCCCACCTTGTACACACAGGCCCTGGTGAAACGCACGGCCCAGAGCGGCATCGACTCGTCAGGAGCAGCCATCGGCCAGTCCCCCTTTGCCGTGGACACATTCCACCATCACTCCTCACTGCGCCGCCGCCTGTCCTCTCCCGGCCCAGATGACAAGCCGGCCGAGGCCAAAAAGACTCCGCAGGAAGCCAACGAGGTGCAGAAGGCTTTGCTCAAGCAGATTGAGGTGAGTTGGGGATGGTGGTGATTTCTCCTTTGCAGTGCAGGGGAACTCTCAGTGGATCTGCTATTTTCAGTGGAGGAGCAGATGATTTCAGAGGGAAAGAATTTTTTTTTTTTCCGAGGAAAACGTTTTTTGGGGGTCAGAGAAGAAACTGTGCATTATTGTTTAAGTTTTCAGGAGAGGCCCTAAAACCTCTTAAAAATCACTGTTTTCATTTTCGCCAAGGGGGGCTTTGTTCCCCTGGACTCCACAGTAGGGCACTGCCCCTGCACCCCACCAGGGTCCTATGGCAGCCCCTAGCCCCAGCCGTTTTTTAGAGGAAACTCTCCTGGACAATTCCCCAGCCTGTCTTTGAATGACTGCAATTGTTTTCTTTCCTCACAGGATGAAGTGCAATCTGGATTGTCATGGAAGCTTTCTGGATCATTGATATTGAGAATGAATGAGGTGTTCTGCTGATGCTTCAGAAATGATAAAGATTTGTCGCGGTCATTCTCAGTTAAATTGCTTGTGGTGTTTTGTCAACACTTGGTAAAGAAAAATTACCCCCTTTTTTTTTCTTTTACAGGAATCAAAAGGAGATCTGCTCTCCCACATGGTGAGTTGTTGATTTGTTTTTGTTTGTTTTTGATTGGAAAAAAAAAAGATTCTCCTTTTGTCAGGTTATTTATGTGTGTGACTATGTGTGTGTGTGTGATTTCGTTTTCTTCAAGTTGAGTTGGGGTCATAATGAAAATGAGTTTTGTTATAGTATTGTTGCTGCTGTTGTTTTATCTCTTTTATTTCAGGAGAAAAAGGGGACTTTTATATTTGTGTTGCAGTTATTCTGGTAAAAGAGAGTGTTGTGCCATAATGTAATATTAAGTTCGGAAGAATAGTTTAAAAAGAAAACAGAGCAGAGATAGTAACACACAGTCAAAGACAAAACACATTTTAGATATGCTTACCAATAAAATGCAGTCCCATAAACATTTACAGACATACAAATGAGCAACAAAAACAATAACAACAACAACAAAAAAAACACCCCAAAAGGCACCCATGCTCTCAACACCCCCTTCCCCCTCCTCACACCTTTCATGCGAAAAAAAAAGAAAAAAGGAAAGAAAATTACACTCAGTATAGAAAGTCACCATCTGGAACACTGTTAGTCTTGAAATATAATTTGTACTAGGCAAAACAAGAAGAAATTTACAGTCGTTTTTTATGACACACAGTGAGAGAAAGGAGTCATTAAGAAACAGCTGCCACGTTTCACGTAACTTGAAAACTACAGTCTGTCTGTAAATCCCAATTCTTGAAGGGTTCATGTTGATAAAGTTTTCCTTTATCACAGAATGAACCTCACCACCCACAAATTTAGTCACGCTAAAACGACCCACAGATTCATTCTCACTAGCCCGGTAAAAATTGTGCCTATTCAAGAAATGTGTCACACACTGATTCACTGTCCAAAGTTGTGCCCATTCCAAGAATGCCTCACGCACTAATTGAGTCAATGTCTAAAGTTGTGCTGATTTAAGGAATGCATCAACACACTAATTAAGTATCTGTGAAAATTTGTGTTGATTTAAGGAATGCAACCACAGACTAAATAAGTTGCTGTCAAATTCTGTGCTGATTTAATTAAAGAATGCATACACACACTAATTCAGTCACTGTCAAATATGTCTATTCCAGGGATGTGCCACTCGCAAATTGTCACTGTTCAAAGTTGTTCCCTATTCCAGGAATGCATCACACACTAATTGAGTCACCGTCCAAAGTTGTGCCCATTCCAAAACTGCATCACACACTAATCGAGTCACTGTTTAAAGTTGTGCCCATTCCAGAACTGCATTACACACTAATTGAGTCACTGTCCAAAGTTGTGCCCATTCCAAGACAGCATTATACTCGAATTGAGTCACTGTCCAAAGTTGTGCCCCATTCCAGGAAAGCGTTACACATTAATTGAGTCACTGTCACTGTCCAGAGTTGTGCTCCATTCCAGGAATGCGTTGTCACACACTGACAGAGTCCTACCAACACAGCGAGGGGATGATGAGTCACACCCACTAACTTGAGTAAACTGTGACAAAGTTTTTCTGGTTCCAGGAGCAGTCAAACGTGGTGCAGACAGTGCTGGACATCCTGCAGTGGATCGTGCCCCCCCTGACCGACAACTACCAGGACGCCTCCCCCATGGGCAGCACTGCTCGCGCCCAGAAGGCCCTGGCTGACCTGCACATGCAGGCCAAGAAGATTGAGACCACCTCTGATCAGCTCATGGTGGGTGTGAGAGAGGGTGGATGTGTATGGGGGGGGGCGAATGGGGGGAGGAGGGGGATGTTAGTGTGTGTGTGTTTGTGCACGCATAGTGTTGAGGGTGGGTTGGGAGGGAAGAGGCATGTGTTAATCAAGTGTGCTGAAAAACTGATTTGCCTGCGTTTAAAGAAGGGGAAACTAAGCTTACTGATAAAAAAAAAGTTCTTAGAGTTTAGTATCTAGACAGACCTAGGAACCTAAATGTGCACACAGGAAACTGTTATTGTGTGCGTGTGTGTGTGATACAGAAAATACATCTTGCATCATATACTGTGCTCTGTCAAACAGCAGCAGGATACATTTGGCTAAATATCTGGCTAATTTATGTGACAAACCTCAACACTGCCCCTAGCCCTGCATCATCTTAGCTGTTTGTTGCAATGTTTTGTCTTTTCTTTGCTTTAGGATGTTTGTGTGTGCGTTTCTTAAGTTTGATCTTAACGGTGGCGGACAGGCTTTGATTTGAATAGACTGGCCTGCCAATCGGTCACGTCGTTCAAAACAGGCATCAGCCTCACAGATATCAGGGTAGATCGCTTGCTTCCAGACGGTGACCCTGGGCTCACAAGAAGGCGCCTTCGAGAATGTGCGCATGAACTACAGCGGGGACCAGGGGCAGACGATCCGTCAGCTGATCACAGCGCACATGCTGCGCCGCGTGGCCATGTGCGTGCTGTCGTCGCCCCAGGGGAAGAGGCAGCACCTGGCGGTGAGCCACGAGAAGGGGAAGATCACCATCCTGCAGCTGTCCGCCCTCCTCAAACAGGCCGACTCCAGCAAGAAGAAGCTCACCCTCACGGTAACATTTTTTTCAGAAAACGTGTCATACATGTACACTTAGACAGCGGAGCAACAAGATAACAGCTATCGTTATTCAGAAAACATGTTATACATGTACACAGACAGCAGAGCAACAAGCTAACAGCTTATATTGTGCACTTGTGCACGCTAACACTTGTGCTGTTGAACTGTGTAGAGGAAACTGCAATTGCTGCGGATAGTTACTGTGTTACCAAAGTATAACAGGCCTGAGATTCTTCAGACTGTTGTCTGAAATTGGAACATAGGAGGATCTAGAGAGTGGCAAAATTTTCAGGTTGATGTTTAATGGTAGAGTTATGGCAGGGATTTCAGACTGAAACAAAGTCTTGATGTCATCCCAAATAAAAAGACTGAAACTGTTGACTTGTGTAGAAGAAACTCCTAGTAAATGCAGCTGACTGATACATTGTTGAAAGCATAAGTAAAAGGACGCAAACTGTTCATATGTGCAGAACAAACTTTTGGTAGATATGACTGATTGTAATAGTGTTGCAGGTATAAGTACACAAACTGTTGTGATTAGAGGAAATTTTATTATACTACTGATTGACACTCCACACCCTCCCAAAACAACGACAACAGAGTATGGTTCTCAATGATGAATGTGGAGGTTGCAGCCCACGAATGAAGAAAGATGCTGCCATTTGATTGTGTTTGGTTTGTCATTTGGTTACACATAGTGTGCAGAAACACTGTGATCATGACATAGTTTTCTTTGATTTAAACACTTTAATTGAATTAGTACTTGTATTCTTGTATTTTTACCTTTCTCCTTTTTTCGACCTTTTCTTTGATCAGAAAGTTGAACTCATCCTGGATTTCTTATCAGAAAGTAAATCTTTTCCTGGGATTTCTGTTAGTAGTCCTTTGATTTAAGTGCAGTTTTGATTAGATACAATTTGGTGTCATACCATGTCAAACTGATACAAACCAGGCCTATCGGTTTGCTCTCCTTGGTCAAAATTTCATGGCAACCCGGTAATAAGATGTCTCATTGAGTTGCTGCTAAATTTTGGCCAAGAGGAGTAAACTGGTAATCCTGGTTTGCATCAGTTTTACATGGTAAGTATATTTATTCAACTAAACTGGGAGTATAACGCAAACTCCCCATGTTCGTGTTAGTTTGATTTTCAAATTAAAATGATTTGAACGTTTTTTGTATGCTCTCTCACTTTGCTGAGGTACACATTTGTTTTGCATTGATTTAAAATTGATAATGCAATTGATTAATCATCAGTTGCCTGCTGCGATATCTGTCTCTGTGACTGTTGATCTTAAATTTAAGTACAGCGTTAAAGAAGTACAAGTCTGTATGACATTGATTTTTAATTGGTAACACCGTTGTTTCAGCGTCTGTCGTCTGCTCCGATACCATTCACCGTGCTGTCCATTGTGGGGAACCCATGCAATGAGGATTTCCTGGCAGTGTGTGGCTTGAAGGTACTGGCTTCATTCGATTTGATTCTGTATTGTTAAAGTGGGGGATGTTCACACAGACAGTTACAACTTTATGACTTTCTGTGTGTGTTTAATTCTGTATTTTAAAGTTAGGGATGTCACAAGAGTGACTTAAAGGTATTGATTGTGTTAGTTTTGTTCTGCATTTTAAAGTGAGGGGTGTTTACAGACTGTCCGTGACATGAAGGTATGGATTCAATGTGTTTAACTCTATTTCAAAGTGAGGGATGTTCACAAGGTATCAATTGCGTTAGTTTCATTCTGTGCTTTAAAGTGACGAATGTTTACAGACTGTGCCATGAAGGTATGGATTCTATGTGTTTAACTCTGTATTTTAAAGTGAGGGTTGTTCCCAAGAGTGACTCAAAAGTATCAATTGCATTGGTTTAAAAAGAGGGCGCTAGTCAGGGATGCACAGGGGAGGTAACCTACTTCAGGAGGTTATTGGTCGTAGCTACTTTAGTTTTCTCTGCAAAGGTGGGTAGTAGTTTGCACAGGACAGGAATCAGACCCCTGCCGGAGTCTGCACTAAACCCTCCTTGAAAAAACAAGAACAACAAAAAAAAGATAACCTTTTTTTTTTCTAGTTTGAAAATTTTGCGTACATTCATTGTAGCAGCTGGTATTCATTATTTGTGCCATTTTGAAAAGGCACTGCATGTTATGATGTTTACAGACGCTGTGATAGTCAGCATATTTATACATACCACCTCTCTTTAAAGACGTCCAGACCTAAAAGAGACCCCCCCTTCGGGGGTGAAGAACAGAAAGAAGGGAGTCTGTGCTGTGCAGACTGCGTGCGGGGCACACCTTTTTTACTCATTCTTACTTGTTGAAGGGGGAAGAGGCCCCTCAATGTATTCCCTGTGATGAGCCTCTCACTGTGAAACACGTGCTCCTTGACTGTTGGGATCTGCATGACGTTAGACACAGACATTACACGGCTGTTTCTTTGAAGACTTTGTTTCGTGATGTCCCTCTGTGGGCGCTGATGGACTTCTTAAAAGAAGTGAACATTTTTAACCAGATTTGAAGGTTTTAAACTATGGAAGTTTTTTTTAAACTTTGGAGTAGAAAGTTTAAAGTGGTGACTCGTTTTAATTGTTTGTTTTTTTATCCTTGTAGTACTTATTAACACGGCGATAGCCTTGAGATGGCCTTAGTGGTTGGCGAGGCTCTAAGCACCATAATTTCATTTCATTTCTTTAAAGACGTGACACATGGTGGAGACACGTGCTGAACAGCGTTGGTGTGTGTGTGGTATTTTCAGGACTGTCACGTGCTGACCTTCACAGGGTCGGGGACGGTGTCGGACCATCTGGTGTTGCACCCTTCACTGGCCACTGGCAACTTCATCATCAAGGTGGGTGGGGGGTGGGGTAGGAGGCATTGAGGGGGGTGGGGGGGGGGGTATTTCATTGGTTCTTTTGACAGTGTGCAGTTTACAAGGGATTTAAAAATTTTTTTTTTTTTTTCAGTATCAGTAACTCAAGGAGGTTGGGAGGGGTGGGTGGGGGGGGGGGGTATTTCATTGGTTCTTTTGACAGTGTGCAGTTTACAAGGGATTTAAAAATTTTTTTTTTTTTATCAGTATCAGTATCAGTAGCTCAAGGAGGTGTCACTGCATTCGGACAAATGCATATACGCTACACCACATGTGCCAAGCAGATGCCTGACCAGCAGCGTAACCCAATGCACTTAGTCAGGCCTTGAGAGATTTTTTTTATACGTTATTGTTATTAATTTTTTAGATTTGATTTAAAATATATGTATTTTTTTCTTTTCTGTTTTTTTTTTTAATTTTATTTTATGGTTTGTGACGAAGAGATGAGACAGGAGAAAATTCTCTTCTGGCTAAACTGGTTGTTTCAGCTATGGAAGGTCATTGTGTGTGTGTGTAAAGACTAAGTTTACTTTTTAGCTCATGTTTGAAAACCGAATGTTTCCTCTTTTGCTTGTAGACTGACTGATTGTTTTACTTCTCCCCCCCCCCCCCCCCCCCCTTATAAACATTTACAGTTTTTCAGGTTTTACATTGATGCAGCATGGGAGAATAGTAACAGTTTTGTTGGTTTTTGAAAAGTTATAAATACAGAAAGAACGATGTTGTTGATGATGATGAATGATGATGATGATGATCACAGTTTTGATGGGGTCAAGTTGTATTGCATTGTTCTTCTGTTGTAGGCTGTCTGGCTCCCAGGCTCCCAGACTGAACTCGCCATTGTCACCGCTGACTTTGTCAAGGTGAGTGTGAACGTTGCTGCAGTGAACACTGTTCATGTTTCTGCAGTTTTATTTTGATACTTTGAAAAAGTTTAGTCATTGCGTATGTGTTCTTGTGAGAAGAGGATAGCGTAGGTGTGTGTATATATATGTAAAGTTATTTGTGATACACAATTTTCATTTGACCGGTCAGCTGGTCTTTTATGAAACCACTTCTTATATCCAGGTACAGTACACACCAAAAGCATATGAAACCTTCCAGTGTGTTTTCGTCACCAGCAAAAAGCAGCTGTGTGTGTCAGCAAAGAATCCATACATTGATACAAGCCATCCTAAGTGCTCATCAAAAAACATGATCTAAGGCACAGGATATCATGATACTGGTTTAACTCACTCAGTAGGGCCAGTCCTCTCTTCTCCTCTACACAGACCCCTCGGATGTCCAGTGGGTGTCTGAATGACCCAACCTTTAGCTTCCGTCGTCAGAATTGTGGTTTTCTTTGTCAACATTCACCTCTTCAGTATAAGAGCCTTCCACTTGCAATATTTTGATGATGGTAATTGGGGTGAAACGCTGTTAACGTCGTCTCTTTCGCCGTTCGTATGGAGAGAGTTAAAGCATGGGCTTCACTGCCACACTGACAATGTCTGTTTGCAATGAAAGGCTGTCAAGGCCTGACCACTGTGTTGGGTTTATGCAAAAGTCAGGCGCCTACTCTCTTTTTTTCTTTTTTTTTTCCACATCGATAATTACCATGAGAATTTTTTTTCTTTTTCTGTTACGTGTAAAACGTCTCACCATAAGCATGCTGTATACTGCGGACAGATCTACATCTATTATCACCATGATAGATTTTTTTTTCTCCTTGTGTAATGTGTAAAACATCTCACCATAAGCATGTTGTATACTGCGGACAGATCTACGACCTGTCAATCGATGCCATCAGCCCCCAGTACTACTTCCTGCTGCCCAGCGGAAAGATCCGCGACGCCACCTTCCTGTTTGGGGATGAGGGTCGCCACATGATCCTCATGGCCTCCTCGGGCTACATCTACACCCAGGTGATGGAGGACTCCAGCAGTGCCCGCCACGGACCCTTCTACATCACCAACGTCCTCGAGGCCAAGCACACAGACCTCAAGGTATGACCTTGGGTGTGTTTTTGGGTGTGGTGGCTGGAGGGAGGATTAGGATTGAAGTGATGATTTATATAATGATAATATTAACGATGATGAAAAAGATTATATATTTTTGGCGTAACCTTGTGAAATGCAGCTCATGTGTGTTGTACACATTCTGTTCGGACAGTTCCTGAGGTGATGATTTGATTGATAATAATGATGAAACAAGAGATTGATAATAATGATGAAACAAGAATTTTTATATCAGCTTATGAAATGCACCTGTTGCTGTACACATTCCTCTCACACAGTTCATGCACTGAAACAACACACACTCATAAAAAGCAATCCACCCACACGCCATTTGTAACAATGCCAAGGGAATACTTGGTAAAATGAATGTGTGTTATGATTGACTTTGAATTCACTTGCGAGTTTGAATGTAAAGCAGACTGGATGGCATTGATTCCCCATTTTTTTTTTTTTTTTTTTTTTTAGCAAAAGTGCGTTCCCCAACTGAGTGTGTGTAACGCTGTACAAAGTTGGCTATGTTTGAACAGAATGTTGTGTGAGTGTAAAGCTGTACAATATAGGCTACATATGAACAGAATGTTGTTGTGTGAGTGTAAAGTTGTACAATATAGGCTACATATGAACAGAATGTTGTGTATGTGTGTAACGCTGTACGATGTAGGCTACATAGGAACAGAATGTTGTGTATGTGTGTAATGCTTTATGGTGTAGGCTACATAGGAACAGAATGCTGTGTATGTGTGTAATGCATTATGATGTAGGCTACATATGAACAGAATGCAGTGTATGTGTGTAACGCTGTACGATGTAGGCTATGTATGAACAGAATGCAGTGTATGTGTGTAACGCTAAACGATGTAGGCTACATAAGAACAGAATGCAGTGTATGTGTGTAACACTGTACGATGTAGGCTACATATGAACAGAATGCAGTGTATGTGTGTAACGCCGTACGATGTAGGCTACAGTAAGAACAGAATGCTGTGTGTGTGTGTAACGCTGTACGATGTATGCTACATATGAACAGAATGCAGTGTATGTTTGTAACGCTGTACGATGTAGGCTATGTATGAACAGGACGTGAACGGACAGGTGGCAGGAGGAGGGGTGTCGGTGTACTACTCTCATGCTCTGCAGCTCCTCTTCTTCAGCTACTCCCAGGGTATGTCACCCCTTGCATAATCGCTATCTGCCAGGGTAGCACAATGGGCAGAGATTTTTTCGATTTGACACCCATGTTTTTGTTCATTATTATTATTTTTTTTTTTTTTATCTAGATTTAGTCAGACGTTTGACTCAGTTGGTACATTTAGTACAAAATTAAAGTGGAATTTGAATGAGATGCAAGTTTGTATTATTTAGATTTTTTTAAGAACAAGTAAAAACAACAAAAAACAAAAATGAATGATAACTATAATTTGACACAGTCTCTCATTTGACAGGGCACCTCTTTGTGAAGTGTATTTATAGTTATACAACTTTTCATGGATCTTTTTGTAATTAATTATTTTTCTCAAATATTTGAATAGAGTTGGCTTGGGAGATACTGAAATCTGAAGAACAAAAATATGATTTTGGTGCATTTTTGTGTTCAGATATGTTGTGTATGTAGACATCTACAGGTGTGTGTTTGTGTGTGTGTGTGCATGCGTGTGTTTGTGCATGTGCAATATGTACCTTCATGACCACTTTTTATGGGGCTGTTGTCAGTTTGTGTGACCAGAAGTTCACTTCATTGCAGGGAAGAGTTTTTCGGCACCGGTGGCCAGAGACCTGTCCAAAGTGACCAACCTGTTCCCCATCACCTTCAAATGGTCAGTTGTCACCTTTTGTTTCTGCCTGCATGGGACGCAGCTTTTGTGACCTCTTGATTCAGTCTTTAGGCTTTGACATGTTTGTCTGTCTTTAATTGTGCCTGATAGGCAGCAGGTTTGTTCGGCTTGAAGTAGTTTGGTGATGTGTTCTTGTTTTAAATAGCTTGCACACTCTGCACAGTGACCCACTGATGCGGACTCCCAACAGGGGTCGTGATTCCTGTCCTGTGCAACCTTCTACCCTGCTCATGCGGAGTAATTGAAAGTAGCTGTGGCTTGTGACCTCCCTTAGTATGTAACCTCCGTTCTGCAGCACCCACTTTTGATAGTTGATAACCTGTGTTCTGTTTTTAAGGGGTTGTATGCTGGATTTAAGTGTAGCACACTCTTGTCATCACCATGATGCACACTTATGTTGTATGTAACTGTTCCAGCTGAGGTTTACAGGGGTGGTTTTTGTTGTTGTGTGTTGCACTTGACAGCTTCACAATTATTGTATTTGCCAGAAGTGGTTCTGTCTGGTCATCTGGGCCCATTGTTTAGGGTTGAAAAAATCTGGTAAAAATGAGTTTTGCCCTTCAGAGTTTGGAAAAGTCTTGATAACACCCATGACCAGTATCGTTCAACAGAGAGTCGTGGAATTTTAATAAAACCCTTGACCAGTATGATTCAACAAAGAGCTTAATGCATATAAAAAACCCAAATGTTTTAATTTTTATTTTATTTTATTTTTTTATTTAAAGAAAAGGTGGTGAAAATTTTATAGCTCTTGATGTTGCTTTCAGTGTTAATTTCCTGTAACTTGAAAAACACTGAATGATTCAGCGCTTGTAGCTTTTAGAAGCGTTTGATTGGCTAAGAGCGGACCGGGCAAGACAGGTTGTCTTTTCACTGTTAACCACACAAAATTTGGCCAAGCAGAGCAAGGCCTAGTTTGCATCAGTTTGACATGGTAAGTATATGTATCACCAAACATGGAGTATAATACAAACTCCTCTTGTATTCTTCAAACATATGTTCATACAGAAGGTACAATTTTTTTACTCACTTGTGTAAACAAAGTGAGTCTATGTTTTAACCCGGTGTTCGGTTGTCTCTGTGTGTCTGTGTGTCCGTGGTAAACTTTAACATTGACATTTTCTCTGCAAATACTTTGTCAGTTGACACCAAATTAGGCATAAAAATAGGAAAAATTCAGTTCTTTCCAGTGATCTTGTTTAAAACAATATTGCACCTCTGGGATGGGCACAAAAAAAATAAAAAATGAAGCCTAATTATATGCAAACTGCATTTACTGTTATATTTATATTTTTTGTATTCTCTAAACTTGGCACTTTGATCTGATATTCTGACCCATCAACAAGAGCAGTCATTATTATCATTTTTTGTTCAAACAGGAACTTCTTTTGCTAAGCATGGAAGTTTTATTTATTTTGCAAACGTTTTGGTGCAGATAGTAAAAAAGGGAAATTACTCTGTAATTAATGCTGTGGGACTTAATTTGCTTTAAACTGATCTTTCTTGTCTTAAAAAGCTTGGATTTTTTTTTAAGTGTATCACAAGTGAGTCTTGAAGGCCTTGCCTCTCTTGTTTTTTTTTTTTTTTTTTTTTTTTTGCACTCACACTCACAAATTCTTTCATCCTTCCAGCTCCAACGGCGGAGGGAAAGGCACGAGCGGGAGCAACCAGGCCCTGGTGCAGTGGTCTGAGGTGCCAGGCCACACGGGGCTCCTCTACTGCATGGGTCAGACCTCCAACAACCCCATCGTCCTCATGGTGCGACCCGACGCCATCGTCATGCAGGAGATCAAGGTCATCCCCGCTAAGGCCAAGGTCAGTGAGGGGTTTGGGGAGTAGGAGCGGGAGTGGGGGGGGGAGTGTAGTGATGACGATGAAGGTAGAGATAATGATGAAGGATGACTCAGAGTCAAGACTGTTTTTTTGTCTATACCAGGGTACAGAACTTCACGGTTTTACATGTGCAAATATTAGAATAAAAAATAAGAAAAGTAATGCAGAAGTTTAGAAATGATGTGCATAAAAGTATATATTCACTCATGCATGCGCATACACGTGCATGTACACTCACACTCACACACACTCACATGCACACAGAATCGGACTGGGATGGATTTGTTTCCCTATCTAGTTTGTGTAGATGGTGGCAGCTCTGTTTTGTTTCACACATCAGGAAACGGTGAATGGGAGGAAGAGGATAGGTCTGTTTTGTTTGTTTTTGAGAATGTGATTTGATGTAGGCAAATTTTAGAGAAAGATGGAGTGTAGTGTAACTGAAATACAGAAAATGTTGGGAGAAAATGAAGAGGAAAGGGGGCAAATAGAGGGGGAGGGAAGAAAGCAAACAGTGGTGAGTTTGACTTCAGAAATACATCAGAAAAATGTAGAGGAGATAGATTTTGGTTGACAGTAATATAACAGTGACGGTGATGACCTGTATTGTAATGTGTGCAGATCCAGGATGTTGTCGCCATTCGACATATTGCCTCCACCTCTGACCAGGTAAGTGATCAGGATGTGTGTGTGTGTGTGTGCATATATATGTGTGTGAAATACTGTACCAGCTATCTCAGTAGCAGTGCACTGAATCTTTCTCTGTTCTGTACACATATAGAATGTATCATCACCTGACTCTTGTTGTCATTGTCCTCGCACACACGCACACAAAATGTCTTGCCACATTACTCTTTCTCATCACCAACAGCAGTGTATCTGTCTTTCCCCCGCAGACTCACACAAAATGTCTCGCTGCATAACTCTTGTTGCCGGTGGCAATGCACAGAATCTCTGTCTCTGCACACACACACACACACACACACACACACACACAAAGAATGCCTTTCTGACTAGCACTTCTCATCACTAGCAGCAACACACCAAATCTTCCTCTGTCTCTGCGTGCACACACACACACACACACACACACACAGAATGCCTCACCACCTGACTGTTTGGTGTCGCCAGCAGCAACGCACGACCATGATCCTGCTGTGTGAGGACGGGAGCCTGCGGATCTACATGGCCAACGTGGACAACACCAACTACTGGATGTCCCCCTTCCTCCAGCCACAGAGCCCCATCGCCGCCCTCAAACCTGTCAAGAAGAAGAAACAAGTCAAGTCAGGTGAGTCGTCAGGGGGGTTGGTAGGAGTGTGAGTGTAGTTTTTGTGAGGATGGAGTGTATGGCTGGCAAGTTTGAGCCTACTGGTTTATTACTTGGGTTGTGGATAGGCTTGGGAGTTTGTGTTGCAGGAGAGACGCTGGCAGTCAGAGAGAAAGAGAAAGGAAGAAAAATTTACTGTAGAGAGTGAGACAATCACAGTGATTTTATTTGACCATTCAACAGTGAAGCCTTTCGGACGAGGGGGCATTACAGTCTTGAGCATAGTTCTAAAAACACTCAGCCATGCATCACTCTTCCCACCACTCCACCTACAGGAGAGAGAGAGAGAGACTGAAGACTTGAGTCTCTTGAGAGAGAGAGAGAGGGGCAAGTGAGCATGAGTACAAGTGCAAGCAGAAGCTGACCGAAAAAGAGAAGATAAGGAACATAGGTGTGTCCATGAAGCACAAGCCTTGTAGACAGTTATTGGAGAAAGAAGGAAAGAAGACAATGGGAATATTGTCAGTATGACATGAGAGAGGGAGGAGTGGAAGGAGAGAAAAGAGGAGAAGACCGTGAAAAGCATAAGAAACCAGACCGGGATGGTTAGAAAAAGCGGATGAAGGGACACCTGGTAAGCATTTCTCCAAAGGAAAGTCTGTGTGTGTAACAACCGGACATGGTTTTTGAGAGACGTAGGGAGCAAGAGAAAAGCAACGAGGAAAAGAGGAAGAAGAAAGAACATGTCCCAGCATTTCTCTGAAGGAAGGTTGCTGTACATGATTGTGTTTCTGTGTGCAGGGCGCCCTGTCGGCAGTGTCAACTTCCCCATTGACTTTTTCGAGCACTGTCAACAGAGCAGTGACGTGGAGGTGAGATTTTAGTCTGTGACTAGGTAGATTGGTATTGTTTTCTTCGTTACTTTCTTGTATATCTTCATGCGACTGTTTCCTTAGTGTTTATTGAGTGCTGATGTGCAGTGTGGTTTGGTTGGGTTGATGTGGCATGGTGTGGGTCTCCATCGTGTGTCCAAACTTTATTCTGTCATTAAAAAAAGGAGATATTTAACCATTACCCTCATGAAATAATGGTTTTCAGGCTGAAGGTGTGAAGCAGATTACAAATTCTGCTTCAGAAAATGGCAGCCGTCAGATTGATTTTAGTGGTGATTATTTTGTTTCGGCTCTTTCTTCTGTTTCTTGTTGGAGACATTACTCTGTGCTTCAGAACCAATTCTTGGGGGGGATTTTTTGTCTTTTTCATTTTCCCCATACACAGCCATGTTTATGCCCATTTTGTCTCCGTTATGCTGGCTGGTACTGATCTTGCTTCAGGATTGTTCCAGTTTTTTTTTTTAAATCGTAGGTTTATGCGCATGAATGTGAATGTACTTGTGACTAATTCTCTTTTCCAGGTTTTGTTCTTTTGTGCTGGATTGATACTGATGGTGTTTTCAGCCCTTATGTGGTCCCATGCAGTCACCTGGGCTACAAGCAACAATGATCACAGTCATATAGTATTTGATGTTCCACTTCTTCAAGGCGTGTGTTGTGTACCAGGGTATGTTTGTTGGTTTCAGTTCGGCAGCAACGATGTACTGCAGGTGTACAACACTCAGCAGGTGAAACATCGTCTGAACACCACTGGCATGTACATTGCCAGCTCCAGGGTATGTGTATTTGTATGTGTGTATTTTGTGGATGAAACATAGTTTTTTGGTTAGAAATCGGCTATGTGGTTTTGGGAAAACCAGTTTTTTGTTTGTGTGTGTGTGTGTGTGTTAGTGTATGTTCTCATGCGCACGCATGCGCACGCGTGTGTGTGTGTGTGTGTGTGTGGATGCTACAATGTGGTGTGTTTGTGTGAGAGAGAAAGTGTGTATTTGTTGTTACATGTATACATGCACACTTGCATTCATTACATATAAATTATATCCTTGTTGATGATGATAAACTTGAACAGTCATTTTTCACCTGCACTGCTTTATGTTTGATTCGTGAGCCATTTGACTTTTTGGCTGGTACCGCTGAAACAGTGTTAAATATGAAACAAAAAAATATAAAAGAAAAAGAGAAAAGTAACTGTTGTTGACCTAATGAGGTTGTGTGTTGTGTGTGTCTGTCTGTCTGTGTACACAAGTATGTATGAGTGTGTTTGTGTGTGTGATTGTATATGTATATTAATCTCTGTGTGTTTGTTGTGTGTATATGTGTGTGTTGATTGTATATGTGTGTTCATGTGCGTACATGTGTGTGCATTCTTTGTGTGTGTGTGCATGCATGTAACTATGCTCATGTGTGTGTGTGTGTGCTTACAGTCTGCAGGTTTCAGCCTGGAGATGCAGAACACTAATGCAGCCAATGTGATGGTGGGGCTGAGGGTGCTGATGGGGTCCCAGACCACAGACAAGGCACCCTCCTACCTGGAAATCTTTGGGCGCACCATCCCTGTCAGTTTTTTGTTGTTGTTTTCTCTATTTGGGTGTGTGTATGTCTGTGCAGCTAGGTTTTTGTCTGTGTGTTGGGTGTTTGTATAGCTAGGTTTTGTCTGTGTGTTGGGTGTTCATCTCTGCTGCCAGGTTTTAATGATAATAATAGTAATAATGTACATTTCTAGTCAGGGGGGCAGAGGGGAGGTTACCTACTTCCGGGAGGTTACCGGCCGTAGCTGCTTTCGTTTTCTCCGCATAGGCGGATAGTAGTTTGCACAGGACAGGAATGTCAGACCCCTGCCAGAGTCTGCACAGGTGGGTCACGGTAAGTATGTTACTGAAACGTTATTTTAGATAGAAAATTTCCTTTTCTATAGCGCCCTTTTGGTCTAAGAGCTCAGGGCGCTTTACATGAAAGAAAAATATTACAAGTTACATAAAACATTCATGACCACTCTTTCTCAAAACCCTTCCCCCCTCACCCCCTCCCCCTCCCTGCCCCCCACACACGCTCCTTTCCCATTCTTCATACATCCAAAGTGAGCTGACATGGGTATTGTTGGAGAACAAGGAAGATGAGAGTGCTTATAGGTAGGTTTTAAAAAGATGAGTTTTGTCTGTGTGTTGGGTATTTATATCGCTAGATCTGTTGGGTAGGTTTTCATTCGCAATTGTCATGTACAAGTGCCATTGAGTATTTAAGTACTTTAGTATGTTAATTGAATTTCCTGATGTTCATAGATATGGAGTCAGCCAACATCGTTGTAAACTTATTAAATGTCAGTGTCAATGTGTGCACTCATTTTACAGAGTTACAGATTTGGTTTAATTCAGTTAAAACAGTTCATATCTGGCTTTATATTATTTCTAAATTTAATCACACAGTACTTAGCTGGCAGTACTTTTTACTTTTATCCCCCTAATGTTAAACGAATAACCTGTTGGTATAATTTTTTCTTGCTCATGAGAGATACGACAAATTCTCCTTTTTCGCTGTGCAGGTGTCCCTGACCCGAGCCCGTTGGTTCGACTTGCCCTTCACACGAGAAGAATCTCTGACAGCTGACAAGAAAGCCACCCTTTTTGGTAAGGTTCTGTTACATTTTAGTTATTTACTTGTATGTTTTTGTGTTAGTATTTGTCTGCTGGGTGTGTTTGTGTGGGTATGTTTGATGTACGTGTGTTGTGAGGAGGGAATTAGGGGGGGGGTGGGGGTCTTTGTGTGGGTCTTTGTGTGTGTATGGGCCTTTGTGTCAAGTTCCTTTGATGTGAGAGTGGTTGTATTTGATGTGCATGCATGTGCAAGAGAGATGCCATGCACATGAAAAACGTATCCACAACCAGTTTAGAAATGATGATTCTGAAAAAAAGGAAACTACTGTTTGAACCATATCAGTGTTGTGTCTATGATGTTGGTCTTTCCCCACTTTATTAACACTATTTTTTGTGTCTCAAATGTGTGTATGTACCTCCTTTGTAAACAGACCAGTAGCCCTACAATGAAATATTGTCTGAGATCTGAGTTTCTCTCTCTCTCTCTCTCTCTGTCTCTCAGTGGGATCCAGTTCAGACCCTGCAGGAATCACCATGCTGGACTCAGTGAAAGTGTACGTCAAGACCAAGGAGGCCTTTGGGTGGCCGGAGGAGCCCGATGAGTTCCCAGAACCCACCTTGCCCAGCAAGGTCACGCCCACCTCAGGGGGCATGGCCACGGCGTCAGAGAGTGACAGCGCCCCCACTCAGCCCATCCCCATGACCAGCGCTGACAGGTTTGGGAGAGCTGGTGGAAATTTGTTGTTGTGTCGTGCCTGTTGGATGTGTGTGTGTGTGTATGTGTGTGTGTGTATGTGTGTGTGTGTATTTACTTATTAAAAAAAAAAAATGTTTTTAAACCTTTTGTATCTATTTTTTTTTATTGGTGACCTGGTGGTAAAGCACAGAGTTCAGTTCAGTAACTGAAGACGTTGCAGTGTTAGGACAAAATGCATACAGCTAGGAAACAAGTATCCGTGGGTTCAGATCCCATAAATAGACTGGGACGTTAACTGCCCCACTTGCTTCACTTGACCTTGCGTGGTGGTCAAGGTGCTTGTCTTTTGGCTTAGATGACGAACTGAGGTCTGGCGTGCAGCAAGCAGTTAGTGCTTGTGAAAGAGCACACAGCAACAAGAGAATTGTGCCTTGAAAAAATGGTTGGTGCTGCACTGTGTCTTTGTGCTCTGTTGGGCAATGCAGTACAAATCAATGCTTTGCGATACTACAATACAATACCAAAAGACTAAATGTCTTGTCTATGATTTTGCTGCAGTACATGCCAACCCAGTATTATTATTATTATTTTTTTTACTTCCTATTGTGAAATTATGGGTTAAAAAAAAAAAAGAAAGAAAGGATCCACTTGTACCTAAGAAAACATTTGACTGTCTGTATTTTTGTGATCAGCCTTCGAACGTGCTCCCCTGAGGGTGAAGGCTTAAAGTGTATTGTATCAGTCATGCTGCTTACAGACTGCTGGGCAGTGGGCTGGAGGTGCTGGACGGAGCGTTCGCCACTGTCAACGTTCCCGACACCAGTGCTGCTGCCCCGCCCAAAGCCACCAAGGATGTGGTACGTCTGGTCTGTTGATTGTTGGCGCTCTTCTCACTCCTCTTTCTTTTTGTCACTTGCGTTGCCATGCAGCGAACTATCCTGTGGTGACCGCCCTCAGTGACATGGGCCTGAGGCCTGTTCGTTAAACCATTGAAGAGTTCTATCTTTTTGTCATCGTTCTGCTTGTGTAGAATGGATGTGTCAGCCACACATGTGCATAGTCGCAGTCGGGGACACACGCATGTATGCATGGTCACATCTCTCTCTCTCTCTCTCTCACACACACACACACACATATATAGTAAGGTTTTTGATAGGTGTTTTTATTTATTTATTTTTAGATGCATGCTTTATATACATGTACACAATAGTTGGTTTAGATTTTGTGGGTTTTTTTCAGTTGCAGAAGATTGGGGGGGAAATCAGAGTTGGTGATTATAACATCCCATGATGGTGTACTATTATGATGCAAATGATTCCTCAGTCAAAAGAAAAAAGTCCTATGTATCATGTGTTTTAACTTTTACGCCTTGAGACTTGAAAGTCTTCTGTATAATGTTTTGTGATTTAATTTAAGAAAATAATCGTGTAACAAAGGTAAAAGTATTTTCATGTTTTAGATAAAGTAGGTGATAAACCGTACTTGCTTGCAGCCAAGTATATAATGAACTATATTTGCATACTGCATTTGCATGTAATAAAGTGGATGAAGCATGTAAAAGTAGGTGATGACGTGTATTTCATGTACAAAGTAGATGATAAACTGTATTTGTATACATGTAAATGTAGTTGATGACATTAGACGATAAACTGTATTTGTATACATGTAAATGTAGTTGATGACATTTGTTTACATGTAACGAAGTAGACAGTGAACAGTATTTGTATGCAAATGTGGATGGTATTTACACATAACAGATAAGGTGATAAACTGTATGTGCATATAAAAGCAGATGATGACATATGTTTGTATGCAACAAAGGTAACATTTTGCATATAACAAAAATAGGTGACAAACTGTATTAGCATTTGATAATGAAAGTGACAAACTGTATTTGTATGTGGCAAAGTAGGTGATAAACTGTATTTGTCTGTGGCAAAGTAGGTGACAAGCTGCACATGTGGCAGTGTTAGTAAACTGTATTTTCCTGTGACAAAGTAGGTGACAAACTGTATTTTCCTGTGACAAAGTAGGTGATAACTGCATTTGCCCGTGACAAAATAGATGACAAACTGTATTTTCCTGTGACAAAGTAGGTAGCAAACCATTTGCCTGTGACAAAGTAGGTGACAAACTGTATTTTCCTGTGACAAAGTAGGTGACAAACTGTATTTTCCTGTGACAAAGTAGGTGATAACTGCATTTGCCCGTGACAAAATAGATGACAAACTGTATTTGCATGTGACAGAGTTGTTGATAAACTGTATTTGCCTGTGACAAAGTAGGTGACAATCTGTATTTGCATGTGACAAAGTAGGTGATAAACTGTATTTGCCTGTGACAAAGTAGGTGACAAACTGTAATTGCCCTTGACAAAGTAGTTGACAAACTGTATTTGCATGTGACAGAGTTGGTGTTAAACTGTATTTGCCTGTGACAAAGTAGGTGATAAGTGGTAAAGCAGGGAGGATTTAGCTGTGTTGTTGATGTTGATGACGATGATGATGGTGTTGTTGACGATGATGCTGTTGTTGACGATGGCAATAGTGGTGTTGACGATGATGATGGTGGTGTTATGATGATGATGGTGGTGTTACAATGATGATGGTGGTGTTACGATGATGATGGTGGTGTTACAATGATGATGGTGGTGTTACGATGATGATGGTGGTGTTACAATGATGATGGTGGTGTTACGATGATGATGGTGGTGTTACAATGATGATGGTGGTGTTACGATGATGATGGTGGTGTTACAATGATGATGGTGGTGTTACGATGATGATGGTGGTGTTACAATGATGATGGTGGTGTTACGATGATGATGGTGGTGTTACTATGATGATGGTGGTGTTACGATGATGATGGTGGTGTTACAATGATGATGGTGGTGTTACGATGATGATGATGATGGTGTTGTTGACTATGATGTTGTTGCTAATGATGATGATGGTGGTGTTACGATGATGATGGTGGTGTTACGATGATGATGATGATGGTGTTGTTGACTATGATGTTGTTGCTAATGATGATGATGGTGGTGTTACGATGATGATGGTGGTGTTACGATGATGATGGTGGTGTTACGATGATGATGATGATGGTGTTGTTGACTATGATGTTGTTGCTAATGATGATGATGGTGGTGTTACGATGATGATGGTGGTGTTACGATGATGATGGTGGTGTTACGATGATGATGATGATGGTGTTGTTGACTATGATGTTGTTGCTAATGATGATGATGGTGGTGTTACGATGATGATGGTGGTGTTACGATGATGATGGTGGTGTTACGATGATGATGGTGGTGTTACGATGATGATGATGATGGTGTTGTTGACTATGATGTTGTTGCTAATGATGATGATGGTGGTGTTATGATGATGATGGTGGTGTTGTTGATGACGATGATGATGATGTTGTTGCTAATGATGATGATGGTGGTGGTGTTGACCATGATGATGATGGTGATGATGATGATGATGTTGACACAGGAGTGTAAGCGGGCCAAAGCCCTGGAGCTGGCCACCAAACTGCTGACGTTGCCGTCACCGCTGGCCGTGCAGCAACATGTCAAGTCCCTGCTGGCCTCCCTCTTCCCCACCAAGCAGGCCTACCACAACCACAAGGTGCCGGGAAAACTCTGTTTACTTGTGTGTTTGTGTGTATGTGTGTGGTGTGTGTGTGTGTGTGTGTGTGTGTGTGTGTGTGTTATTTTTGTTGTGTGAAAGACTTGCAGCTTTATACAGTGGGAATAGGAGTGGGCCTTGCTGGAGAATGTATTGCAGCCAGTAACCTCATATTTTTTATTTATCTTTATTATTATTATTATTTTATTTTATTTTATTGCACGTAGGACCAGGCATTCTTGGAAGACATGCTGCAGTGTCTGACTAGAATGAATCTTGTGAAACAGCTGTTCATTTTTGGAAGATGATTGGGTCTTATTAGAGGACATTTTGCTGTCAGCGACTTTTTTTTCCCCCTTTTTTTTTTTGTGTCCAAAGAATTGGATGGTACTGGAAGATGTGTTGGAACATATCTTCTCATATATTTTGTGTGTGTGTGTGTGTGTGCGTGTGTGTGTGAGTGTGTGTGCCTCTGTGTGTGTGTGTGTGTGTGACAGGACCAGGCACTGCTGGAAGACGTGATGCAGAGACTGACCCAGGAGGGGCAGGCTATGGCCGTGGAGAGCTTCCAGCGACTGGTGGTCACGGCTCGCTCTGTGGCTGTCACTCGCCCCACCAACCTCCTCAAGTTCGCCGAGACTGGCCACGGCAAGGAGGAAGGTGCGTTGTGTGTACTGTGTCGTTTGTATGAGTGTGTAGTCTGTGTGCTTGTTCCTCGGCTGTCACTCGCCCCACCAAACTCCTCGAGTTTGCCGAGACTGGCTGCGGCAAGGAGGAAGGTGTGTTGTGTGTGTGTGTGTGTGTGTGTGCTGTGTGTGTGTGTGTGTTGTATTTATCTGTGTATAGTTTGTGTGCTCGCTCTGTGGGCTTCACTCCCCCTCCAGACGTGTTTGCCGAGACTGGCCACAGCAAGGAGGAAGGTGCGTTGTGGTGTGTGTGTGTATTGTGTTGTATTTATCTGTGGGTAGCGTGTGTGCTCGCTCTGTGCGCGTCACTCCCCCTCCAGACGTGTTTGCTGAGACTGGCCACAGCAAGGAGGAAGATGTGTTGTGTGTGTGTCTACTATGTTGTATGTATATATTTGTAGAGGTGTGTGTGGTTGCTTGGTGGCTGTTATTCATCTCAGCAATCTTCTCAGGTTTGCCGAATCTGGCCATGGCAAGGAGGAAGGTGTGTTGTGTGGTGTGTGTGTACTGTGTTGTATGTATTTGTGTGTAGCGTGTGTGCTCGCTGTTTGGGCGTCACTTACCCCAGCATCCTCAAGTTTGCTGAGATTGGTCAGTTCAAGCATTAAGGTGTGTTGTGTGATGTTTGTGTACTGTGTTGTATGTATGTATGTGTAGTGTGGCTGTCACTGGCGCCACCAACCTCCTCAAGTTTGACGAGACTGGCCACAGCAAGGAGGAAGATGTGTGTGTGTGTGTTTTGTGTTGTATGTATGTGTGTGTAGTGATGTGTGTAGTGTGTGTGCTTGTTCTGTTGCTGTCACTTCTTCCACCAACCTTCTCAAGTTTGCCGAGACAGGCCAAGGCAAGGAGGAACGTGCGTGGTGTGTGTGTACTGTGTTGTATGTATATGTGTGTTGCAGTGTGTGTAGTGTGCTTGTTCTGTGTACGTCACTTGCCCCACCAACCTTCTGAAGTTTGCTGAGACTGGCCATGGCAAGGAGGAACGTGCATGGTGTGTGTGTACTGTGTTGTATCTTTGTGTGTGTAGTGATGTGTGTAGTGCGTCTTCTCACTCTGCACTCATTCGTCCCACCAACCTCCTCAAGTTTGCCGAGACTGATGGCAAGGAGGAGGAAGGTGTGCTGTGTTTAGTGTGATATGTGTGTGTGTGGGTGTGGGTGGGTGGTATGTGTCTTTAGGTGTGTGTTCATCGAGTAGTCAGTGTGTGTGTATTCAGTGTGTAAGTGTGTGTGTGTGTGGGTGGGGGTGGTGGTGTTCTTTGTGTGTGTATTGTGTGACTGCGTGCTGTGCAGATTAGGCTTAGTAACGTGAAGGAAATGTGCTTTTTCTTAAAGTGACAGTAACGATTGAAACAAGAAAAAGTGACTTTGTTTTGATGTAAGGCAGAAAAAATCATTGAATCCAGTAGTGGATTTAGTGTGTAGTGCTGAAAAAGAATTCTATGTATTCAATTTATTTTACTGAAACGTGTCAGTGGCATGGATTTCACTCTGCATCCTTGTTCCCTTGTCACACCCACAGTGCTGGAGTTGATGGACCTGGAGATGGAGAAGGAAGAGAAGTCGGCCGACCCAGGCACCAGTCACATGTATGACCTTGACCACAGAGAGCAAGGTCACTTCACCAGTCAGCTGATGACCACCTTCTGGAAGCTCCACGCTGCCAAGCCGGCCAACCCCATGCTGGCTCCTGTCTGCCTGCCAGGTGAGTGTGTCTTATGAAATGAACTTGATTTATAAAGGCCAGGTAAGCATTTCCTTGCTTACGTTTACTCTGTTTATGGTGCAACCCCCACACACAAAGAAAGAAACAACATGAAAAAATAAGATGTGTGCACAGTAGACAGCACACACACACACACACACACACACACACACACACACACACACACACACATACATACACTCTCTCTTTCTTTCTTTCTCTCTCTGTCTCTCTCTCTGTCTGTCTCTGTCTCTGTCTCTCTCTCTCACTCACTCTCTCTCACACACACACTATCCCACACTAGACCACACATCTCATCTCAACTCAGCTCAGCTCAGCTCAGTTCAACAACTTGCTTGTGATGGTCAGATTTGAATACTTTGCACCGAGTCCTCTTGCATGTGGGAGTTAATGTATTTTGTGCTGTGTGATTGTTTTAAGAAATGTTTCCAGCAAAACAAGGGTGTTTCTAGTGGAAATGTTTTCAGCAGGGTTTGTGATGTGAAGACAGAAACCTCAGTAAACACCAGGGCAGGGTTGCTTGAGTAATCTTAGTCAGCCCCATCTTTGTTAAGAATTAAGAATAAGTCTACTCTTAATTCCATAGACTGAGGAAATTCCCCCTGCTAAGATCGCTTATGCAACCCAAACAAGCAGTGGTCGTTTCAACTGCTGAGGTAAGGGGATGGACAGGGGAGGGGCTGAATTCTGAAAAAACAACAAAACACATTGGAAATTCAGATTGAGACAGAGTGATCGTATTTGATTTCATTGTGATATTCTTTTGTCATAGCTAATTTCTTTGTGTGAAATGTGGGCTGCTCTCCCGAGGGAGAGTGCGTCACTACATTGAGAGAGCCATGTGTATTCTTTTTTTTTATTGGAGGGGGAGAAAATATTTGGTGAGTGAGTGATTTGAATCACTGCGCTCAGATTCTCTCGCTTCCTAGGTGGATGTGTTAGGACTAGGAGGCACCACCACTCCACATGTATGTGTGTATATGTGGGCAGGACTGGCACACATCGATGCCACAGTGCGCGCCCTTGTGGAGATCATCAGCGCCTTCTGTCTGTGCGACACCCAGTGCGTCACCATGGCAACGAAACACCTTGTCCATCTGCTCCTCTGCCCGGTAGGTTTGGCTGTTTTGGACGTGGCACTGCGTGTTTTGTGAATGTGGGTGCAGGCTCTCCCTTTGTGAGTGTGTGTGTGTGTGTGTGTGAGAGAGAGAGCACACTCACTCAAGTCTTGTTTGTGGGTGGGGATACTTTGCGCTTTCATGTTTTAGTGCTTGTGTTTCTTGTCAGCAAACTGTTGGCACAGATTCAGATAGACAGACGGGTTGCTGTAATTTAGGTCACGTTTCTCCCCCATCAGAGATAGGGGCAAAACAAGCTGGATGAATGCTATGCTATTTCTTCTCATGATATCTTCTTGATTTTTCAGTGAATGCAGCAGATGTTTTATTCTGTTATGTAGTAGCATAATGGATCTGTTTCTGCAGTGGATGATCCTAGGTTCCTGGTGAAATCATTTCAGCACATCAACATATGTTTGATGCCTACTCAGATTTGTCAAGTTGAAAATACTTTGTAGATCATCCCTAAAATGTTGAAGAGAAAATTCTGTGAGAAAAAGACTTTTCCTCATTCATGGGAGTAGATGAGAAACCTATGAGACAGCATTGCCTCTAATATCTGCTAAGTGCTGCAGCATATGGGGCAACATTACCACTACATTCTGCTAAATGCTGCAGCATACATGGTGATACTGCAGCTAGGGTGTGTTATGTGATGCAACATACCGCTGCTATAGTCTGCTTCAGTGCAGCAACACACAGATGCCACTAGAGTCTGCTAAGTGCTATCACACTCTGGCTAATATTGTTGTTTAAATGCTGCAACACACAAGGCAGTATTGCTGCTAGAAGAAGTGCTAAGATGTAAAGACAATGTTGCTGTTACATCTGCAAAAATGCTGTTTGTATGTCTGTGTCTGTTTTTTCTGTGTATGTTGTTGAGGTGTTCTGTGTAGAGAGGTAGGAAGAATGAGAGTGATTTAAAAAAAAAAAAAAATTGTGATTTCAGTTGTGCATTATTTTGGGCATTGTGATGTATATGATAGATTTTAAGTACCCCGGTTTATTTTCAGGTATTGTGATATGGTATTAAGTATTGTGATATTGGTTTTGTGATGTGAGATTTTCTCGACGACGAGCGACACCCGGTGATGTTTGATATGTAAGTTGAGTGTTGTGTTTGATGGTTTTGTATGTGTACTGACATAGACCATTGTTAGTGTTTGGTTGGATGTCTGTGCAGGGTTACATTTTAAAGTTGTCATTTTCTTGAGTCGTTCTGTGACTCAAGAAGGCGTCACTGCGTTTGGACAAATCCATAAACACTACACCACATCTGCTAAGCAGATGCCTGATCAGCAGTGTAACCCAGCATGCTCGGTCAGGCCATGAGGAGAGGGGAAAAAACAAGTTTTTGAATGTATGTTTTATTCATCAATTTTTACAGTGCACAGTGCAATTTAGCATGCTTTACATGGAAAGGCGCTATATAAATTATTGTTATTATTATTAGTTGTAGTAGTAGTGGTAGTGGTATCATTATGATTATTGTTATTGTTTTGTGTGCACAGGATGTACAAGTGAGTGGAGCTGCCTGCCACGCCATCATTAGGGCGCTGCGTCCTCGTCATCGGCATCGTCGTCGACGGGTCTTCATCCCCACCCCCCCGACCTGCAGTTCTCCTGGTAAGGAGGGATTGCTGGCTGTTTTCTTTGCTGCTTTAGGGCTGTGTTTCATGTCGATTTGTGTGTTTTGTTTGTCTAGTTTTGTGTGTGTTTGTTGCTTTTTTTTTTTTTTTGCCATGCGTGATTTTTGTTGTGAACAGATGGTGTATTGATGGTTGGGTTGGAGGACAGACGTTTTGCAAAATGAGCCGAATCTCCTGTGAGTCAGGAAGGAAATACACACACACACACACACACACACACACACACACACACACACAGCCATCCTGGTTTTTTTGGGTTTTTTAATATAATAAATTGGTTATCATTCACATACTGTGTTGACCAGTCACTTTATTGCTGGTTTATGCTCCTGAACTAAAACCTGAAAAGTTTTGCCATGATATTGGAATTTGGTACAGTTTCTTTTGGTGGAGAAGCTTTCATTTTGCTCTACTACAGACCTCTGATGACTACACTTCCACAGTGTTTTGGAAGGGCACTGTGTATTTTTGGTAGAAAGTACCCACTGGAGAAAAGCCTGTTAATGCACTACAACTTTTTCCCCCCAGGTAGTTTTCCTTTTTTGACATTTTATATATTCAGTTATTTTTTTTATATCAGCATTTGTACCGGTTCCCTCATTGATAATGACTGCTTATGATTGGCCAATGAAGCTGGTTGGTTCTGAGTTTGACTTGGACCTCAGAGTAATGTATTTGACAGTTGGTAGATGACAGTAAGTTGGGAGAACAAGAGAGAGAGAGAGAGACGAGGTAAAGGGAGAAACTAGAGAACTGGTTGCTGGGGTTATCAGTGGTGCCCCTGCTGTCATGAGACGGGAAGAAAATAACCAGTTAGTTTCTTAAAACTGTTCGTATTTGTATTTGTATTTCTTTTTATCACAACAGATTTCTCTGTGTGAAATTCGGGCTGCTCTCCCCTGGGAGAGCGCGTCGCTACACTACAGCGCCACCCTTTTTTTTGTATTTTTTCCTGCATGCAGTTTTATTTGTTTTTCGTATTGATGTGGATTTTTCTACAGAATTTTGCCAGGAACAACCCTTTTGTTGCCGTGGGTTCTTTAACGTGTGCTAAGTGCATGCTGCACACGGGACCTCGGTTTATCGTCTCATCCGAATGACTAGCGTCCAGACCACCACTCAAGGTCTAGTGGAGGGGGAGAAAATATCGGCGACTGAACCGTGATTCGAACCAGCGCGCTCAGATTCTCTCGCTTCCAAGGCGGACGTGTTACCTCTAGGCCATCACTCCACTAGCTATTGCAAGGAAAAGGAGGAAGGTGGCAGAATGGTTAAGACGCTCAGCTGCCATTACAGAGAGTCCATGAGGTTGTGGGTTTGGATCCCACTCGCGCCATTTCTCCCAACTTTGACTAGAAAATCAAACTGAGCGTCTTGTCACTCGGGTGAGACGACAACACCGAGGTCTTGTGTGTCGCACACATTTGGCCCACTGAAAAAGTACCTATGGCAAGGAAAGTATTGTCCTCAGGCAAAATTCTGAAGAAGAAATCCATTGTGATAGGTAAACAAATATATAAGCATGCACTCAAGGCCTGACTAAGCATTGGATTATGCTGCTGGTCAAGCATGTGTCTAGCAGATGTGGTGTAGTGTATATTGATTTGTCTGAACGCAGTGATACCTCATTGAGAAACTGAAACTGAAACTGTTTGATGTTGAACAGTCAGGGAAAGCAGTCTGTGATTTGAAAATGATGAGTGAAAACGATGAAATGTGCAGGTCCAGGAGGCGGTGATGATGATGATGACGACGACGACGATGATGACAAAGGAGACAAGCCGGACACACCGTCTGATGATCTGTCATCCATGAGCCAGCCTGCCCCCGCTGATGGGGACATGGACAATGAGGAGGTGTATGAGGTACAGGTGTGTGTGGGTGGGTGGGTGTGTCTAGGTGTGTGTTGTGTGTTTGTGTGTGGGCGCTTGTGTTCATGTGTGTGTGTGCATGTGTGTGTGTAGTTAGGTGTGTGTGTAGGTAGGTGTGTGTCTGGGTGTGTGGTGTGTGTCGTCGGTGTGGGTGTTTGTGTGTGGGCGCTTGTTTTATGTGTGCATGATGTGTAGGTGTGTGTGTGTAGGTAGGTGTGTGTGCATGTGTAGGTGTGTGGTGTATATTTATGTGTAGGTGTAGGTATTTGAGTGTGTGTGGGTGTTTATGTACTTGTGCGTATGAGTGACTGTGTATGTGCATGCACATATTTGTGTCTCTGTGTGCATGAGGCACACATCCAATTCCTGTTTTTTTTTCCTTTTCCATGTGCATTTTTTACTTTCATTTCAGAGGTTATGTTTCAGTAGCAGTCATATAATTCCTTTTGTGATGATAGGTTTATCTTACAGTTGTGCCAGTGAACGTACAGTGGTAATGAAGGAAAATGTTTTCTGTCTCGTTTCTTGATTGGAGGAGATCCTGATGTTGAGTGGTGTTTTTCAATTTTCTGCAGGTAGTGAAATTTGTTTCCTGTCCTGTCTATTGAGGAATTAGCCCCCCACCCCCCAATCCCCCCCCCCCTTTTTTTTTTCAAGAACTAAGATTGATGTTATCTATTAAATGGGCAGATTGATAATTTATGTGTGAATAAGAACTTTTTCTTGTGTCTTTTAGACTGCAGTCACGTCATGATCTCTTGACTGGAAGTTCATTTTCATGTCTTTTTTTGTTGTTGTTGTTAGTTTCAGTCAGTTGTGCAGAAAAGTCAAAAGTTTGTGGTTTTTCATCAGTGTTTATGGCATATGGGGAAAATGAACAAACAGAAATCCCCCTACGGTCAAGGAAAAAAAAAGAAAGAAAACCCACACCAAAACCTCCCGCAGCCAAACTAAAGGAGGAGGAGGAAAGAAATAAAACAACGGATAAAACACAAGCATGTTCTTTGTGTAGGAGAACGTGGAGCCGATGGTCCTGGAGCTGGGAGGAGAGGGAGGGGCCCAGGCCAACCCCTTGCCTGGGGGGCTGGAGGCCCTGTGGAGTGGGGAACGCAACTTCCCCCCCATCGTGGACATCCCCCCGGACGCTGACGACGAAACCATGGTGGAGCTGGCCATCGCTCTGAGCCTTCAGGACCAGGTAGCTGGAAGTTTCCATCAGCTATACAAAGTAGTGATAGTAAACAGATGTACTGTGGTGTGGTGGCACAGGGGTAATGCGTCTGCCCGCCCAGGAAACGAGAGAATCTGAACGTGCAGGATTGAATCCCATGCTCACTGGAATTTTCTGTCCCTCCACTAGAGCTTGGGTGGTGGTGTTCTGGACACTTGTCGTTTGGATGAGATGATAAACTTAGTTTTGGTGTTTAGCTTGCACTTAATGCATTTAAAAGAACAATGGAAACAAGTTGTTCCTGGCGAAATTCACAAGGAATAAATCCACTTTTATCGTAAAAAAAACTTACAGACAGAAAAAAAAAGGTGGTGTTGCACTGTAGTGACTCTCTCTCTCTCTGGGGATAGCAGCCTGAATTCATACAGAAATCTGTTGTGATAATACAAGACAAAAACCGGACAACATAGCACAGCACAGTACAACACGATAGAACACAACTGTAAAATACCTTGTCAGTGTCCACTCAGATTTCACCATAAAGTTGGGTGTGTGCAGTTACTGGGTACGTTACTTTTGTCATGAGTCTCTTCCCATACAAGGTCCTCAGCCAGATGTTCAGACACAGAAGCAGAAGACACCCCTTCTTCTTTCATGGGCTGCAACTCCCATGTCCACTTATGTGTACATGAGTGGGCTTTTATGTGTATGATTGTTTTTACCCTGTGATGTAGGCAGCCATACTCAGTTTTCAAGGGTGTGCATGCTGGGTATGTTTTTGTTTCCATAAACCCACCAAACGCTGACATAGATTACAGGATCTTTGACATGTGTATTTGATCATCTGCTTGTGTATACACATGAAGAGGATTCAGGCACAAGCAGGTCTGCACATAGCTTGACCTGGGAGACCGGAAAAACCTCAACCCTTTTACCCCCACGAGGCGCCGTTATAGAGATTGAAACCGAGGACCCTCAGATTGAAAGTCCAAACTCTTTAACCACTCAGCTTATTGCACCCGTCGCAGAAGACACCAAGACAGAAAGGTTAACTCACTCCGGACGACAAGTTTTCTCCCTTGCTTTTCCCCACAGACGGCCCATTTGTAAGGGTTTGGAAAAAAAATTACAAAAAATACAAAATACTGTGTAAGAAAATGAAACTTTCAGAACTGGTTTATTACGTGTTGAGCTATTACATATAAAAAAAAAATCAAATTTCTTATCTTATTTGTACAGTTTTGCCATATGTAGAAAATACTGCCAATTTTTCACCCAGAATCACCATACCCATGCTCGCTTTCTGCATTAAATTCGCTTTCTTCTTCGTCATCATCCACCTCTTCAATGTCCAACCCTTCAGTTTGTAGCATTTCAAGTACTTCAGCAACCCTAAAACGTTGCCGTCACTGCTTTGTTCGCTTCACAACATTCTGAGAAGAGCCCGCTTTGCTAACAGGCTGACGACCGGTCAGTGACTTTGTCAGCGTGTGTGCGAGACGGGCCACACATCCCAGGCTGACCAATCATACTGTTCGATTGTGGAGTGACCCAGAATAGCGCACTCTGCTTGGCTAATCACAAAATCACGTGTACAGTGCATGATGGAATTTTACTTTCGGAGAATGCTATTCCATTCCTTTGTCCGAATCCAGATACGTTTTGTGTGGGAATGCGTGAGCATTCCTTGGTCCGGAGAGAGTTAACGCACCACATCCCCGTGTTGCAGTCTGGCCAGGCGCGGGGACTGGGGCTGCAGGGTCTGGGACTGGCGGCCCAGGCCAACGAGATGATGCTTGAGGAGGCCCCCCTGTCGGACACCACGGCCTCTGCTCCAGGAAGTGACGACGAGGTTGGAAGCAATGCTGCCACCGATGGTTCCACTCTGCGCACCTCTCCCGCCGAGCATGCCGGCAGTGCTGGCTCCGAGAGTGGCGGCAGTGCTGTGGATTCTATTTCTGGTGAGTGGGGGTGGTGTGGTGTGGTGTGGGTGTATTTTTGTGTGTTTGTGGTATGTATGTGTGTGTAGTGTGTGTGTGTGTCTGCAGAAATGAGTGTGTGGTTGGGTGTGCATGTTCAGTGGGCTGAATGTTGTGTGTGTGTATCTGTGTGTGTGTGTGTGTGTGAGAAATGAGTGTGTGGTTGGGTGTGTATGTTGAAGTGGTGTCAGTGTGTGTGTGTGTTTGAGTGCGTGTGTTTGTATATTTGTGAAGTGCATTAATGAGTGTGTTTGGAGGGTATGCATTTGGAAGTGGGGGTACATTGTGTGTTTGCGTGTGTGTGGGTTTGCAGGTCAGGGAGCATAGTGTCTTTGCAAGAATATGTTTGTAGGAATGCATAATGAGTGTTGATGCTGATATGGTGATGCACACACAATTGCCTGTTGTGCACATGTGTCCTTGTGGAGTGTACTTACATGAGCATCTGTGCACATGTTAGGTCCAGTTTTCAGCTGTGTAAAATTATGTACCCAAATACTTGTAGTAGCAAATTTCTCCTTGAATAGAACTGAAAATTGACGAAATCAGCTGCTGACTATTTCAGAAACATAAACTTTGTTTTTTTTTCTCTCACTTTTATTTGAATATTTTGTCTGTCTTTTTTTGTTTTGTTTTTTACCGTGTCACAGTTCAATGATTTACACACATAGTAAATGTGCTGCAGTATAGCAAATATAGCAAATGTAAATTTGCTGTGAAGCGTCACTCTATGTGCATCACCTGTCATGTGTTCAGCCACGAGCGGCCGCAGCAGTGCCTATGGCTTCCAGCCCCCAGAAAGCTTACCAGGGGTGGGAGGTCGCAGTGAAACCAGCAGTGTGGGTGGAGCGGATGGGTCCATCCCACCGGAACAGGAGACCTTTGAGACTGAGGCTGAAGCTGACGTCAGCAGCAGGTGAGGGAAACTTTTCATTTTTTTAAATTTATCTGAATGTGTGAACAGTAGGGAGGTAACACACAAAGGGAGGTTACTATCCTATACAATTGATGTTTCTGCCCTGTGCTTTCTGATTTCTCTGCTTGGGTCGAACATTTTTTTTTTTTTTTTCGCATAGGATATGTGTTGGACCCCTCCCTGCCAGAGTCTGTACCAGTGGGTCACGACTGACTATCATACATACCTCTATACATTCTTCCCTCAAACTTGTTCGGTCATGTTTTTCTATATACCTGTGTGTTTTTTTCTGTCTCCTCACAGACTGCACAGTGTATGACTGCTTCCCCCATCCCCCCCCCCTTTCCCCCTCACCCCACCGTTCTTCCCTCAAACTTCTTATTCTGTGTTTTTGTACATGCATGATTTTTTTTTTCTCCATCTCCCCCACAGACTGCACAGCTTACGACTGTTTGTTTCGTTTATTTATTTACATTCTGTTCATCTAAGATGATGATATTGGACTGATCCTGCGACCGCTTTTTCTCATTTCTTCCCTCAAATTTGTTAGTCCATGTTTTTCTACATATGTGTTGTTGTTTTTTCCACCGTCTCCTCACAGACTGCACAGCCTGCGACTGCTGCTGCTGGAGCGCATGTTGCAGTACCTGAGGGAGGTGGGGGAGGTAGGGGGAGAGCGGGCGGTGCCCTTCATGCAGGTGCTGCTGATGCTGACCTCCGACATGGACAGCGAGGAGGACCGTGACCGTGCTGTCCTTGACACCTTCCTCTCCTCCCTTGTCCACTACCTCGACCTGACTGGCAAGGTGTGTATGGCTTTTACCTGTGTGTGTGTGTGTGTGTGTGCGCATGTTTTCAGAAATGCCAACTGTTACAATTTTGCCGTATTTTGTTACGCTCGATTGCAGTTTGTTTTAATGTTACGCCAATGTCAGAATTGTTCTACATAGCATGGTCACATTCTTTCCTGTCGTAACATTACCCAGATGCTCTAGACCTATCGATCACAAGGCCAGGGCAGTCACGACCTATCGATCATAAGGCCAGGGCAGTCACTACTAGCCTTGGTCTCACGTGATGATGCTCAGCTAATCGTGTGCATGTTTGCATTGAAACAGCATTGAGTGGACCAACCAGCTTGTTTGCCTGAACAAGAGAGAATGTGGCCAAATCAAGTCGAGTCTCAGTTAAACAGCATCTGTACCTGGTGGATTAAGCTATGGAGTGCAAGGAAGGAACAGTCGGTTCGAAACAGAGAAGTCAGCCTTGGATTCCGATCATGAGAAACAAGATAGATAATGTTTGCTGATGTGGCTCCAAGTACGAATGTTCCTACCTAATTCAGAATGTTCCTGTAAAATTCAGAACGTTCCTACCAAATTCAGAATGTTCCTACCAAATTCAGAATGTTCCTACCAAATTAGAATGTTCCTGTCAGATTTCTTGATTGTTCCTACAAACACTTGAAAGGGGTTGGCATCTGTGTGTGTGTTTGTGTGTGTGTGTGTGTGTGACACCTGTGTTGTGGGTTGCAGGGGGTGACTTGCGTGGGGGTTTTTGTGTGTAGGGTGGAGAGGGTGAGCGTGGATTGGAGTGGGTGTGTGGCTGAGGGGTGGTGGTGAGGGGTGATTCATGTGTGTGTGTATGTGTTGACAACTTTGTCCTTCTTCCGCTACCTCAACCTGCCTTGCAAGGTATGCTATATCTGTGCTGGGTTGTTGAGCTGGTTGGATGGTTGTATGTTTGAGAGGTGGGGGAGACGAGGAAAGGGGAGGTGGAAATGGAGTGGCTGTGTGGGTGTAGGTGATCTTGTGTGTGACTGTTTGTGCAGGCATAATTATTCCTTTCCTCCCATATCCATTACCTGGACCAAAAAGGCTTCTTTCGTTTGGAAGCATGTGTCTGTGAGTGAGTGAATGAGTGATGATATGGAATATGTGCCTTTGTCTGATAAAGAGTAACTGCACCATCTCAGCTCATTTGATCTGGATTCCGGATACTCTTGTCTTTGGGAAGGTGGTGGAAGGGCGAGAGTGCCAAAAGTGAATTATAACATTACCCCATCAGTAAAATGTGGCATTTACTATTCACTGAGCAGATGTCTTTGTTTGATACTGAATTTTAATGTGGTTTTTTTTTGTGTGTGTGTGTGTGTTTCAGGACTTGAGCTGCGTTGGCACGCGCTGCAAGAAGTATGAGGCCAAACTGATCATCCTGAGACTGTTGAGCGTCCTCCTCTCCCGCACGCGAGGAAGCTCCAAATCCTCTGGAGAGGTAGAGTTCTGGTTTGGTTACTTGACTGTGTCTCGTTACTGTTGGACTGAATGAAGTTTGTTCGTTGATGACATGACCACGTATTATTTTTTTGATTGATAATGTGCTTGCTTGCTCCTCTTCATGAGGGGCAACGGCCTAGGTTTGAATGAATTATCTGTATCCGTATCTTTTTTACTTTTAAGCGTTGGCTGCTGGTTCAAACATTTTAATTGGTTGAGTTGTAGCCTGTGTGTGAGGAGGAGGAAATGATTGGTGTGGAGTACTTGTGTAGGTTGCTGTTAAAGGCCAGCAATAATGGTTTAACTCTGCAGGCACAAAAAAGTCTGCAAAGGCTTTGTTTATGAAAGAGCATTTACAGCAACAGTACACACACATTTGATGGGTAACACTCCCAATCTGTAATGTTTGTTTAAACCAACACAGAATAAACAACAGCAATTTTTTTAGGTTACTGCAATAACAAAGATACTGCTAAGTCCTACAACATTACTTTGGCAAAGATACTGCTTAGTATTACAAAACTGCTTGGTTTAATCAAGACTGCCCTTATCACTTCTTACTATAAAATCCTGCCCCGCTTTCCCCTTCCATAAAAACATCAAAACAACAAAAATACACTGGGACACACAGCCTTGCACATTATTTAAAGTTGATCACCTGTATTCCTCTTGAAGGAAAGAGAAAATATGTTATGAAAGAAAAATGAAGAACAAAAGTTACGAGAAGTTTGTAATAAATCTTGATTGTGCGTGTGTTTTTCAGTCCTCCTTTGTGACCAGCAAGACAGCCAGTGCCTTGCTCGCGAGCAGTGCAATACCCTATTGCCTGCAAGTGCTGCAAAAATTGCTGCCGTACTGGCGACAATATGACGGCTCTGAAGTGAGTGTTTGCTGGTGATTTGTGTGTGTGTGTGTGTGTGTGTGTGTGTGTGTGTGTGTGTGTGTGAATTGTTAGGTTAATTGGTGTGGGTATATGGTGTGAGTTAATTGGGAGCAGGTTCGTGGATACTGTATGTATGTGAGGTGGGGGGAGGGTAGGTGAGTGGATGAAATAGTGAGTTGGGTGTGTGGTGTTGGTCATTTGGTGGGTGCAGTTTGTGTGTGTTTGTGGGAGGTAGGTGAGTGAGTATATTGGTGGGTTAGTTGTTTATAGCTGTATGGTATGAATGAGTAATTTGATGGGAGTAGATTTGTAGATAATGTGTGTGTGTGTGTGTGTCGGTGGTTGTGGTTGTGTAAAGATGGATGTGTGTTTCTGATTTCATACATCAGGTGTATATACATTTCTGAATGTTTGGGTGTATATGTAAATGTGTGTGTGTGTTTAAAAATGTGGGAGAGAGTGCATATGTGACGGAACAAGCATTTCTTTATGTTTGAGTATGTGTGTGTTCATTTTGCAATTCAAAGTGAAGAAAAAAAAAAGAAGTAAAATGTTTAAATTCATAAAAAACATGAACCAGTCTTATTTTTTCTATTTCAGTTGAATGTAAATGAATGCAGTGAATCAATAAAAATCACACTGGCTGGTTTTCATTTTATGATTATGCTTGATGAATGCAACAGTTTTGATGAAAGGGAAACTGCCAGAAAGACTGAGCCATGCTTTGAAAAGAAAAAAAAAATCATCATTATTATTATATCTGTCACTTGTCTGTCCAGGAGGAGCTGTCGGCGGTGTCGGGTCAGCTTCTGAAGCCGCACCCCTCACACCCTCCCCCTGACATGTCCCCGTTCTTCCTGCGGCAGTACGTCAAGTGCCACGCCAACGACGTGTTTGAGGAGTACCCTCAGCTGCTGACGGAGATGGTGCTGCGCCTTCCCTACCAGGTATGTATATGATAGTTGTGTTTTGACTATGACCATCAGAACAGCAGATGAGGTAACTGCTGTCCTGACTATCTGGGCTAGAATATGATTACAGTCTTGCCCAGGTTACATCCCCACTCTCTCGGCCAAGAGGGTTTTAGGACAGTCGGTGTTGGGATGATTTCCAAAGGCAGACTGGTCCCCCAAGGCTGCAGCACTAAGATCCAGCGCAGTTTTGCTTCCTAGTTTGAGAGTCATAGTCCTTCACAAAAGACTAAGCTATAAATGATTTCTCATTGCAATGGAGAAACCATTGATAATACAGCTCTCACTTTGCTGTTGGCCCAGCTGTCAACTTACGCCAATCTGTGATACAAAACTGAGTGCTGAGCCTACCAGGTGGCACCTGCTTGGCTTGTAGCATATTATTCTGTTCATATTTGTTTTATATGTTTCTGCCTTTCATCCACATCCTTTCATCATCATTACTCCCTGTATGTAGATATCCTTCTTTTTGGAAAAAAAAAAAATGTGATGATTTGTTTGGTCGCATGTGTTGGAACTGTTAGTGATCTCACAGAGGGTGAGGGAAGTAACACAGTGGGGAGAAGGGGGGTGCATGTTACCCACACAGAGAAGATTTCTGGAGAGAATTATTGTTCTCTTGTCATTATTGATTTAGTGTTTCATATTGTGCACAATGTGTATTTGTATATTTATTTATTGATTGATCTTCTTCTTCTGCATTCGTGGGCTGCAACTCCCATGTTCACTTGTGTATACACGAGTGGGCTTTTACGTGCATGACCGTTTTTACCCCGCCATGTGAGCAGCCATACTCCGTATTGATTGATGAATGTGTTGTTTCTGTTTTCAGTTGAAGAAGATAGCAGAGTCGGGCCAGAAGATGCCGCTGGCTGTGTTTGACCTTGGCTGGCACTCTGTGCTGTCTGAGGTGAGGGTGATGAGTATCAGTATCAGTATCAATAGCTCAAGGAGGCGTCACTGCGTTAGGTCAAATCCATATACGCTACACCACATCTGCCAAGCAGATGCCTGACCAGCGGCATAACCCTACGCAGTTAGTCAGGCCTTGAGCGAAAAAAAGAAGAAAAAAAAAGAAGAAAATAAAAAATAACAAAAAAAGATACACAAAAATATTACTACTACTAATAATAATATTTAAAAGGTGCAAAATCTTGATTAAGTCAACTCTAGGTGCACACACACACACACACACACACACACACACACACACACACACACACACAAATTAACTGCACGTTAACTTCTTTTCTGGTAGCTGTGCCAGTCTTCTTGCTTTGTTATACTCTTAAGTGCAGCAGTTCTGCAGTTTACTGATCAGACTGTGCTGCCAAGCAGGACAGTGTGTTAGAAAACTTGACAGCAGGGTGTCTGATTGGTGCTGTAGGTGGATGGTTAAAGCATTGGACTTTCTGCCTGAGGAACCGGAGTTTGATCCTGGTATCAGTGCATAGTGGATTTTTAAGTTGGATATTTTTCCAGATCTCCCAGATCAACGTATGTACAGACTTGTGAATGTGTTGATTCCTTTTGTGTGCATACTCATGCGAAATATCGTAGTATGCTTGTTTCATTTGCAGGTTTAGTGGAGAAATCTTTATCTGTTGTGAAGACAATAGACCAGAGAGGAGATGGAGGAAAAGTCATTTGTTGTTGTTGTTTTTGTTGTTGTTGTTGTTTTCTCTCCAGTCTGTAGAAAAACTGACCTTTTGTGTTGTAAAAATAATGAATACGATTTTTTGTAAGAGTAATGTGTTATTATATTCATGATGGTCTCGTACATTTGAGAATAGGTTTTGGAGTAGAAAATAATGATGTATTTGTGTCAGTGATTTTTTTCTTTCTGCTCCACAGTACATGATGACCCAGCAAACTCCATTCATGAAACGCCAAGTCAGAAAGGTATGTCACATCTTTTTCTTTTTTTAATTTAGGAAAAGAAATATGGTAAACTGATTTTTTTTCATGAGTTTATCAGTGTGCAGCATAAAAATACGCTCTGTGTGTGTGTGTGTGTGTGTGTGTGTGTGTGTGTGTGCATTAATGTGTGTCTGAGTCTGTAATACATACATATGTGCTGATGTTTGTATTCATGAGGATGTACACAGTAACCAGTATGCGTGTGTACGTGCATGCTCATGTGGGGGGAGGGTGGGGTGGGGGGGGTTACGCTTTAAAGCCACTGAACATTTACATTGGTACACAATGTAAGCAGATATGTGCTGTATAAAAATGATGATGATGATTTTTATATAAACAGTTTTTTTCTTCTCACTTTTCCAGCTACTCCTGTTGGCATATATACAAATTTAAAAAAAAAAGAAAAAAAGGGAAGTCAGTTCTGATTTCTCCACTTGCTTCTGTTCATACATAAAGACCTTTTATTTTTTCATTCTCCTTTCTCCAGCTGCTGCTGTTCATCTGTGGCTCCAAAGAGAAGTACCGTCAGCTGCGAGACGAGCACGCGGTGGAGTCTCACCTGGCCCAGGTGAGGGAGATTGGGTCGCAGGGAGGCTGGGACCAGACCATGGACCTGGCGCCTCACAGCATCGTCTTGCCCTACGACACTCTGCTCACTCTGGTAGGTATCCCCAGCTTGTAAAAAAAAAAAAAAGTTCTGTATCATCAGCATGTTGGGGTGGTTTATTCTTAACATTGTTATTGCTTGGATGTTCAGAATTTCCTGTACCATTCTAGTTGATATTTCTTCACTTAGTATGAACGAATAGGGGGATGTAGGGTCTCCATGTCTACAACCTGTCTTAACTTTGAACCTGGTAAGTAAGCTTTGTGGTGGTGTTTTTTTTGTTGTTGTCATTGTTGTTGTTGTCTTTCTTTTTGTGGGTTTGTGTAGAAGTGTTGGAAACAAGGATAAAAAATATGTCCATAGAAGGAAAAAATTACATGACAAAATAATTTTTAGTTTTTGAAAAGTTACTTTATGTCCTTGAAAAGTTATTTTACAAAAAATAGTATGTGAATGTCCTTGGAAAGTTATTGAAAAAAATACATTGTCAGTCCTAAGAAGTGACAAAAATAGCACATGTCCTTGTCTGTTGACATATTAGAATGTTTGATCCTTCCTTGAAAGTCTTGTGTACTATTTGTTTCGTGAGGGTGTGTGTGTTTGCAAGTGTATGTGTGCAGAGTTAGTGTTCATAAGTCAGGAACTTGTTGAAATCGCAACAACTTGTGGAGGAGGCTTGATGCGATTGAATATACCTGAAGTTTATCAGTTTTTGAGCCTCTTAAGTTTTGCATTTGGTTCGGTTTGGCTGTAGGCTTGCTTCATACATTGTGAAAGGTGTATCATATCTTCACTCTTGAACATAGTCATTACATCTTGCATAAGTTTTATTTGTTTCAGTATTCTTTGAAGTTTCATCTTCAAGGCCCATGCTGCTTGTTTGCTGAAACAAATAGCAAAGAGTTGTACCATGCTTTTTTTTCTTCTTTTTTTTTTTTTTCAGATTGAGCATCTGAAGGTGTGCTCTGAAATCGCCACCTCTCGCCCCTACAACTGGCAAACGTACTGTCGTCAGCACCAAGGTGTGTATGTTTTAGTGGCTAGCTCACGGACTGCTTGGTTGCTTGGTTGGTGATATAAGTGAATGGATTGAGGAGGGTGTAGTATTTTGACCCGTGACATAGAAAAGATTTTTGGATGGAAGCATATGTGGATAAGCAGGTGTGAAAAGAAAAGAATATTGAGGTAAAGTGAGAAAGGAACCGTTCGCTGGGTACACGGCAAGAAGAAGAAAAGGAAGGAAAGAAGTGTTCGATTCAGAACACTGCTGTTTCCGCTTTGTGTTCTCTGTGTCGTTTGTTTGGAAGTATGTATGTGTTTGGATTTCTTGACACTATGTGAAATGTCACCGCCACAGTTTTTGGTATTCATGATACAACTTCTGTGTCTGTTGAAAAAAAAAGGATACCCATGACAAAAATTATGTTTTGTTTGTAATAAGTCCTTATTCCCATGCTGACATTTTAAGAAAGTGACAGCCTGAGACATTGAGCTAATATTTTAGAGTATTATACTCTGTCACTCTGATCATTTTTTTTCCCTTGCATGCCACCCTGCAATTGCTGAACCCATGAAACTGGGTTGGTTACACCTCGTGATGCAAACCCATGCCCAGTCTCATGGGGTTCGACCATCACAGTGTGGCGTGCAAGGCATAATGTATTGGTTTAACATGGTGAGTATATTCAACCATATTGGGAGTGTTGCACTAACTCCCCTTTTTGGTGTTGTTATACTTATTACATTGTGTGGGTGCCGTGTGGCTTCTTACAGAAACACTCCCGTACATCGTGTGTGCCAGCATTGTGCTGGACGAAGGCGTGGCGCCCACCCTCCTGACACTCCTGCAGGTGGCGCTGTGCGGGGTCAAGGGTCAGGGGGATGGTCAGGGGGCGGCTGAGAGCTCTTCCAGCACCGCCAGCATCTCCCCGGTCAAAGTCGATGCCAAGAAAGGTGAAGGCTGTTTCAGACACTGTGCTGCTTGTCTGTTTGGAGTTCGTGTGTGTGTGTGTGTGTGTGTGTGTGTGCAGAAAGAGAACCAAATGAAAAGTTTTGTTGACTGGGTGTGGGTTTGGGAGGGGGGCTGTACAGTAAGACTGTAGGTGTGACTTCAGTGGAGAGCATGGGGCTAGGGGGAGGGGTGGGGTTGTTGTAGCAGAGAAAGAGCTAATGGGGAAGTGACTGGTGCATTGAGATCAGTGATTTCTAATCTGAAGACTTTATACACTCATTTCCAGTGTATATTGATGATGATGTTGTTTAGACCATTGTTTATTGATTTTGTTTTCACAATCAAACTATTAAAGTCAGGTGCAACCATACCAGCTTATCAGCTTTGATAGCTGGTCTGAATTTCTGACCCACGCTGCTGGTGTGTGGTTCACAAGTTTGGGGGTGGGGGTGGGTGGATCAGGTAAATGCCAGGTTACTGTGAGGAATGAAGCACAGGTGACAGCTCTGTCATGCAGTGTCCAACACAAAGACAGTCACCAGGGCATTGTCTGCATCCTCATTGGTCCTTGTAAACAGTGATGTATTGATTGTCCCTGACAGTGATAAATACATTGTTCTTCTTCTCTTCGCCCCTCACTGTCATACTGAGCCTCAGTTCCGATTCCCCCCTTACCCCCCCCCCCCCTCCCCACCGCCCCTCACTTCAGACATGATAAGTTACCTTCATTTAGCTAAGTCGCTTTGTCGTGAAGTCTGATGGAGAAAGCTTACACCCTGGAGTGGAGACGGTCTGTTTTCAAAGTTGAACTGTTTGTTTGAGAATCCATTTAGCATTGGTTTGGTTGCAACAAGGTTTTGGGAGGCATCAACACAGACAACACATGAACTGCTAATGATAACGATAATTGCTTAGTCGTGGAGTCATGGAGTAAGCCTACACCCTGAAGTTGGGACAGCCCATTTTCCAAGTTGAACTGTTTCTTTGAGATTCTAATTGACGTTGGTTTGGTTTCAACGACGTTTTGGGAGTCACGATCATGACTGCCCACCTTGTTGAAGGAAGTTTCAGTTTGCTGACAATTACACGTGTTGGGTTCAGCTTTGTGTGATGGTATTATCACACACACACACACACACACACACGCACACAGGTCCAAATTGTCTGGATGCATTGTCCCCGTTTCAGTCTGGTTCACTCACTGCATGCATGTGTGTACATGTTTGTGGGATGTTCTGAACATTTTGTTCTGTTCAGTGTGTTAACTGACTGTTGACCTCTGAAGAACAGCAAAAGGGGTAGAGATGGTGGTAGAGGGGTCGGAGGAGGTAAAAGTATAAATTGAAATGAAAAGGTTAACTCACTCAGTACGGCCAGTCCTCTCTTCTCCTCCACACACACCCCTCGGATGTCCAGTGAGTGTCTCAGTGATCCAACCTTTAGCTTCCGTCGTCAGAATTGTGGTATTCTTTCTCAACATTCACCTCTACAGTGTAAGAGCCTTCCGCTTGTAATATTTTGATGATGGTAATCGGGGAGAAACGCTGTTAACGTCGTCTCTTTCGCCGTTCGTATGGAGAGAGTTAAGCGGGTTTTTCAGGTTGAATATGTGAATCAAGATTATAAACTGGTCGTGCACTGGCTTTCACTGTTATTTATTTATGTAGATTCTTGCATAGCTTTTTGTCTCAGCTATTGAGCATGAGGATGGTGGTAGCTTCAATAGAACATTCTGCTTAGCATGAAGGCATTGCTCAGCTTTTATTTTTTGCGTTTCATTTTTATATTATTTTATTTTTGAAATCTGCAGTGGTCAGTGAAAAGTTTATTTTGCATTCCACGATCTTTGAAAGTGTGTTTCACTTTTATTTCATGATGTATTATTGTTGCTGTTGTCTGCCTAACATTTTAATTTTTGTTCTTACCCATCTTGTTTGATTTGATGATTTTGTGGGGACTGGTTGATGTGTATGGTGCAGTGATTCCTTACAACCTTGACAGAATGCAAATCAGTTGTTTAGGGATGATGATGATCAGTGTGCATGTGTGTGTGTGTGTATGTCACAGAGAGAGCAAGAGAGCATGCATATATGGTGAATTTATGTGTGTGTGTGTGTATGTGTGGAAGCCTGCTCTCACACTCACATGTTTAGATTTGTCAGTGAGTGTTGCATGTGTCTGTTCCTGTCAAAAGGATAATGTCTTTCTGAAGAAAATGTTTATCAGCAAAACTGTCCTTAACTGTTAGAATTTTTTTCAGACATTTGTCCTCCTCTCTCTCTCTCTTTTCTATCTTTTTTTTCATTTTGAAATCCTTCTGAAAAGATATCAGTATGTGTTATATTCTGTGAATCAAACAAATCATGTACAGTTACACCTTTTTGAAAATATATAAATTATTACTTTTTTGTTATTTAAGTCCATTTCTTGTAGGTGTATGTCTGGTAGTGTGTGTGTGTGTGTGTGTGTGTGTGCTCACATGTGCACATTTTGAGCATATATTTGTTGACATTTACAGGTCAGTTTACTGATTCTTGCTGTTTTAAAGAAAACAGTAGCCACTAAAGAGAGACCCTAGATGTAAAAACTTGCTTCACAAATAGTAAAATAAACTTTACAGTCATGATCTTGAACACTATGAGAAGCTTAGCATTCAGTTCAGTGTGAATTGATGGTAAACGAAAGGTTTAAACATTTCTGACTTACCTGCTCAAGGCACAGTGTACGGTGTTGATTTTATTTAAAACTGGTCATGGTTTGAAAGGAAAATGTAGGCAAATATTGAAAAGCAAGTTATGAACATGAAGTTGAAATATTAGAGGGTTGTAATATATATCTTTTGAGGTGGGTGGGTGCGTGGGCAGGTTGGTTTGCTCTTGGTCACTCTCTGTCTCATCCATTTCCTTCTGTCACATCCTTCACATCATTTTGTTTAGTTTTTTTTGTGTGTGTGGCTGTTTTTCCTTCTTTGGTCTCCCTTTTCACGTGCTCCATCATCCCACTAAACTGACATACCGACGTCGCCTCACTTGGTGGACGGTGTGCTGAATTTTGGGTGTTTCCTCTCAGTGCTTGCAGACGCTAAAAAAAGCAAATCTAAGGCAAAGAAGAAAAAGAAGAAAGAAGACAAGAAAGGTACTGTTCCACAACTTTCTTTCTTTCCATCAGTATTCCTTTTGTGTAGTTCTTGTTTCGTTTCGTCTGTCTGTCTTCCATGCTACGTTTTATGTCGTTGTTGTTGTTGTTGTTTTTTCTTTTGTGCAGTATTTTATTGTTGAACTTTTATTATATTTAGATTTTTTTTTTCTTTTCTGAGTTTTGTTGTGATGAAGGCCAGAAGGATATTGTCTTGAAGACACCATGTTTGTATCATGTGTTTGGCTTTGGTTGTTGTTTGCTTGATTTATGTTTCTGCACGGTTTGTTGCATGAAGTTTTTGTAGGTTTTTGTTGTTGTTTTGGTTTTTTAACCTTGGGTTCAGTAGCAGCGAGCAGACTCAGAAAGGGGGAGCATAAGGAAATGATAGGGTAATGTTCAGGGGAGTGAGTTGGATGCAAGTTCAGAGCCGGAGGGAATGAAAGGAAACTCTTTTTCATTACATTTTTTTTTTAAGGAACTTTGTGCAGCTTAGTGAAAATATGACAGTGAAGTGCTTGTTTAAATGCCCTTCCTTTTATGTGGTAAGAATGCGTAACTGTTTCATGTTCCTCTTAGAGAGTGTCCCATTGGATCTTGATAGTAGTTCTTTGATGATGAACTTCCATTTGCAGTTTCTTCCAGGCATTCTTCTTTACTGTGACAGTTTGAAAATCCTAACATATTGTCCGCAGTAGAAAGGGAAAATAGAAGTAGATGTCTTTTTCCCATGTTTTTTTTTTTTCAAGTCATACACAGACATAAGCCATGGAAGTGAAATAACTTATTAGATAAAATTTAGTCATACATATTTTACCATGATTTTTTTTTTTCCTCTGTCCTCTCATGCTGGCAGCCTGTCCTCACATTTCCAGCTTTGGACAGGTCTTCCAACAGGCCACTTTATGTGGGTGATTTGTCAGGATTTCAGACTTCTTTTTTGGTACACAACCAAAGTCTGCCTTGCTCTCCCCCCTCCTTTTGTCCTCCACCCAGAGACCAAGCAGTCCGGGATGACCTGGACAAGGAAATGACCTCATCTGTGTCCAGGGAGGCAGTGGAGGGAGTGTGGACTTTCACAATGTTTTTAAGGGAGGCTGGTTGTTGTGCCAGACACAACAGAAGTTATAGGCTGCTCCTGGATATTTCCCCTCTCTGACTGGAGCCTTTCATTTCAGAGGCAGCATTCTCCCTTAGAGATACCATCTGACCAGGAGACCCCGATTTCCAATTTCTGATCCACCCATGGCTTCAGAGATAGCTGTATTTCAGGTATAAGGGTAAAGCCTTCTAGTTCAAAATTCTCTTGATGAGTCTGCTCTCTGCTCCCAGGATATTCATTTAGATCATGAGGTAGCTACTGTGCAGAGTTATGGCATTAAAGCAAACTGTAATGAGATTGCAAAAAGAGTAAAGCCTGTTGTAAGTTTGCCATCAGTGAATTTCATTTGGGATTTCTTTCAAGGGAATTCAAAATGACCATGAATTATATAAAGTTCTGCAGGGGTATAGTTATGAATCAGAAACAGTTGGTGATTGAGTCACCGTCTGTGTGCGCATGTGACAGAGACAGGAAGAGAGTGTGTGCCTGCTAGCAGGTTGTTTGGTGGGTGTGCAGTGCATGCATATTTTTGCAAAGCCAAAATGTTGAGTACGATAAGTGTCAAGAGATTAATTCTTGTTTTGATATTCTCCACAGAATGTATCATTATATATTCTTTCTGTACTCAGAGCAGTGATATCTTTCAGTACTTTGACTTGAGCAGTGATAATGTATTGGGCCTGTTATGTTTGATTTTTATCCTGTAGCAGTCATGAGTTGAAATGATAACACTGTGTGGGTAATTCTGTGGTCAACTAACAATCTGTTGACAGTGTTTGATGTACTCAGCACAAGCACTCAGAAGCAAGCAAACAATACTAACTCTCTGGATTCTGAAGGGACACTAATCGGTTTATTTCTGTCATTGTGTGTGTGTGTGTGTGTACAGGGTAGAGAGAGCTGGTAAATCAAATTACATAACTATTATAAGAATTGTTTGGATCATTAAAAAAAAATCAACAAACAAACAAACAAACAAAATAAAACCAACCACCAAACAAACAACAACAGCAACAACAAAACCACACCCAAAGTGTAGTTTCAGTTCTGAGAGTGACTGAAGGATTTCCTTTTGGCCCATATCCTCTCCTCTCCTTTCACATCACTCCTGTCAGTCCTCCTCCTCCCCCTCTCCTCCAACCTCTGTTTTACCTTTCCTCACATGACATAAGCTTCATCTTCCTCCAGCCTCAGCCCCCCACAGAAACAATCCATTTTTCCAAACACAAGCACCCTATATCACAAGGCTGTACCATTTTTGCACAGCACCGTTCATCTTTGCATGAAGTATAAGCTGTGTACTCTGATCCCTTCTGAATCCTGTGATCTTTCCATATATATATATATATTGGTGATATATATATATAGTGAATTTGCAATATTGTAATTTCTTGCTCTCTCCATGTGCCTGTCATATATTGATGATAATGTTTTTCCACTTTCTGTTTTTGACATTGGCTTCTGAATTTGTGACCCTCTCTCTGAAAAATATTTTCGTAATGATAAAATTGATAATGTGTTAATAATTGTTTCTCTCTTACTCTTAGACTCCACAAGGGGACTTTCCCCACACATGCCTTTTCATAATATCTCACATTCTCATGCAAGCCACCCTTGAGAGATGCAGACACCTGCAGTGTTGGTTGAGCAATCTGGGCACATATCAGTGTGAAATGACTGGATTGTGCTGGTTCCTTTGTTTCTGTTTGCATCTTCTGTACCACATTCAGTGTCGGGTTAAAGGTAATTGGAGGGGTCAGGGGTGGTGGTGGTGGGGGGGGGGGGGTATACAATGTTTTCAGACCTACAACACATGATTCTAACCACTGTGACATGCTGAGTAGTGTGCCTGTCACTGCTTTGTTCGTCTTGGCTGTTTGTGGGAGGGGGAGGGGGGATGGGTGGGGTGGGGGTGGGGGGGTTCTTCCGAAGTTTGAGTTTTATATTGCAGATTGTCTACCAGAATAAATGCCAAGGGCAAGTTCTCTCCCTCTTTCTTACTCTTTCTTCTACACCCCTCCTCACTCCTCCGGTTTTTACTCTGTCTCTTCTCTCCCCTTCCTTTCTCTCTCTCTCTCTCTCTCTCATCTGTGCTGTTGGTGACTGTCCATGTATTATCTGTTTTTCCCCTCACCACGTTTTTTCCATACTAATAAGCCTACCTATGGTTTTAGCTTTTTCGTAATAACTCATCGTTCATTTCGCTGTGTTTGTGTGTCAAAACACTTGAAAATGGTCTGGTCTTGGTTACCCTGTGTGGAAATATCCCTTTAGGAAATTCTGAAAACCACGCAGCTATGTCCATTTTGATACTAAACAGTACACTGTAAGAAAAAAAAGGATAAAATTAAAAAAAAGATTTTTATTTTATTTTGTTAATCTATTTTGTTCATCTATTTATTTTTCTTAGGAGAAGCTAGACATAGAGGATGCATGACTAGAAGTTAGAAATTGTATTCTTATTCTTATATCGTACAATTGATTATTTCTTGAACTATTTGAAGATTATAAATCTTTTCATATATGCATGCTTTGTAAAGTTTGTTCTTTCTTTTTTCTTTTTTTTTTATATTGCCAGTAAATGTATTTTGTGGTTTATGCTAGTGGATTGGTGAATGATGGCAGCAATCTCTATATATGACAGTGTCCAGTTGATGGTAGTATGTGCTTTTATAATGATGTAACATGAAAGGTTGGTATGATTTTAGGAGGAAAAAAATCTTGTCATTTATGGGTTGTTTTTTTTTTATATATATATATTCTAAATTTGTGCAACAAGAGTCCAGGCAACTGGTTATGAACTAGGAAAGGCAATTCATTGTGAATGTGACACATAGTTGGTATCATGATGAAATGGGGAGGCATGAAAATATATTCTTAGCTCCTCTTTTGTTTTGTTATTCATTTATTTATTCATTTACTCTGTTGTTTTTGTCAGTATTTGTGTATTTTCACTTTCCAATCATTGCTTTATTATGCCTTGAATCACTGTGACATATGAAAACAAAAAACAAAAAAAAAAACATAAAGCAACAGAAAAATTCACAAAATGATCAGTTGGAAGTTTGATTGGCAAAATATCTACATTGTTACTTTTGTCAAATTGTTTTTGTCCTTAGGGAACCAGACTTGCACTGAATAAGGGAACTCAGTGAGTTCCTGGGGTGATAGTAGGCATTTATTCATCCATCCTTAGAATCGGGTCTGAACCACAATTTCACACCCACTGTCACCAGTCATTGACATGTACAAATCTTATAGTCTACTGTGTTGACTAAACACCTTAGTGTTGGGCTGTCTAAATGACATCATTTGATTTGATCTGATTAACCCTTTGAGCCCTGACCACCGCTTTACCGGTGGTGGGGAGGGGTAGCATAATGCCTGGCCACCGGTTGAGTGGTGCGTAAACACTTGTGTCATGTTTTGCTATTGGTTGACTCATATTGAAGAGCCAGTCAGAAAAACCATAATATTCTGACGTCAGCGAACGTAGTACCAACATTGCGCGCCTTTTCACTGTGTTTTGTGCATGTGCTTTGGATAAAAAAGATCGATTTCTACCATGAAGCGTGCCGAGTCTCAACCTGACACGCCTCCTTTGATCAACTCATTCTGCATGCTCAGATTCATTTTCAACATCACTGTCTGTAGCAAAATCATCTGATTCGAATTCCACCTCACTATCAGAGTAATCATTGTCATGCTCTACTTCCAATAAATTATCAAGCATATCAGTTACTTGCTGCGTTGTGTACAGTTGTTTTCTCGCACGTTTTGTCCCTGATTTCTGCCCTGACGGGCCAGATTGAGACTCTGCACGCTTCAAGTGTTTACGCACCACTCAGCCGGTGGCTGGGCATTGTGTCATTTTTCTCTGCCACCGGTAAAGCGGTGGTCAGGGCTCAAAGGGTTAAATTTTGAGCACACTGAACGCTTTTGCTTGTGGTCGTGGTGTGGATAAATGTACTCGCACATATCACTATGAATAAAATATATTTATGAAATGGAATACCTTTGTTATTAAAAAAAAAAAGAAAAAGAAAAAAAAAGTGGGGGGGAAACCTACAATCCCGCTTCTCTATATCACTGAAGATGTGCCTTTTCTCTGTGTGTGTCACTTCTGCTGTGTCATTTCTCTCTGTGTCCCTGCAGATTTCTCTCTCTCTCTCTCTCTCTCTCTCTCTCTCTCTCTCTCTCACAGCAGATGTGTTTTGTATGTCACTGCGTATGTGTCTTTTCTCTCTGTGTCTCCACATTTGTCCTTTATCTCTGTCACTGCAGATATGTCTTTTCTCTGAGAATGTGTCTCTGTGACCAGATGTGTTTTCCGTGTGTGTCACTGCAGATGTCTTTTCTCTCTGTGTGTCACTGCAGATGTGTCTTTTCTCTCTGTGTGTCATTGCAGATGTGTCTTTTCTCTTTGTGTGTCACTGCAGATGTGTCTTTTCTCTTTGTGTGTCACTGCAGATGTGTCTTTTCTCTCTGTGTGTCAGTGCATATGTGTCTTCTCTCACTGTGTGTCACTGTAGATGTGTCTTTTTCCCTCTGTGTCATTGCAGACTCTGCGGAGGGCGAGCCTCAGAAGTTTGACGAGGGGCTGAGCAAGGAGCTCGTGGAGCTTTTGATTGGTCGCCTGGACAACTCCACCCTGGTCAAGTTCGTCCGCACCTTCCTCCTCGAGTCCAACGCCTCTGGGAACCGCTGGTTGGCCCACTCCCTGGTGCTCCGGATCTACCAGTGAGTAGGGGTGGGGAGGGTGGGGGGCATGGAGGGGGAGTGAAGGGGTGTGTGGAGATGTGGGATGGGGAGAGGGAAGTGGAAGGGAGGAGGGTGATGGCAACCATGAGGAGGAGTTACTTGCCATGTTGGTATATTGTCGGTGTTGAATGGTTTTCCTCAGAAAAGATTGTCACAGTATGTGTTTTGAGTTCTTGCTGCGCTGGAAGTTGTGTGTAGAGCATGATGAATGAAAATGGACAGTGACAGTGGATATAAAATTTTTAAAAATGCTTTGGTTTCCCGTGGTATTGAAACTTGCAGGGTATGTCAGAATGCTTTCAGGTTTCCTGCTGTTGTTAAGTTTGGGTATGGATTATGGAATGAAAATGAATTGTAATGGTAGAGTTTGAAATGCATTCTTTCCAGTTGTGGTTGTTGTGCACTTGGGAATATCATTGCACACACTTTAACATGCACACACGTGTGTACATGCAAACACACACACACACACACACACAAACCCAAAAAACCCAAACAAACAAAAAAAACAACAACCCCAAAACCAGAACATACAATGCAATGCAACACAACACAACACAACAGCACACACAGCATGAAGATGCATTTTGATTGGCTTATTGCTGTGTGACCCCAGGAACTCAACAGCGGGTGAACAGGAAGCGTTGTTGGACCTGCTGTGGGGATTGTGGGAAGAGCTGCCAGTGTTTGGTCGCAAAGCAGCACAATTTGTAGACCTCCTCGGCTACTTTGTCCTCAAAACACCCAGTCTGTCAGAACAAAAGGTAGGTTGTTTCTGTTCTGTTCTGTGTGTGTGTGTCTGTGTGTTTCTGTGTGTTTATTTAGATTTGTATGCTAAATTTGTGTTATTCTGTCACATTGAGCATCAGGAGCTTATAGGAGATCAGAAAAAGGATTTGATGTTTGTTTGACTGATGTGTGTAAACTGCTACATTAGTTTTTGATCTCTTATAGTTTGTGAGTTAAGTTTTAATCATTATAGTCACATTTTTTGCATCCTTGAAAGTTTTCTTTGTAAGCAAGATTCACCTGAGCTGGGAAAATAAAGAGAACCATCTGCAATCTTAAAAGTGGATACCACTGGGATCATTTGTACCCCACTCAGTATGTATATATGTGTGTTTATTTTCAGCATAGGCGTGGTATTGCTCTTCCAGATTTTGCCACACACTTTGTCTCTATTGTAATGCATTAGTCAGATTGTTTCCAAAAGATAAATTCAATCCAGTCCCATGTATCTTACCTGCTGTATATAATCTGTTGGTTTTTTTTTTTTTTTTTTTTTTTTTTTTTTTTTGCTTAATCACGTGGTGTTGGACTTGTGATCCAGTGTTTACCATTGATTATGGTTTGACGCCTTGTTTTACCATGGTGTTGTGTCCTTGGAAAAAGGCGCTTTACTCTGATTTTCCTCAATCAACCCTTGCTGTGATTTGGTACCTGACTTTGGAGGAGGTTAAAATGGCAGGAGTAGAGGATAGGGCCTGACTTTCCTGTCCCAGAGACAGTGGACACGAAGTCACTGCCCCACTGGCCGTTAAAGGGCATGAGACCTTTAAACTCCATTCTTAACATGGCGCGATTGACAAGTAGTAAAGAGTGGTTGCTCTCTCCATTCACATGGCATGGTTCTGATTTGTTGCTCTGTCACTGTGTGGTCAGGTTCAGAGCTACCTGGAGAAGGCAGTGTCCTTGCTGAGGGGAGAAAACAATGTGCTGGCTCACCACCCCAATGCCTCCATTTACAAGTCGGTATATTTCTGTCTGTCTGTCTGTTTGCCTCGCTTCTCTCTGTCACCCACATCCTCACCCCCACCTGTGTTCCACACCCTTCCCACCCACCCCCCTCATCCCACTCCCATCCATCCCCGCTTTCAGTTGTGTGTGGGTTGGTGGCCTGACAGTTAACTTGTGTCAGTGTCAGTGTGTCTCTCTCTTTGTCTGTCTCTCTCAGTTCGTCTGACTGTCTATGTCTCCCTCTGTCTGTCTGTCTGTCTGTCTGTCTTTGGGGTGCCTGTGTCTGTCTTTCTTGGGTTGCCTGGCTGTTGTTTTTTTGGTGGTGTCAGTTCAGTGATAGGTTGTTTTGTTGTACTTCTTTTGCAAATTTGCTTGAATTATGTGGTTTCAATAACATTTACTTGCTTTTGCAGGTTTTTATTTGTTTTGTTTTGTTTTAGATCACAAAATGGGTTTGGTCTGTAATTTATATTGTGTATGAAAGTGTAGCGCTGGCAAGGTGGACAGTCTCAAACCTGTCTTTTGCGAAACATATTTTTTTCATGTGAGAAAATAAAGAATGGTGTTGTGATTGCGTGGACAGCATGCTGCAAGGGCTGGTGGACTTTGATGGCTACTACCTGGAGAGTGACCCCTGTCTGGTGTGCAACAACCCGGAGGTCCCCTACACGGTCAGTACGCCTCGGTGGTGATCAAGACAGAGACTTGTTGACAGGTTTCATGAAGCTTTTGATAGGTGGCTGTGCTGTGAAGACACTGTGGACCTACTGTGGATGGGTTTTGATGACGGATGTGTTGGGCACAAAGATCGATTACCACTACACTTGCCAGAATTTTTACCCCCCTTGCGCTAGACTTTGAGTTGTGGTCTGGATGGCCATTTATTTGGATGAGAGGATAACCTGAGGTCCTGTATGCAGCATACACTTTGTGCATGTTAAGCCACGGCAACAAGAGAGTTGTCCCAGGAAAAAAGTAGTGTAGTAAAATCTACTCTGATACATATATGTTTGTGTGTGTGTGTGTGTGTGTGTGTGTGAGAGAGAGAGAGAGAGAGAGAGAGAGACTGAAGCCTGACTGAACAACACAGGAACTGAGTGATGAGGGCCTAAAGGCAGCTCTCATTTGGCTCTACCCAGTTAGGCAGCCTGTATTGCAAATGTTTGTTAAGCACTTAGAGCTTGGTCTCTGACCAAGGATAGGTGCTGTATAAGAATCAGTGATAATGATAATGATAAGAAGTAGTAGTTCAGTTACTCAAGGAGGCGTCACTGGTTCGGACAAATCCATATACGTTAGATCTTTTTTTTTTTTTTCAGTTTTGATTACACATATATATTTAACATAAGTACTTAAATACATAAATCAAATACATAAATAGGATAATAGGATAAGAAAGAGTACATGATAAATGAAACATAAGGTGCAGAAAGGCATGACGACATACATAATAGTGAAAATGAGTATATAGATCATTTGAATATATCCTCAAAAAAAAAAAAAAAAAAAGGACGCATCACTGGTTCGGACAAATCCATATACGCTAGATAATATTAATAATATTGATACCCTGTGACTGTGTGATGAAGATGGGTGTGTTGGTGTTGGTGTGTTCAGAACCTGAAGCTGTCGGCAGTGAAGGTGGATTCCAAGTTCACCACCACCACGCAGATCGTCAAGCTGGTCGGCAGTCACACCATCTCCAAGATCTCCCTGCGCATCTCTGACCTCAAGCGAACCAAAATGGTCAGCCACCCACCCCCCTCTTCCTCTGTCTCCGTTTGTCTCTGTCTCTTTCACTCTGTGTGTAAATTTTCGTCTTCACCCCCATCCCCCACTACTGTATGTCCTTGATTTGAACTGACAAAAAAAACAACAAACAAACAAAAAACAACAAAAGTTCAAGAAGAAATTGATGGTGGATGAGACTTAATGCAACAGATTATGTAGGAGAGGATTTTCTTTCTCTTATTTGGGTGAGTTGGAAAGCATTTTCCTTTTTTTTTTTTTTTTTTTTTTTTTTCTCTTCATTCAGAGGATAATTTGAGACAAATGTGAGGCAAGAAGTTGGGGGGGAGAATGAAAATGCAGCCGATGGATTGGAGTATGAGCTTTCAGAAATGACACATTGTACATTTAGCTGATGATATTTGGAAGGTTTCATTCCTGTTTACATACCTTCTTCTTCTGCGTTCACTCGTATGCACACGAGTGGGCTTTTACGTGTATGACCGTTTTTACCCCACCATGTAGGCTGCCATACTCTGTTTTCGGGTGTGTGCATGCTGGGTATGTTCTTGTTTCCATAACCCATCGAACGCTGACATGGATTACAGTATCTTTAACGTGCGTATTTGATCTTCTGCTTGCATATACACGCGAAGGGGGTTCAGGCACTAGCAGGTCAGCACATATGTTGACCTGGGAGATCGTAAAAATCTCCACCCTTTACCCACCAGGCGCCGTCACTGTGATTCGAACCCGGGACCCTCAGATTGACAGTCCAACGCTTTAACCACTTGGCTATTGCGCCCGTCATTTACATACCAATTTATGACATGCTAACATTTGGCATGTAAACTCTCAGTGTGTGCTCTGATTCTGATAAGTGACATGCTAACATTTGGCCTGTAAACTGTAAGTTTTGATTACAGTCTGTGACACGTTAACATTGGACATGTAAACTGTGTGTGTGCTTTGATTCCAATCTGTGACATGTTAACTTTAGACATGTAAATTCTTAGTGTGTGTTCAGACCTCAATTTTTTCACAAAAGAGTCGTCACCATGAACCTTATAAAGACATCTGATTTCCTTCAACACAGGTGAGGACGCTGAACATCTACTACAACAACCGCTCTGTGCAGGCTGTGGTGGAGCTGAAGAACAGGTGAGTGTGCGCGTGGGCATTGTTTCCTGCATAAGCGCGTTGGGTTACGCTGCTGGTCGGGCATCTGCTTGGCAGATGTGGTGTAGCGTATATGGATTTATCCGAACGCAGTGACGCCTCCTTGAGCTACTGAAACTGAAACTCCTGCAGATTTTTTTAATTTAATTTAATTTTATTTATTTTTTTATTTTTTTAGTTGAAAGACAGTTGAGCATGGTGAATCTTAACGTGAAAAGAATGCTTGCATTTTTAAAATTTGAAATACAGTTGGGTGCAGGGAATTTTTTGTGAAGTTATGTGGGCATGGAAATTGTTTTCTGAGCATTTGCAGCTGAAATATGCTTGGGCACCGGGAATCTTTTGGTTAAATAACGTGGGCATGGCATTTCCTTCTTGGACAGCTTTTGCAGATGAAAAGGTATTGGAATCTCCATCTGAAAAGTTGTTTGGGCGTCAGAATTTTTCATTTAAAAGTGTGCACACAAGTCCACATGTGAGCGTGTGTTTGCCTCTGTGTGTGTGTGTGTGTGTGTGTGTGTGCGTGTGTGTGCATGTTTGTGTATGGGCACATGCATATGTTTGTATGTACATATTTACGATGTAGTATTTGCTTGTCTACAGACCAGGCCTGTGGCACAAAGCCAAGAAAGTGACTGTGTGTGTGTGCTTGTTTGTGTATGGGCACATGCATATGTTTGTATGTACATATTTACGATGTAATATTTGCTTGTCTACAGACCAGGCCTGTGGCACAAAGCCAAGAAAGTGACTGTGTGTGTGTGTGTGTGCTTTTTTGTGTATGGGCACATGCATATGTTTGTATGTACATATTTACGATGTAGTATTTGCTTGTCTACAGACCAGGCCTGTGGCACAAAGCCAAGAAAGTGACTGTGTGTGTGTGCTTGTTTGTGTATGGGCACATGCATATGTTTGTATGTACATATTTACGATGTAGTATTTGCTTGTCTACAGACCAGGCCTGTGGCACAAAGCCAAGAAAGTGACTCTGACAACAGGACAGACTGATATCAAGGTGAGTTGACTGTACAGCAAATGTACACCACACACATGCTGTGAAATGTGTGCAGGATTATACAAAATACACACATGCACTCACATTCATGCACACACATACACACTCGATGTCACGCATAGTAATGATAATGATGATGATATAGTGATAATAATATGTGTAATAGTACTCATATGGTGCAAACTCAAGTGCCTCACATGAAATAATATTATTACAATAGTGGATAGTAACATACCACTTCACATGAAAAAAAATCCATGTGTATATCAATGCACATATACGCACGCATGCACGCACATGCACACACGCGCGTGCACACACACACACACACACACACACATACACACAAAGGAATCAGACACCATGCTGGAGTCTGCACGAACGGGTAACGGTAAGTGTATTATGTTAAACTTAATCTTTGGTTGGGGGAGTGGAGGGGATTCAGAAAAAAAAAAAAAAAATGTTTTAATCATTCTCCCCTTGGTGCCACCAGGTGGAGTTCCCCATCCCCATCGTGGCCTGCAACCTGATGCTGGAGTACGCAGACTTCTACGACAACCTTCAGGCCACCACGGAGACGCTGCAGTGCCCACGCTGTTCGGCCTCCGTCCCTGCCACGCCTGGCGTCTGTGGCAACTGTGGGGAGAACGTCTACCAGTGCCACAAGTGCAGGTATTGGGTGGCGGGGCGCGGTGGGCTGGTGTGGATGGGGGGGAAAGGATTTGGTGAGAGTATTTGGGTGTTATGAGTGGTGTATTTTCCAGTCTCATGGGTGTGCACTTTCATTGGAGCCTCAGTTCCTTTTGTGTGTGTTCACCGCACGTGCAGATCAAATGGCCGTTAAAGGGATTTCTGTGTTGGCGGGTATGGTACAGGGGTTGTCATCTTACTGACCAGTATGCTTTCTGTGGGGGCTTCTGCTGGTTGTGTGTGTGTAGGGGGGTGGGGGTCCAAGTGTGTGTGTGTGTGTGTGTGTGCACTCACTTGTTCATGTATGATGTACTTACTTGATGAATGTACGTATATGTTATGTGTAGCTTTTCGTTGTAAACTTCTATGAGCTGCCTGCCAGGGAGATTTGAGTCTCAGTCTACATTATTATTATTATTAAAGGGAAAAGAACAGGTGGGACTATTTCTATATTGTTCAGAATTCCATAGTAACATTTTATTTGTTTTTATTTATTGATGTATTTATTTTTTTTCTTTGTTAATTTGTTCAGACATGCCCTTTGGTTAAGGATTTGGTTTGGATTGTGGCTCATGACTGACATTCAGAATATTACAGCAATATCAGTTTCAGCATCTGTGTGTGTGTGTGTGTGTGTGTGTGTTCAGAGCCATCAACTATGACGAGAAGGACCCGTTCCTGTGCAATGCCTGTGGGTTCTGCAAGTATGCCAAGTTTGACCTGACCCTGCTGGGCAAGCCCTGCTGTGCTGTCGACCCCATCGAGAACGAGGAGGACAGGAAGAAGGTGAGGGCATTCTGGGATACTTCAAGGGCCTTTGAAAGATAGAGAATCCCCCCCCCCCCTCTTTCCCCCCTGACCTCTCCCCATCTCAGCCTGCCTCAGTTATGCTTCATATGTGACTGGCTGGAGTCGGAGTTTGAGTTAATGACCAGGGGCATTGGTGGAAAGTGTACGTGTGTGTGTGTCTGTGTGTGTGTTGAACAGTGTCTTCCAGAATGATTTATTGGTTTACAATGGAAAATACTTTGTTTTGAGAATCCATCATTCAAGTAGGTGTGCCAATATACATTTGGACAGTTTTTGCCTGTCATATTGAAATATGATACTAAACTCGAGTAGAATATTTTTTGCCATCTAGATTTTCTTTCATTCTTTTGCAGGAAAATTAGAGATAGGTTTTGTTTGTTTGGGTGTTTCTTTCGTGTTTAAGTACCATATTGTGTAAGATATTTGTGGTTGGTGTAGATTTTCTTTCATCCTTTCACAGCAGAAGAAATAAAACAGATCTGTTTTTGTTTCTGTGGATTTGTTACAGCAGAAAAATACAAAACGATAACATTTCTGGCTTGCTTTATCTTTGAATTTCATGAGAACAGACTTCAAAGAACAGGAAAAAATTTTTTTTTTTAAACATATCTGGCTTGCTTCCTCTTTGAATTTCGTGGGAACAAACTTGAAAAAAAAAAAAAAAAATCTGATTTGCTCCATCCTTAATTTTCGTGGCAACAAAGTTCAACGAGTTAAATTGTTTTGAGGTTTGTTTTTTTTATTTTTTTTTTTAAACAATTAATTATTTATTTCCAGGCCATCTCGACGATCAACTTGTTGCTGGAGAAGGCAGACCGCACGTACAAACAGCTGCAAACTCATCGCCCCATCCTGGAGTCACTGCTCATCCAGGTCACTGAGCACAGCGCTGATCGCCTGACTGTCTCACAGCGGGTAGGCGCCCTTTGTATTGTACTGTGTTGTATTGTAATGTATTGTACTGCATTGTATTGTAATGCTTTGTTTTGATTTGTATCACTTTTTTTTGTCACTGAGCACAGCGCTGATCACCAGTCTCACAGCAGTTAGGTTCCATTTATATTGTATTGTTTTGTTTCGTTTTTGGTTTATTCTACTTTGTGTCACCAAACTCGGCGCCAGTTGCCTGACTGTCTCACAGCAGGTAGGTGCTGTTTGTATTGTATTGTATTGCCTTCTGTTGTGTCGCATCGTGCCATGATGTGTTGTGTTGTGTTGTATGTATTGTTTGATGTTACTCAGCACGGTGCTGATCGCCTGTCTCACAACATGAAGGTGCTGTTTGTATTGTATAGTATTATATCGTATTACTTTCTGTCACCAAGCACAGTGCTGATTGCCTGTCTCACAGTGGGTTGGTGCTGTTTGTATTGTATTAATTGTATTGTGTTGTAATTACTTTTCGTCACAGAGCACTGTGCCATCTGCCTGTCTCACAGCGGATAGAGATGCTGGTGTTGTTTTTTTTTTGTATTGTATTGTATTATATTACTTTTTGTCACAACAGATTTCTCAGTGTGAGGCTGCTATTTCTGGGTAGACACATTGCCACAGTGCAGTGTTAACCCCCCCCCCCCCCCCCCACCCCCCTTTTTTTCTGTAAGAAAGCATATTTGTTGTACTATCAGCTTTGGTTGTCATGTTCGTGATTTTTCTGTGATTTTGTTTTTCTGTATTGTATGTAGAGGTGTCAGCCCAGCCTAGGACAGACACATGCAGTAGTGGTCAGGACATTGACACAGCATTTTTGAGAGGCATTGCAGGGAAGCTGGAGGGAGAGAGGGGTGTGGGGTGTGTGGGAAAGAGACTTTTGTAAGCACTAACATTTCAGTAGAATGATCATGGGTTGATTTTGGGATGTGTGTGTCTGTTAGATGCAGTGAAGATGGAAAGGGTGTGAGCTTTTTTGGAGCCTGATAGGATTGGTTACTGTAGTCACCTGTGTGCTTTTGGGAAAATGATGATATTGCTTTAATGATGAATGTGCTAGGAATTCAAAAGAAATATAAAGAAAGAATCATTGTGCTGAACTGAAGATGTGTATACGTATATATCTATATAAATGTAGATGTGTGTGTGCGTGTGTGCGCACATAGCCCGTGTGTATGCATGGGTTTTATAGTGTGAGCACTATTAAAGCCAGATACGGTTGGTTTCCTAAACGTGCTTGTGAGAAAAGAATGATACCACCATAGATGAATACCCTTCGACTTCAGAAGACATGACAGAATACTTAGCCCCCCTCATTGTAATTGTGCCCCCAGGACGAAGCCAACAACCAGAGCAGTGCAGTGCCGGCCAGCAACGTGAACAAGGCCATCCAGCTTCTGGCACAGAAGTACTGTGGGGAGTGCAAGTCGGCCTTTGACGAGCTCAGCAACATCATCCAGGTGTGTTGAAAAACGATAATTATGATAATCATCTTCATGATCACCATCATCACTAACTGTTGTGCAGAAACAAATAAGAGCTCTTTCACATCCAACTCTCAAAGGCTTGCATAATTCTGAAACAAAAGGATAAAAAAAACAAAAAAAAACAAGTGATATTCATTTGTTGACAGAAAGTTAGAGAAAGTATGGACTGAAAATTGGAAGGTATGGGAGGAGCTGTTTTGGGTAGATGGGATAGGTTTAAAGGTCAGACTTGAAAGAGCTGAATGCAGGGATTTGATGAAGTGAAAGAGGGAGATTCCTCCTGGTGCCATGTCTTCAGGTAGAGGAAACAAAAGAAGTAAGAAGCACCAGAAAGGAAGGAGGAATGGACGAATGCAAGAGAGGGAAGAAAAAAAAGAAACATGCTTCTGTTGTTGTTGTTGAACATGGTCACAGTCATTCAAGCTTTTGTGTTTGCTTGCACGCACACAATGTACTGATGTAGGCGCACACATGCTTACACACACACACACACACACACATACACAGCAGTGCTTTAGTGACAGATACCTAGCTACTCATCCAGGTGTGTATGTGAAATTTTGCGCAAGACAGGAATCAAGACACCTATCAGTGTCTGCACTTGTTAATCACAGCAATGAATGTTATGGAAAACATATTTTTTGGACACTGAAAAGAACCCATGAAACAACAAAAGTGTTGTTCTCTTCCAAAATTCTTTTAGAGAAATCCTCATCTGATAGGTACACAAACTATTTACACATGCTTTCAAGGCCTAACTTGTGTGTTGGGTTATGCTGCTGGTTAGGCATCTGCTTAAAAGATGTTGTGTAATATATATGGGTTTGTCACGAATACAATGATGCCTCTTTGAGACACTGAAGGTGAGACCTTTGGAAAAACATTTCCATACAGTTGATTGAAAAAAAAAAGAAGAAAAGAAAGTTGAACTCAAATGTTGTGTGCTCTTTATAGTGTTCTAATCTATGAACTTGCCGGCTAACAGAAAGTGATGGCGTGCCGACGAGAGCTGGTGGAGTACGACCAGCAGCAGAGAGAGGCTGTGGCCTCCAAGGTTCAAGGCAACATGCCGGGGGCCATGGCGAGGCCAAAGGTCAAGGAGGTGCCAGGATGTAAAGCGTCCATCAGCGCCGCCGCCAGCAAGAAGGACAAGGAGGGGTGAGTGGGGGTGTGGGGGGGGGTTGTATATGTGTATTGGGGAAACTGGGGCATCATGCTGGGAAGAGAGAGAAAGGAGATGTGGTAACTGGGCCTTATTGAATTGTCCTGAGATTTCTTAAAAGACACCTAGTAGGAGTAGTGTTTTAAGATCAGAAGGCATAACATGTTAATAGAATGGTATAGAATGTGTGTGTGTGTGGGGAGGGTTGTGTCTGTAATTTTTTTTTTTAGTAATTATAATTATTATATTTATATAGCGCTGAATCTTGTGCAGAGACAAATCAAAGCACTTTCGCACCAGTCATTCACACACATGCGTAACTCTAAAACTGGAAAATTTGAAGACAAGGAAGAGGCAGGGAAGGAAGGCTATTCTGGGAAGTTTGGGAGGGGGGCTGGGGGCAGTGGATATTCTTAAGACATGAAACATGAACAGCAGACAGTACCCATATGATACATGATATCGGAAGAACAACAAACTGCAGAGCCGTACATTTGATTACCAAGGCAGAAAAGATCCTTAGAATATATGATTTTAAAAGCACACAGTACGTTGACTGCAGGGGGATATACACACATGTTGTGAAGGACTTTTAGAGGATTGGGAAACAGTATTAATCCCTTGATTGCAGTGTTGGTGTAGAGCGCACATTATATAACACACAGGTTCCAGAGCTGAGATAATGTGCATTGTATATCCAGATACTACTGATTTGTTGTATGTGTTTGTGTATAAGTGGAAAGAGTATTAATACATTTTGGAGAACAGAACAACCATGTGTGGTGCATTTGACCCTAATTTGCTTGTGGAACTAACATCCGTTACTGTTGATGTTCCAGGAAAGCCAACACCTGTTTCGGATGTGCCAGTGCGGCAGTGGAGCATTGCATCACTTTGTTGCGAGCCCTGGTCACCAATCCTAACATGAGGCAGATTCTCTGCAGCCAGGTATGTATCTCACTGTCTTCCGCTCCATCTCCCTACATCAACAGTTCCTTGGAGTAGTGTTTTAACAAGGCCATTGGATCTTGTTATTTGGCTGTATCAATGTAGTTTCCTTTTATCAACTGATGTCAGCAGATCTCCAGATGGTCCAGTGTGCTGCTTGATGGGGTTGGCTTACTTCTTCATTGACGATGTGATCATTGTTTCTTATGTTTAGTACATTATGATAACACCTCATTTCCATGGTATGTATTCTCTCTAAATCGGCCTTGGTAGTGCATGTCCTCACACGGTATGAACCCTGAATCTCAGTGTTGCACACAGCCTGTCATGTCCTCACACGGTATGAACCCTGAATCTCAGTGTTGCACACAGCCTGTCATGTCCTCACACGGTATGAACCCTGAATCTCAGTGTTGCACACAGCCTGTCATGTCCTCACACGCTATGAACCCTGAATCTCAGTGTTGCACACAGCCTGTCATGTCCTCAAACGCTATGAACCCTGAATCTCAGTGTTGCACACAGCCTGTCATGTCCTCACACGGTATGAACCCTGAATCTCAGTGTTGCACACAGCCTGTCATGTCCTCACACGGTATGAACCCTGAATCTCAGTGTTGCACACAGCCTGTCATGTCCTCACACGCTATGAACCCTGAATCTCAGTGTTGCACACAGCCTGTCATGTCCTCAAACGCTATGAACCCTGAATCTCAGTGTTGCACACAGCCTGTCATGTCCTCACACGGTATGAACCCTGAATCTCAGTGTTGCACACAGCCTGTCATGTCCTCACACGCTGTGAACCCTGAATCTCAGTGTTGCACACAGCCTGTCATGTCCTCACATGCTGTGAACCCTGAATCTCCGTGTTGCACACAGTCTGTCATGTCCTCACACGGTATGAACCCTGAATCTCAGTGTTGCAGACAGCCTGTCATGTCCTCACACGGTATGAACCCTGAATCTCAGTGTTGCACACAGTCTGTCATGTCCTCACACGGTATGAACCCTGAATCTCAGTGTTGCACACAGCCTGTCATGTCCTCACACGCTATGAACCCTGAATCTCAGTGTTGCACACAGCCTGTCATGTCCTCACACGGTATGAACCCTGAATCTCAGTGTTGCATAAGTCTGTCATGTCCTCACACGGTATGAACCCTGAATCTCAGTGTTGCATAAGTCTGTCATGTCCTCACACGGTATGAACCCTGAATCTCAGTGTTGCACACAGCCTGTCATGTCCTCACACGGTATGAACCCTGAATCTCAGTGTTGCACAGTCTGTCATGTCCTCGCACGGTATGAACCCTGAATCTCCGTGAATCTCCGTGTTGCACACAGTCTGTCATGTCCTCACACGGTATGAACCCTGAATCTCAGTGTTGCAGACAGCCTGTCATGTCCTCACACGGTATGAACCCTGAATCTCAGTGTTGCACACAGCCTGTCATGTCCTCACACGGTATGAACCCTGAATCTCAGTGTTGCAGACAGCCTGTCATGTCCTCACACGGTATGAACCCTGAATCTCAGTGTTGCATAAGTCTGTCATGTCCTCACACGGTATGAACCCTGAATCTCAGTGTTGCATAAGTCTGTCATGTCCTCACACGGTATGAACCCTGAATCTCAGTGTTGCACACAGCCTGTCATGTCCTCACACGGTATGAACCCTGAATCTCAGTGTTGCACACAGTCTGTCATGTCCTCACACGGTATGAACCCTGAATCTCAGTGTTGCACACAGTTTGTCATGTCCTCCCAGGGGATGATCCAGCAGCTCATTGACTACAACCTGCGACATGGGGCCCTGTCCGTGCGCCTGGAGGTTCGATCCCTGCTGTGTCTGCTGACCCGCGACAACCGCCGGGCCACGGAGGAGATGAACAACCTCATCATGACTCGCATCACCGCTGCTGTGAAGGGACACCAGTCCAACCCCGATATGGTATGTGTGTGTGAGAAAGGCTTTGGGAGCAGGGGGAATGATCAGGTGCAGAGGTAGAGGGGGTCTTTACAAGTTTGGGGGAAGTCTGTGCATGTGTATAGTGCTGTTTGTGTGTGAAGCTGTGTGCATGCAGTGAAAGAGTATGAAAGGGAGGTGTGGGTGTTTGTGACATGTGACACTGCATGCGTACATGTGAAAGAGAATAAAGGTGTCGAGTTTATCTTTATGCATGTGCTTGATACTTTCTGGTACTGATGTTTCGTCTGTGTCCTCCAGTTTCTTGAGCCTTTGTACTATTTTTTTTTTGCTGCAGTTTGAGCTTTTGGGCAGGCAGTAGCAGTTTTGAGTCAAACTTGATCATATAATGTGGGATAATGATTTTGGTTTGATTAGACAGAGTAGAAGAATATGATACAGTACAGTAGAAAGAGGGATTAAATATGCTGATCTTATTACACAGATATGGTAGGATATGATATAGTATCATAAAAAGAAGGGTGAAATATGCAGATATTAGTGCATTTATATAGTTGAATATGGTGCAGTTTTATAGAGAGTAGGGTGAAATATGCAGATATTAGTGCATTTATATGGTTGAATATGAAGCAGTATTGTAGAGAGTAGGTGAAATATGCAGATATTGGTGCACTTGTATGGCAGGATATGATATAGTATTGTAGACAGTAGGGTGAAATATTCAGATATTGGTGCCCTTGTATGGCAGGATATAAAATAGTATTGTAGAGATTAGGGTGAAATATGCAGATATTAGTGCACTTGTATGGCAGGATATAATATAGTAGAGAGTAGGGTGAAATATTCAGATATTGGTGTACTTGTATGGCAGGATATAATATAGTAGAGAGTAGGGTGAAATATTCAGATATTGGTGTACTTGTATGGCAGGATATAATATAGTATTGTAGACAGTAGGGTGAAATATGCAGTAATTGGTGCACTTATATGGCAGGATATAATACAGTATTATAGAGAGTAGGGTGGACCATGCAGATGTTGTTACACTGATACTGTAGTCAATAATACAGTACATTACTAAATGGGATGGAATCTGCAGAAGTTCTGTTGTGTGTGCAGGCGTCGTCTGTGCGTCATGAAATCATGTTGCTGTCCAGTTCTCTGCAACAGGAAGACACCTGCTGGGAACAACGTGTCCGATGTGGTAAGAGCTGACTCTGACTGTGTGTGTTCAAGGGACTTTGGAGGGGAGTGTGGGCATCAGATCCTGATTCATCAAACTTTGTTTGGCCTTTCCTCTATGAAGTGTATACAGTTTGATAAGGGACGAACTTGAGAGCACTTCTGAGCATATTCCTTTTTTTGTGCAAGTTTTGTTTATGACTATGGCAAGAAAGTCATGATTCTCTACTTGTATAGTGTTATACTGTTCCAAGATGGATACAAGGCTTTTTAATTATGACAGAGACATATAAAATGATTGTTGTAAACATTGACAGGTGAGGCAGTATGTGAGTGACTTACACGATCACTCATTGTAAAGTTTTTATCCCATTCATCCCAAAGGAATTCACAGCCTCGGCAGGTTCCTCTGCTATACTGGTACAGAAAAATGAAGAAAATATATTTAACATATTGACCAGTTTTTCCTCCAAATCAAAACCTGGGAGCACAGCCAGAAATACTGTAGAAGTTTGCTTGCTGTTTATGCGTATGTAGCAACTGTACACCTTTCATTAAAATAAAATTTTGACGCCATAGCCGTGCTCAGGCTCAGGTCTGAATGAGTTAAGAAATCTTTAAAAAAATAATTAAAAAAAAAAAATCCTGTTAACATGTGAAGAAGAAGATTCCTGTTTTAAAAAGACCCAGGTAGGGAAAGATGCACAGGCATTATCCTCATGGTGATGGAAGGGTTAGGATAACATGACAACTTTCTTTCTTGTCATACAGTATGTGTGTGCGCGTGTGTGCCCAGTGATGCGTCTGTTCCTGATGGGGATGCACATGCGGAGCCCCATCATCATGGAGAGCATCACTCTGCCCTGTCTGCGCATCCTGCAGGGACTCATCAAGCAGGACCTTGTCACCTTCCTCGGCAAGAAAAGGGTCAGTGGATACAGAGTATGTGTATGTGTGTGTGTGTGTGTGGGGGGGTGCTTCTTTGGCCCCTGGGTTTAACTCGTTCACCTCGTACCATGATTCATTCTTCTGTGGACCTGGTACAAGTATTCTTGTTCTGATACACATTTCTGATTTCGTTTGTTCTTGCTTGGTACAGTTTGCGTTCTAAACTGAGCCATTTACAGATTCTGGAAGAATGAAAATGAAGCTTTGTTTGACCAATTAAATCAACAATTCTCCATTTATTTTTGCTGTTTTAGTGAACAGCCCTACTTTTTACTGAAGTTGTCTCATGTAGTATAGTAAAGTAAAGTATCCATCTGACTGCCATGTTGGTAGAATTCACAGTCATAGTGATGTCACTGATGACATTATCAAAAGAAGGGAAATAACTCTGGAAGGCTGAAAAAAATTCACACATTTGATCGAGAGTGGGTACATCTCCAGACCATTTCCTCAGTTTTACACTGATTTGTCTGGATATTATGACTTGAAACACAACTTTCTACTGGGTTGGGTTTTTTTTTTTTTGCCCCAGCAGTCTAGGGGATAATGAACTCAGTTTTATCAGGAAATCAGTGGTCATGACAAAACATTTATTAGTTATTTTTAATTTCACTTTTTTTTCTTTTTTTTTCTTTTTATTGGCACAGGAGGAGCTTGACCCAGCGGAGGGACAACTGGCCCGATTCCACATGGACGTTCGTCGCTGGCTGGAAGGGGACCCGGACTACTCCTTCACCAACTGGAAGAAACGGCTACCCACCAGAGGTTGGTCACAGGAAGGGGGTGCATGGTGTGAAGGAAGTCCTCGATGTTATACCACTTGTGAATATTTTCAAATTGTTGTGCTTGAATTTGTAGATGTTTACACAAACGTTTTCTTTTATGTGACGAGTTTTTGATTGATTTGATGATCTATTTATCTGTTGTTTGCTGACCTACAATTGACATTATGTTTATCGTGTAGATTGATATTCTACAGAAAAGTTTTAAGTGGATGGTGAATATTTGAGTTTAAGATGTTCAAAATGTTTGCCAGTACTTTAGTAATTATAAGGCAGGGATTCCAGACTTTACGGTTTTCTTATAAATATGTGTATGGAGGAGGGCTTTCAGACCATTTTAATTCATAATACCTTGCACTTACACGTCACAAAGAGATCACCACAGAGGAGAAGCAGTCAAAAGAGAAGAAAAAAGTAGGCCTTTCTATTCATGTAAATAATGAAGGAATACTTCATACCACTCTGTACCAATATGTTCCAAGTGAGCATGGCAGAGAAGTCAACAATAGACTACCGTAAAGTTTGGTCTATTGAGCGCACTGGTATAGAAGCCGCACCCACTAAATTTTGGAAAAAATTGAACTTTATACATACATAAGCCGCACCAGTTTATAAGCCACACTTATTTCAGGTACCGGAACACATACTGATACTACGGAAAAGCTGTCGACACTGTAGGTTATGAAATAAACACACGCGGGAACAACACAAAGAAAAGCAAGCGAAAATACTGCTAGTGCCACAAAAAAATAATAAATAAACACAACGAAAATAAAATCCATAAATTAGGGATAGTCACATTTATTCAACATCATTCTGGTCACTGAATCCACTAAAATCTTCGTCTTTAGTGTCCGAGTTGAAGAGAACCAGCACAGCTTCCTCCACCATCTTGTCACTGACTTCAGCCTCGCTTTCACTTCATGAACATGAAGGTGGAGGTTGCTGCTGGTTCGTCGCTTGCACTGTCGTCTGCTAGGTCGATCGCCTTCAATTTGAAGGCTGCATCATAGGCATAATGTCGTGTTTTCAGCATGATGAGGGTGTACACTTGAGCAGAGTAGATCTGATTGCTGATCTGAAGGCTTTAATGTGTGCGGATTTGATTTATAAAAAGTGAACAGTTAGCACACTATCCTGAAGCTCATCCAAAAATTCATGGACAGAAATCATAATTTGGTGAGTTGAAGGGCAGGTAAGAATAGACGAGAACGTGACACTCCCGGAATCGTTAAAATCTGCAAATAAGCCGCATCATTGTATAAGCCGCAGAGGTTGAAGCTGGGGTAAAAAGTCGCGGCTTATAGACCGAACTTTACAGTACACTACACTACACTACAATACAATACAATGCAGCACAATGTAATGCAATGCAATGCAATACAGAACAATACAATACAGTAATCCAGTGCAGAACAGTACAATACAATACAATACAACACATTACCCCATACTGATGTGTCCCAAATGACCACAGCAGAGGATGAGAAGAAAGAGAAGAAAAAAGGTAACAGGCCTTTATATTCATGTGATTAATGTAGGAGTATTTTCATAGATAATAAAATATACAATACAACATAACAGAACACAGCACAATACATTTCTTTCCATACGGATGTGTCTCAAAAGAGCACAGCAGAGGAGAAGTCAAAAATACAGTTCAGTACAATACAAAATACAATGCAACACAACACAATAAGTACCGCACAATGCAGCACAATGCAATGCAATACAGTACAAACATTCAATTCAATACAACACAACACAATACAGTACACTACAACACCACCTTGTACCGCTGTGTCCCCCAAGTGACCCCGGCGGAGGAGGAGAAGTTGAAGGAGAGGAAGGAGGTGCGGGCCCGCTACCTGACGGAGAAGTACGTGGGGCGATGGCGCCAGCGCATGTGGCGCATGCCAGAGCAGACGGTGTGCCTGACGCAGACCACCTGGCTGCACACGGCCATCTTCTCCCCCTCCTCCCGCTCCGCACGCCAGACGGCCTGCAGTGTGGTGGAGTCCATCTCCCAGCTGGCCTCCCACCGCAAGGAGGTCATCGACATGCTCACAGGGTGGGTCTCCTTTCTGGGGTTTCTCTCTCTCTCTCTCTCTGTGTCTCTCTCTCTCACTCTTTTTTAATTCTTAATGAAACTGTTGTTAAGAATTTCAGTATGTTTTTGTATTGAGCTTTTAAAATCAGAGATAATGCTTTCATAGTAAAATGTACATTTTCTGTACAGTTGACATTATCAATATTTGTCTTTGCAAAAGTCTGTTTTGTCACATACGCACCCTTGATTTAGGGCTATGGCCTTTACATGAATAAACCATTTCCAGTTTCTCTCTCTCCTACTCTCTATCTCTCTCTCTCTCTCCAGTTTGTGGGCTGAAACTTCTACACATTCGCTTAGGTGCTAGGGTTCTTGCAGAGTCATGGAAGTCTGGAAGAAGTGTTGGAAAAATGCAAGAAGTATTTTCCAAGGCTGGAAACGTTTTGGAGAAATATGGGTCTGGAAAAGTCTTGGAATTTTGTTGTTGTTTTTTATAACACCCTTTGACTTGTATCATTCAGCAAAGAACTTAATGCATTTAGAAAATAAACACAAAAAACCAGGAGACATTGAGAAAACAAAAAAATGATGAAAATTTAATATCATTTCCAGGGTATCAACTGATCTCTTTTGTCAGCAGTGTAGCAAATGTAGGTAGCTACACTCCATTCTGAGAGGGTATGCATACTGGATATGTTGTGTTTACTTAACCCACTGAATGTTGACATGGATTACAAGATTTTGTTGATATGAGACTTAAAGGGGTTCAGGGGCTAGCAACTCAGAACAAATGTTGACCTGGGAGATAAGAAAAATCTTCACCCCTAACCCATCGGGCTCAGCCGGGATCTTCGAACCCAGAACCTTAGTAGTATTTTAACCCAGTATTTTAACAACTTTTTTTATCATGCCCATTGACTTGGTAGGTGATGGGGCCTGGGACGTTGTAAGGGGTATAAAGGTATGACAGTGTATAGATGATGTTTGTAAGAGGCTGAAAATATGTATGATGGAGGTAAGAGGATGCAGGCAGGTTGCGAGGACCATTTTTCAGTTTCAAGGAGACCTGTGTCAAAGAGTGGAGACTGGTTAATGTAAGCTAGGTCACACCTTGCTTTGAAAAGAATGAAAACTAAATGAAAATGATAGATAATAAATAGATGATAAATAGAGGACTGAGTGTGTGTTCTGGTATACTAAGAATTTTGGAGGTGCAGGAATAGTGAGAAATGAGCAAGAGTGGTTAAAGATAGTACGTGTGAGTGAGGAGTATGAAGAATGTGTTTGGTTGGTGAGAAGATGCCAGGAATGAGTGCAAGTGATGGAAGTCAGAATGTGGTTCATGGAAACCAATGAATGTGCACAAAAGGGAAGCAGTACGTGCACCTGATGCTTGCATGATGCTCCAGACACTGGGAACCAGGCAGTATGCTTTTATCATAGGAAGGATTTGGTGTGGGGGGGAGAAGGGAAAAAAATGCATGATAAGTTCAGCAGAATATCGCCTGTATTGTCGACACCATTTTTAACTACACATACTTAACCGTGACCCACTAGTGCAGACTCCGGCAGGGGTCTGATTTCCTGTCTTGTGCAAACTACTACTCGCCTGTGCGGAGAAAACGAAAGGAGCTACGGCCAATAACCTCCCAAAGTAGGTTACCTCCCCTTTGCATCCCTCACCCCATTTTTGTCTGCAGGTGTCTGGAGCAGGTGGGACGCAGTGGGGAGTGTGCCAATGAGTTCCTGGCACTGTACAAGCGGCTGATTGCACCTGCCCACTGGAAGATCTACCTGGCTGTGAAAGGGGTACTCCAGCGCTTGGGTACCTTGATCACACAGGTGAGAGAGTTGTCTGGGTGTACAAGGGTATCTGTACAGGGGGTGGAAGTTCACCTGTCTCTTATTATCTCGTATGGCAAGGTTTGGGTTTTGAGGAGATGATGTTTTGTTTTTTTTCTTTTTCCTTAGGTGGGTTGGTGGTGTGTTTAGATTTATGTTGGACCGTTCAGTCATTTTAAATCAGATGAGAAGAATTTTGGCAAACTGAAAGGATGAAAGGTCAAAAGAAAGAAAAGCAGCACCAGAATAAAAACTGCATTTCAAAGCCATATTTGCTCAGGTTTAGCTCCATAATGTACATGAAACACACACACCATTGCATACAGTTGCACGCACACATGCTCACTCACATGCCGGCACACACACAAACATACTCTGACAATTGCAAGCAGAAACACTTAACACTTATTTGCATGCATACATCACTGTCTGTTTCTCTTTTTTCCTTCAACCACTGTACCTGCTTTTTATTTCTACTTTGCTTTATTTCTTTGCAGTCTCTCTCTCTCTCTCTCTCTCTCTCTCTCTCTTTCTCTTTCTCTCATTTTCTGTCTGTCTGTCTGTTGGTCTCATCTCGCCACATTGTTTAGGACCTGGCTCTCTATCGTGAAAGGGAGAGAGTCTTTTTGTTTACCATGCATGTCTTTTTACATTCGCATCTTCTGTGTTGTTTAGGGCTCCATTTTGGTGGGGTTTATTTTTGTGTGTGTGTTTTTTTTCTCTGATGATTCTTTACTGAGTACATTTTCCATATACCCACCTTGGTTTGTTTTTACAGGGTTTTTTTTCTGTACCCCAGGAATATTTTGCTTATCTGAATACCCAGGTTAAATAAAAATTCATTTCATTCCATATCTTACTCAGTACCCTGATTAGTTAATATTTCATTTCATTCCCCACATTTGGTTTCTCACTTCCTCTCTTTCTCCTCTCACCACTGTCACACCCCCCTGTCTCCCCCCCCCCTTGCAGGAAGTGGAGCACCTGCAGCACCTGGAGGAGACCACCCTCAGCTCAGACCTGGCCCAGGGCTACGCCCTCAAGGCCCTCACCGAGCTGCTGTGGCTGTTTGTGGAGCACGAGCAGATCAAGAACCACTACAAGAACAAGCTGGTGGGCTTCATCCTCAACGGCTACCTGTCCCTGCGCAAGCTGGTGGTGCAGCGCACCAAGCTCATCGACGAGACTCAGGAGCGTCTGTTGGAGCTGTTGGAGGAGCTGACCACTGGTAGGGGGTTGGTGTGTGTGGGGGGTGGGGGGTACGGGTGATGTGGAATGAGTGTGTGCTTGTGTGTGTTCTTTTTTGTTTGTTTGTGTTTTCATTATTTGCTGATTATTAGACACACACCCCCAAAAGGTAGGTGTGTGCATGTGTGTTTGTGTTGTTGTTGTTATTGGGATTTGTAGTGTGTGTGTGTGTGTTTAGGATTTGAGCTAATTACTGGTAGGTTTTGGTGTGGTTTGTTGTGGTGGTGAATGGTTGTGTTTGTTGTGAGGATTTGTGGAGCTGACGCTGATGGACATAGGACCTTGACTAGAGATCTGTCTGCCAGTCCTTCAGAGATGATAAACAAAATAATGAACGGGAGCACTATGCATCTAGACATACTGAATAACCTGCAGCAACAAAACTTTTCCATGGAACAAAATTCTGCTGGGAATTTTTTTTTTCTTTCTTATTTCCAGGGACTGAGATGTCGTAAGAATGTTATGACAGACTTTTGTGGTGATTTTTTTTGGTGTATTCATTGTTTTGTATATGTTGGTAGCTGTCATTACTGTCATTGAAACCTTTTCTATTGTTTTTTTTTCTGTGCGACAGGTACTGAGTCGGAGACCACGGAGTTCATGTCCGTGTGCGTGCAGACTGTGCAGAAATACCCCCTGGATGACTACCGCTCGCCTGTCTTCATTTTTGAACGCCTCTGCAGCATCATCTACCCTGTATGTATGCTTCACAGTTTTGTTGTTGTTTGGGGATTGTACTTGTGTGTTTTGTTTTCTTATGGATGGAAAGTAGTGGCTGTGTCATGAAAAGAAACTGTGTGCAATGATCTCAGTCTGGAATGAATCTCTGGGTCTAGAATCCTGGTTAAATCATGATGTGTATTTAAGTATCTGTAGTTGAAATCATACCAGAGTTTTGTTTTTAAGCGAATAATGTGGTAGCGGCTGTGAAAGTGACATTTAGAGTGAATGTGAAAGAGTGCATTTTATTTGTACTGTGGTAATTTTGTGCAGTCATTTGTGTGTTCCGGTTTTTCGCACATATATGTGTGTTTATTTGTGGATTTGCCTTGAAGGAGAAAGCAAATTGCTTGTGTGTATGTGTGTGTGTGTGTGTGTATTTGCATGCCCTTTGATATTATACACAGGCAGGCAATGTAGTATTTTTCATGTTTCCATGCATGTACTCATGCATATCTTACCTGCATGCTAGTTTGAGATGTGAACTGTAGTCCTACAGTGAGTTCCACGGCTCTGTTGTTGTGCACCAACAGGAGGAGAACGACGTGGGCGAGTTCTTCATGATCCTGGAGAAGGACCCTCAGCAGGAAGACTTCCTGCAGGGGAGGATGCTGGGTAATCCCTACAGCTCCAACGAGCCAGGCCTGGGCCCGCTCATGAGGGACATCAAGAACAAAATCTGCCAAGGTCAGTTGGAGATAAAAAAAGAAAAAAGAGGAGTGACGTATTGGAATTATTTTTTGTTATCAGATGAAAAATTGAGACTTTTTTTTTCCCCCCCTTCTTTTTTTGTGAGTGAAGGAAAATTTTAAATGTAATGATTAGAAGGTTGGTGATAAGCCAGAAGAAAAAAACACCGTTTTAACCTACTTCGGGAGGTTATCGGCCGTAGCTACTTTCGTTTTCTCCGCATAGGTGAGTAGTAGTTTGCACAGGACAGGAATCAGACCCCTGCCGGAGTCTGCACTAGTGGGTCATGGTAAGTATGTTAGTTAAACGTAATTTTAGGAAGAAAAATTCTTTTTAGTAGGTGAAGTTAAGAAAGAAAAAGATGTCAGTGCATCAAGCCCTGGTCAGAGATCAGGCACTTTATGAATTCACATTGTAATTAATTTTCATGATGAAGGTTGTCAGTTTGTTTTATTTTTTTAGTTGGAGAAGTATTCTACTTTATAATTTCTTAGATACTGTTGACAGTGTTTTATTGTACTGTAAAACCACCACTGTTTGTTTCAGTGACGTTACGTTTCTTATGTGTATGAAAAAAAAAATGAAAAAAAAAGACTCATTTTCCATTGTTGGTCATTGATTGTGTTGACAGACTGTGAGCTGGTGGCACTTCTGGAGGACGACACAGGAATGGAGGTAAACTTGTGTCTGTTCATACAATGCATGCACTACAGATACTTGTTAGGCAGTGTAGAACACATTCTTTTTTTATTTTGAGAATTGTTTGTTGCATTATACTTACGTTATACTTAACAGTTTTGTTTTAATAAAATAAAATAAAATAAAAAGCAAACCAAACAAAACAGCAAAACAGTGCACATAAGATTGGCTGCTGGCTGTAGAGTAAAGTTTGGTAGCATGTCTTAAAAGAAGTGAGTAAGAACTTTGACAAAAGAAAACTGTTACTACTTTGTAGCCATACAGTCTTTTTATGCTGAAGGCAGTATGTTTTATTTTTTATCAGCAAAGTGCTTTCTTCTTCATTTTTAGTTCAGCATGCATGCACATGCACACAAACTCTCTCTCTTTCCCTCACTCAGTCTTCAGCATGCACATGCACACACTCCACTTCAGTCTGTGCATGGGATTTAAGTCCATGAAAGTTGAAAGTGATATCTGTGTTTAGGTCAGCAGTAGTTAAGGTAACTGGCAGAGGTTTTTGTTGTTGTTGTTGTGCTTCTTCTTCATGGTGCATACAAGTTGGTTCTTTTCAGTCGCTTTGTTCGATCATAATGTAGGAGCGTTTGTTTGTTATGGTCAGTTCATATGTTATTGGTGCATGTGTCTTCAGCTGCTGGTGAACAAGAAGATCATCAGTCTGGACTTGCCTGTCAAGGAGGTCTACAAAAAAGTCTGGCTGCCTGAACATGGAGAGGTGTGTTCTGGATTTTCTGTTTTTTCAGTGTGTGTGTGTGTGCGTGTTTATGTGTGTGTACACGTGTGCGCGTATGTGTGTGTGTGTGTATGCGTGTGTTTGCAGAGGGGTGGAGAGGAAGAGGTTGGAGTGTTTGTGAGTTTTGTAGTGTGATTAGTGTGTGTTATATGTGTGTGTGTGGTGTATTGGGTCTATGTCCGCATGGTAATACTTTTTTTTAAATGTTGCTGTTCAAGATGGTGTTTGGCGTTTGTGAAGGGTAGTGGCACTCTATCAAGGAGGAAGAAGAATCAAATATTTGTCCCTCTCATTAAAAAAACAACTATGAGATGAATGCCCATGGAAGTAGTAGTTTGTGAGTATCTAAAGTGAACTAGGACAAAATGTCAAGGGAAAGAAGACAAAGCTATTTCAGAAACACATGCACAGAACCAGTTTCAGTGCATTGTGTGAGCAAGTTGCATTATGAGCTAGTGTGAGCCTTTTCCGCAAAATGAATAAATATCACTTGTCACATAAATATGACTTGTTCATTTTCTGTTGTTTTCTTCTGTTTTAAAGTGCTTTTCCTGTTCTTTCCAATAATTAATACTGCTTTGAAATTAGAAATATGTTCAGCCTTCTGAAGACAGTACCCCATCCACAAGTTATTTCTTGCTCAAGTGACGAAGTGTCACTAATGTGAAACATTCAAACATGATGTAGAATGTATTCCATACCAACATCAGAAGCGTGGAAAGGTATGGTTTATTTTTTTGTGTGTGGTGTTTGGCCAGTTTTGTGTAGTAAGGATGTGTGTGTTGTGTTTCAGGGAGAACCGATGCCCATTGTGTACCGCATGCGAGGTCTGCTTGGAGATGCCACGGAAGACATGGTCAACTCTTTGGACACTGGGAATGGTCAGTTCAACTGGTTCGCAAGACAGTCTAGAATTGATTCAGTACTTAGTAACGGTACAGTGAGCAGTTTTGTTGACTTACGATGGCAAACATTGTCCTCCAGTTGAACATTTTCACACACATGATACCCCTGTGCCCAGTATACAGACATATAAACATTTGATAGCACTTGAATAAACAGCTAATATGGAAAGAATGGTTGAAAAAAAAAACTTTCAAGATCTTGGTGTGTAAGAATTATTTTGTTTAAAACTGTACTAATGACGTGAACTGGTGAACAGTTATAATAATTTCTATGCGGTGCCCTGGTAACTCTTCACAAAAAGTAAGGGTGAAGTGGAAGAAAAAGAAGACAAATGAAACGATTCTCTCTTTGGGAAGTCTGTAGTGGCATCTGCAACATGCACTGTGCTTTTCCAGCTGAAGTTGTTTCTTTTTAGTAATACAGCAGGTCTGTGTGATCAGATAGGCGACAATTAGCAACAATGATAATAATAGTAGTACTGAGTACGAGAGGAATTTGAAAAGTTGTGCATGAGGGGGTGGAGGAATGGAAGGAAGAAAGGGAATGGGGAGGGGAGAGGAGAGTGATGTGTGCTGAGGTTGGTCTCCATGTGACGGGTGCAATAGCCGAGTGGTTAAAGCGTTGGACTGTCAATCTGAGGGTCCCGGGTTCGAATCGCGGTGACAGCGCCTGGTGGGTAAAGGGTGGAGATTTTTACGATCTCCCATGTCAACATATGTGCAGACCTGCCAGTGCCTGAACCCCCTTCGTGTGTATATGCAAGCAGAAGATCAAATACACACGTTAAAGATCCTGTAATCCATGTCAGCGTTCGGTGGGTTATGGAAACAAGAACATACCCAGCATGCACACCCCCGAAAACGGAGTATGGCTGCCTACATGGCGGGGTAAAAACAGTCATACACGTAAAAGCCCACTCGTGTGCATACGAGTGAACATGGGAGTTGCAGCCCACGAACGCAGAAGAAGAAGGAGGTCTCCATGTGTGTGGTGTGTGTGTGTGACAGAGGAGGACATTGACAAGGAGGCAGTGTTCAAGATGGCTGCGGAACTGAAGGAGTGTGGGGGTCTGCCTGTCATGTTGGAGAGGTCAGTGTCTCTTCTTTCACTTGTCTGCTTTGCTTGGTTTGTTGTGTGGGTGTGTGTGCATGTGTGTGTGTATGCGGTCGCTTGTGTGTGTGTGTGCGCACGTTCTTATATGTGTATTTGTGCATGTGTGTGTGTAGGAGAGGTCAGTGTCTTTTCCACATGTCCGCGTTTATGTTGTTTGTGTGTGTGTGTATTTGTGTGTGTGTGTGTGTGTTCATTTACTTACTTTTACATGTCTCTGTTCATAAGGTGTTTGGAGAGCAAACAGGTGGAGGCAATATTTGACTGTATCATGGTTGTGTGTATCTTGTGTGCATGTATATATTGATGGTGTGTGTGTGTGTGTGTGAAATGGTTGGCTGAGTTGCAAGGTACATGAGATTAGTGATAAAGCCTATGGAGTTACAGATCCACTCCACCACAATCACTGCCAAAAAAACAACAACAAAAAAGTAAAGAAAAGAAGAAAAAAAAAAGAAAATGATGATGATAATTGAATAAGATAAATGAATGAGAGGGAGAATCTGAAGAAGGCAGTTGAAAATTATTTTGAATGCTTTTCCATAACACAGGCTATCCCACTCAAAGTTACAGCCAGTTAATATTGCTTCATTTCTCAGATTTCCTGCCCTGACTTTAGATGCTGCTGTTGTCTTCTGTGTAGCAGAAATTAGCCTTGAAAACCAAACTGACCCAACAATCTGCATGATCATTTGTCATAAACTGTAAACTGCTTGTCAGTTTTAATTTGCTGCCCTTTTTTTGAATTTGATTGAAATCCTTGTCAAGTGTTATAATCAGGTATGGGATGTAATTGGTTTCAGTTTTTAGTTTACCTGGTATGGCACTTTGTTTTTCACCTGATGTATGAAAAATGGTTTGTTGCAGGCTGGCGTCGGTGCGCGACCTGGTCCTGGGCAGGCAGCTCATGTGCGTGCTCCTGAAGCTGTTCAGCTACGCGGTCAATGTCAAGGTCAACCGTCAGGAACTGATCCGTCCAGAGCTGAACACTGTCAACATCATGTTGGGGGCCCTCAACCTGGTGAGTGGCTTTTCTTCTCTGCTTCACAGTTGGTGCTGTTGTCAGTCTTTTTGTCGGGTTTGAGGGGCCTGGGTTTGAGTCTTGGGATCTGTGCCTGGTGGGTTTTAGAGGGGAAGTTGATTTTGGGGGTTGTTTTTTTTTTTGTGTGTGTGCGTGCGTGTGTGTGTGTCTCTCTCTCTCTCTCTCTCTCTCTCTCTCTCTCTCTCTCTCTCTCTCTCTCCACTCTTCCAGGTCAGTAATGTACAGATTTGCTTGCGTCTTAACCGCTTGACTGCTGAAACTTGAAGAAATGAAATTAGTTAAGTATAAATTTAAAATGCAGTTAACTACTATTTCAGTAGTTTGGTTAAAGTGCATAGAGCTTCAAGAATAAATATAATAGCAAGACGACAATAAACAGAATAAATTTGAATCAAATAAAGAAAAATAGAATAAAACAAAATAGAATGTTTCTGAACAAAAATAGTACAGTCCCAGGAGGAAGTCCTAGTACAGAGTGACAACTGATAATCCTCACCAGCTACCTCTGTCTTACCTCAGAGATGTGACAGCCCTTCACTGACCAGCATACTCATCAGTAGCATTCAGGGGGTTAATCCCATTCTTGTATAAATGCATGCAAAAGATCAGAATTACATGTTTAAGATCCTGTAGCCGGTGTCAGTCTCTGGTGGGTTCAAGAATCGAGAGCATATCTGCAGAGACACCCCCAAAATGGATTGTGGATTTTGAATGGTGAGGTAAAAAATGATGTATATGTAAAATCAACACATGGAATGAAATGAATGAGAGGATTGCAGTCCATGAACATTGAATAAGAATCTCTATTTATGTGTGAGATGTTGAAGAATATGATTATCATACTGTGTGTCACTTGATGTTTTATCATTTTGTGTTGTTTTGTGGTGCATTTTCCTCTTGCATGGCATCATGATGGATGATGTCATGTAGTATCATCCTGACTTTTCTGTTTAGAAATGTGACGGTACTCAACATCACCTGTTCATGTTTGTGTGCACATAGGCACTGTGGGCGGAGCCTGAGGGTGGCTCCGGGGTGAAAGGTCAGACGATAACGGAACAGATCCTGAACATCCTGGAGGTGATCCTGCTGGAGGCCAGTGAGCAGCCCCCAGAGCTGTACAGCGTAAGTGGCTCTCTTCCAGCCAGCCAGAAAAAAGAAGAGAGAATGGAAGAAATGTGTGAAATACATTAGAAAGAAAGAAGTATATATTAGGCGTTCTCGAAGCATAGAGCCAGAAGATTAATGTCATATAAATAGCACATGGTTATTATTGTTGTAATGCCCCTACAGGAATTCTCCAAACTTAGGGCTGCAGGGTTAGCATTATATAAATGTACATTATTATTATTATCAGTAGTAGTGATATTGATGCCCCTACAGGTGTTCCCCAAGCTTACAGCTGCATGTTTAGCGATATATAAATGTAATAATGTCCCTACAGGAGTTTTTGAAGCTCAGAGCTGCATGCCAGGCATTATATAAAAATGCACATTATGATGATGAGTGTTGTTATTTTGACAGGAGTTCTCCAAGCTGTGCGGTGACCGTGACCAGCTGAAGATGCTGCTGGACCGCATCAACAGCAGCTTTGTGCAGTCCACTCCCAGCGTGCGGCAGGCCCTCATGCGCCTCATCCCCTTCCTGGCCTTCGGGGACCCCGAGAAGATGCTGGTGCTCATCAACCACTTCTCTCCCTACCTGGACTTTGACAGGTCAGGAGTGGGGTGGTGTGTGAAAAACTGTACATGACGAATGAAAGTTCTTTGAGACAATCGTTTGAAATTGCACTGTGTGAAATAGATGTTAAAGAACGCATCCTGAGACTGCCAATTTTGAAAGAGGTTGCTCAAGCTTTTCTGTTGTGCCTGTTCTATGAGTATGCCTGCTCGAAAGCGCCTATCATCGGTCACAGACCAAGCTCTAAGCGCCTTGCAAACACAGTCATTTGCACAACAGGCTGCCTACCTGGGTAGAGCCAACTGACAGCTGCCATTTGCGCACTTGTCATTTGTTTCCTGTGTCATTCAGTCGGGTTTCAGTTATACATACATATACACTCATATAGACATGTTCTATATCTCTTTGTGGGTTTTTTTTTATGTCATATGGGGCTTCGGCCTTAATAAACTCTAGTTGTAATTCCCGAATGTACTTATGAATATATCTATGCCTGTACGTTTGAAGGACAAGTATCCTCATTCATATAACACTAATTATTGAAAAGAAAAGTTTCCTGATGACCTGAATACTGCTGGTACTTGCTAGACCCAGATTTTGTGAGTGGTCTTGTTTCCTTGAATTTCAAGCCTGATACAGGATTTCATGTTTTTGTTTTTGTAATATTACTTGTAGTAGTAGTAGTAGTACCCTAATCAAGAAACAATTGTGCCCTCAGGTTTGACAAAGAACAAGGACAGGACGAACAGAATCACTTGGACTGCTTCTCTGTCATTGCCTGTGGTATTGAGGTGTGTGTTTCTTTTATTAAGTGTTTGTTTTTGTTTCTAAGTGTCTTGTGTTTTTTGTTTCCCAATGTCTTGTATATCACTGTATCTGGATGAACACGGTGTGCATACTGGATAAAAAAAAGTTCTGATCAATGCTTGACAGAATGAATAAAGGAATGATTGCATACATACAGATGTACACAGATTTATGATGGAAAGAAAACATAATTAATAACTGTATTTATGATAAACATTTTTTTTCCTAAACACAAATGCATCTGCACAGTCTGTCCATTTTTCTGTGTCTGTCTGTCTGTCTCTCACTCCCTGACTATGTCTGTCAATCTCTTTCTCTCTCTCTCTCTCTCTGACACCTCTCTGATATTATTTATTCATGAATGATTTCTTTGTTTTATGTTCGGTATTTTTGACGTTTTGCTTTCAAAATGATAAAAGAAGACAAGATGTGTTATCCCATGCCAAATAGCATGTTCGCTGCTGACATTAAAGTTGGTCATTGTCTCTCTGACACCAAGCCCAAAACTGTGACAAGCCTCCCATCTCTCCTTTACAGAGCAATGCCAATGGAGAGAGACTGAAGGATGTGATCTATGACCATGGTGTGGTGCAGAAGGCTGTCGACTACATCCTCAGGCATGCCCCTCAGATCAAGACCATGCTCTCGTGAGTTAATTGACACCCTTTCTTGACCCAAGAATATCTTGGGTAATGTTTAAAATGTAGAGATCTTGGCATCTTGTCAGCCTGGTGGAAACTGTGGCCAGCGAATTAGTTCTGTTTGTTACTCTCATGGTGATTATTTGTTCATGATGTTGAAGGCAGCTTTGGTGCAGGGGAATGTATATCCTGTTAGTCTTCTGTACGTGACAAGAATTTGTGTGGCTTTTGACATTTTGAAGCAGATCAGGTGTTTATTCATAGTAAGGTGGATGTACATATCTGCTGTTCATTTCACAAGCTTTGTCAGCATTCAGACAATAAACGTTGTTAGAACATAGACCAGGTGTAATTAAGGTATGGGTTTTTGTTTGTTTGTTGTTGTTTGTTTAAAGTTACTTCGAGATGTTTATCTGCGGACAGTTTTCTGGAATGTTACGTAGCCCTGACATGTGCTTGGATATGATTTTGAACTGACCTGAGTTTGGAAAAGGATTTCATTCAAAAAGTTACTGGTGGAGAACTGTTTGATTGCAGCAGAATTAGAGTAGATCAAGTTAATAACGTTTTGACCTGTTGCACCTGTTGCATAATAAGGAAGATACATTTGAATTAGGGACAGAGGGAAGAGACGAAACCTCATACAAATATTACAGGAGTATGTATGTGGGTAGTCAGTGTGATGTGATCATTTCAGAACGGACTCTGAGGTGTGGAAGGAGTTTGTCAGCAAGCCGTGTTTGTCCTACGCTCTGCGCATTCTGACTGGGCTGTGTATCAAACACACCAAGACCATTGTGAGTTCCTTGAGTTTCTGTCTGTCTGTCTGTCTGACAGATGATATGAAGAGTGAGTGCAGGCTGTTTGGGAGAGAGAGAACTCATAAGATTTAGCACCATATAATATTTTTATCATCATTGTTGTTATTATTATTATTTACAAACCAGGTCCCCATATCTGTGAGTAGTTAACTAAGTTCATTGTTTTTCTTTATGTCTATATGTTTGTTTGCGTATTCATATGTACATCTTGTAAAGTAATTTGTGCTCCCCTCAGATACAAGGAGAAAGGCGCTTTACAAGTCATCTTTACTTTATTTTTTTTTTTTTTTTGTAGTGTGTGAACATATTTCCTTACATGAGATAAGTATGCTTACATATTGCATACACATGTTATCGCACACATTACACAGTGTTTATTTGTGTTGGTGTTTTCTTGTCTGACCTAAACTGTATCCTTATGTGTGTCTCTGAGTGTGCATGTAACTGTGCGTGAATTAAACTATGTATCCTTATATGTCTCCGAGTGTGCCTGTAACTCTGTGTGTGTGTGTGTGTGTGTGTGTGTGTGTGTGTGTGTGTGTGTTGAGCAGCACCTGATAGCGGAGAAGTGTGTGCCGATCCTACACAAGCTGGAGCAGGTGTCCTCTGACAAACACGTGGGCACTCTGGCTGAGAACCTTCTGGACGCCCTCAGGGACGACCCCTCAGCTGCACAGAAGGTGGGTGGGCTTGATTCTAGGCTGGCTGTCACTCTCTGTCTTGCTCCTTTCTCTCTCTCACTCACACACAGTGTTGTTCTGTCTGTTAAACCAGATCTAATAGCAGTTTATGGGGTTAGATATTAAGCAACAGCAAACGTGTATTGTTGATTTTTACACACCTGGAAGGGCACAAGGTTTGAAATAATGCTGCTGGTTTTAGATCAGTTTGTACCTTTTCCACTATCTGTTGCTTGAGTGCAGTGACCTTTTGGTTTGCTCTCTTTTGAGGTCAAGCTGGTCATTGCTGGGGTCTCGGTGTTGTGAATATTTCATTGTGTGAAGGGGTGGAGTCTTGTCTCATTGTCTCCATCTTTCTTTCTTCAGTTCTTTCTGCTTCTTGCTCCCTCAGCGTACCCCTATAATCTTCCTCATCAGTGCTTTTCATTTACAAAATATCAAGGGTTTGAAGCAGCCTTGCAATGATGGAACCAGTTGAGTGCCTGGATTGTTTATTCATGGGCATGTCTGAGTTTTCCCTCAGTTTAGCAGGGTACAGAATACTTGTAGCTAGAGCAAGCCTGATTTTGACAGTTTTGTTTGACAGTATATCTTTCAAATCAAGTACTTTTTTTTTCAATAAATATCCATATATATTTTTTTCATGTTTTACTTTCCACTGTTTATTTTTACTGCAAATTTATTGCATTATTGATAACATCAACTCAACTACTTATTTGCATAATATGTGTCAGGGGTATCAATCATGTATGAATCATATACTGTCAATGGGTGTTAGTGCTGGGCTGGGTGGGGGTTTCTAGTCTGCTCTCTTATAGAGCGTGACAATTTGGTGGAGATGCGGGGTACCGATCCCCGTACCTCTCATACGCCAAGCGAGATTGTCATGAGTTGTGACAATCATTATGCCCATCGCTCCTGGTGGAGCAAAAGCCATCGACGACCCCTCGCCATCGCACTCTGTTCTGGCCATTCCAGTCCAGTTGGTCCCTTGCTGCTTCAGCTCTGCCTCGGTTTCTCGCCTCCAATCAGGTATGAATGGTTCATAATGAATTGCGTGACCGTTGTCGTTGCAGATTGAAGACGTACGCCAGGAGACCAAAGCGGAGAAGAAACGACTGGCCATGGCTGTGCGAAAGAAACACCTGGGTGCCCTGGGAATGACGGTGAGTCACACTTCGCTGTCCGTTTGAATTGTTCTGTTTTGTGTGTGTGTGTATGATGGTCAGTCACACTTCACTGTCTAGTTATTTTTGTTTGTGTGTGTGTGTGTGTGTGTGTGTGTGTGTGTGTGTGTGTGTGTGAACCCTGAAATGGCTTTTTTGCAGTCAGCTGGCCTTTTAGCAACATGATATGAATAGTATGCGTTTGTGTGTGTGTGTGTGTGTGTGTGTTCTTGTGTGCTTTGTGTCTGAAAGACGCGTTATTGTAAAGTGCTTTGAGAGGATTGAAAGCGTTATATAATTGTACTATCAATATTATTGTTGTTGTTGTTATTGTTAGCAGCAGTTGTAGTAGCAGTTGCAGTAGTATAAGCTTTTTTCACTGACATGGTGAGGTGTGTGTATGTGTTCTTATGTGCTTCGTGTCTGAAAGATGTGTTATTGTAAAGCGCTTTGAGAGGATTGAATGCGCTATATAGATACATTATAATTATCATTATTTATTATAAATTTTATTATTATTATAACAGTAATGATGATGATTATTATTACAAGCTTTTTTTTTTTCTACCACTGACATGGTGATGTGTGTGTGTGTGTGATCCTCCAGACGAACGAGAAGGGGCAGGTGACGGTGAAGAGCTCAGTGCTGAAGCAGATGGAGGACCTGAAGGAGGAGACGGGGCTCACCTGTTGCATCTGTCGGGAGGGCTACCGCTACCAGCCACAGAAGGTAGCCACTCACCTGGTCCCCCTCCCACCTCACCTGTGGGCTGGTGGAAGCTGTTTGTGTCTGTCAGTGTTTTGTTTATTTCTGGTGTTTTCTTCATAAATTAAAAAAAAAAAAAAAATTTAATAAAAAAGAGAAAAGGTTTTTGGTTGATTTTTGTTTTTGTTTTATGATTATATTTGTATTGCTTTTTATCACAACAGATTTCTCTGTGTGAAATTCGGGCTGCTTTCCCCAGGGAGAGCACGTCTCTACACTACAGCGCCACCCATTTTTTTTGTATTTTTTCCTGCGTGCAGTTTTATTTGTTTTTCCTGTCGAAGTGGAATTTTCTACAGAATTTTGCCAGGAACAACCCTTTTGTTGCTGTGGGTTCTTTTACGTGTGCTAAGTGCATGCTGCACATGGGACCTCGGTTTATCGTCTTATCCGAATGGCTAGCGTCCAGACTACCACTCACGGTCTTGCGGAGGGGGAGAAAATATGGGCGGTTAAGCCGTGATTCCAACCAGTGCACTCAGATTCTCTTGATTCCTATATTTACATTTGTCTCCTTTTTTTTTCTTTTTTTTTTTAAATCCTTTGGCAAAAAAAATGACAGAATGGTCAACATGAGAGACATGTTTCAAGGTTCACGCACATGAATATGACTTGTTAATTTTCCTTTCCTGGTGAATTTTTTTTTCTTTTTTCTTTTTTTTTTTTCTGGTCGTTATAGGAGTGATGTTGACAGTATTTTTTCAGTCCTGAAATGGCTTTGAATGGTGGGCTGGACTATAAGGTAACAGTGATGAACGAAATGTGAAATAAGTTTGTGCTGTTCACCCAGACTTATGACCATATGTGTGTGTGTGTGTGTGTGACACCTTGGCAGGTACTGGCAGTGTACACGTTTTCCAAGCGCTGCAACCTGGACGAGTACGAGAACAAGCCGCGTAAAACCCCGGGCTACTCCACTGTGTCCCACTTCAATGTGGTCCATGTTGACTGCCACACTGCTGCTGTCAGGTCAGAGCTGAAAACCATGTTAGTAATAACAGGAGTGTGCTTTTATGTTATCACTTACCCTGTGGCTCAAGGACCATTTAGCAGTGCCAGTCAGGGATGCACAGGGGAGGTAGCCTACTTTGGGAGGTTATCGGCCGTAGCTACTTTCGTTTTCTCCGCATAGGCGGGTAGTAGTTTGCACAGGACAGGAATCGAGACCCCTGCCGGAGTTTGCACTAGTGGGTCACGGTTAAGTATGTTAGTTAAACATAATTTTAGGAAGAAAATTTCCTTTTAGCGATGCATGTGATGTGAACAAGACGCAGGGATATAATAAAAGAATGATTGATCTTTTTCCTGACTGTTTTTACATGTTTCTGTCTTTGTTTCGTTCATTCTTTCTTTGTTCTTTTGTAAATTATTTAGTTCATACAGTTATTTATCTGTTGGTTTGTTTATTGCTTTTTATTCATTTTCAAGGAGTTGTGATCAAAAAGGAATGGAGAAGTGTTGGAAGAAAGGGTATTGTTGTGACATATGTAGGGGTGGTGGTTATGCTTGTGTGTATGTGATTGAGAGGGAGAGGGAGAGGCTCTGTGTGTGTGTGTATCACTGTGTGTGTGTGAGAATGTGTGACTGGATCAAAGATTGTGGTGATGGTGTGTATTTGTGCATTTCATTGGTTTTTTTCTTTATTGATGATTCTCTTGTGACTATGAGTCAGACCTGCCTGTGCCTGAACCCCCTTTGTGTATCCGTAAGCAGAAGATCAAACACACACATTAAAGATCCTTTTATCCATGTCAGCGTTCAGTGGGTTATGGAAACAAGAAAATGCCCAGCATGCACACCCCTGAAAACGGAGTATGTCTGCCTACATGGCGGAGTAAAAACGGTCATACAGTTAAAAGCCCACTTGTATACATAGAAATGAATTTTGGAGTTGCAGCCCATGAAGGAAGAAGATCTTCCCCTCATCAGAGTTTCCAGCAATGACTGTGATGATGACTGTGGTGTTGCAGACATGCGCGGGGCCGAGAGGAGTGGGAGAGCGCAACCCTGCAGAACGCCAACACCAAGTGCAATGGGTTGCTGCCCCTGTGGGGACCGCAGGTCCAGGAGTCTGTCTTCGCTGCCTGTCTGGCCAGGTGAGCTTACATGTGTAACCCTGCCATTCCAGAACAGACGTATCTGTTGTGGAAATGTGTAAAAAAAATGTCTGATATCACTCCTAATGAAAAGATGTTAAAGTGAATAATGAATGAACATGTAAAAATGTTATGATGTTTCAGGCTTTTAATATTTCTGACTCTGGTATTTTAAGGAAAACAGCAAAAACAGCTGTATCTTTGTTGCAATGTTTAAAGCCATGAAAATCTCAAAAGTCTGGTTATTCAGACATTAAACGAAACAGCTGTACGAAAGTGATGTTTCAGGCTGTGGATGTTTCCCTTCAGACCAATGTAAAAAAAAAAAATAAAATAAAAATAGGTTGTGGGTGTTTTATCTTCAAACCCTTTGAATTAACGGCTGTGGGTATATGTGGGGTTTTCAGGCACAACAACTACCTGCAGGAGTGCACAGGTGTGCGGGACATCGGCTACACCTACACCATCCACGACATCAAGCTGCTGCTGCTGCGGCTGGCCCAGGAACGCTCCTTCAGCAACGAGAGTGGGGGAGGGGGCCGCCAGAGCAACGTGCATATCCTCCCCTTCATGATGCACATCACACTTTACGTCATCAACACGTGAGTGCTGCTTTGGTTGTGGATGGGAGATGTTTTGTGTGTGTGTTGGAGACTCGGGTTGTTGACTGGACATCACACTACACGTCATCAGTATGTGAGTGGTGGTTTGGAGGGATGTGTGTTGTATGTGTGTCAAGACTCTAGTTGTTGACTGGACATCACACTACACGTCATCAGGATGTGAGTGGTGGTTTGGAGGGAGATGTGTCGAGACTCTAGTTGTTGACTGGACATCACACTACACGTCATCAGTGCAAGAGTGGTGGTTTGGAGGGATGTGTGTTGTATGTGTGTCAAGACTCTAGTTGTTGACTGGACATCACACTACACGTCATCAGGATGTGAGTGGTGGTTTGGAGGGAGATGTGTCGAGACTCTAGTTGTTGACTGGACATCACACTACACGTCATCAGTATGTGAGTGGTGGTTTGGAGGGATATGTGTCAAGACTCTAGTTGTTGACTGGACATCACACTATACGTCATCAGTATGTGAGTGGTGGTTTGGAGGGAGATGTGTTGAGACTCTAGGTGTTGACTGGACATCACACTACACGTTATCAGTATGTGAGTGGTGGTTTGGAGAGAGATGTGTTGAGACTCTAGGTTGTTGACTGGACATCACACTACACGTCATCAGTGCGAGAGTGGTGGTTTGGGATATGTGTTGTATGTGTGTCGAGACTCTAGTTGTTGACTGGACATCACACGATACGTCATCAGTGCGAGAGTGCTGCTTTGGAAGGAGATGTATGTGTGTCGAGACTCTAGTTGTTGTCTGGACATTACACGATACGTCATCAGTGCGAGAGTGCTGCTTTGGAAGGAGATGTATGTGTGTCGAGACTCTAGTTGTTGTCTGGACATTACACGATACGTCATCAGTGCGAGAGTGCTGCTTTGGAAGGAGATGTATGTGTGTCGAGACTCTAGTTGTTGACTGGACATCACACTACATGCCATCAGTGCAAGAGTGCTGCTTTGGAGGGAGATGTGTTGTATGTGTGTCAAGACTCTAGTTGTTGACTGGACATCACACTACACGTCATCAGTATGTGAGTGGTGGTTTGGAGGGAGATGTGTTGAGACTCTAGTTGTTGACTGGACATCACACTACACGTCATCAGTATGTGAGTGGTGGTTTGGAGGGAGATGTGTTGAGACTCTAGTTGTTGACTTGACATCACACTACACGTCATCAGTATGTGAGTGGTGGTTTGGAGGGAGATGTATGTGTCGAGACTCTGGGTTGTTGACTGGACATCACACTACACGTCATCAGGATGTGAGTGGTGGTTTGGAGGGAGATGTGTTGAGACTCTAGGTTGTTGACTGGACATTACACTACACATCATCAGTATGTGAGTGGTGTTTTGGAGGGAGATGTGTTGAGACTCTAGTTGTTGACTTGACATCACACTACATGTCATCAGGATGTGAGTGGTAGTTTGGAGGGAGATGTGTTGAGACTCTAGTTGTTGACTGGACATCACACTACACATCATCAGGATGTGAGTGGTAGTTTGGAGGGAGATGTGTCAAGACTCTAGTTGTTGACTGGACATCACACTATACGTCATCAGTATGTGAGTGGTGGTTTGGAGGGAGATGTGTTGAGACTCTAGTTGTTGACTTGACATCACACTACACGTCATCAACACTTGAGTGCTGGTTTGGAGGGAGATGTGTGTGTCGAGACTCTGGTTGTTGACTGGACATCACACTACACGTCATCAGTATGTGAGTGGTGGTTTGGAGGGAGATGTGTTGAGACTCTAGTTGTTGACTGGACATAATACTACACGTCATCAGTATGTGAGTGCTGGTTTGGAGGGAGATGTGTGTGTCGAGACTCTGGGTTGTTGACTGGACATCACACTACACGTCATCAGTATGTGAGTGCTGGTTTGGAGGGAGATGTGTTGAGACTCTAGTTGTTGACTGGACATAATACTACACGTCATCAGTATGTGAGTGCTGGTTTGGAGGGAGATGTGTGTGTCGAGACTCTGGGTTGTTGACTGGACATCACACTATATGTCATCAGTATGTGAGTGGTGGTTTGGAGGGAGATGTGTTGAGACTCTAGTTTTTGACTGGACATAATACTACACGTCATCAGTATGTGAGTGCTGGTTTGGAGGGAGATGTGTGTGTCGAGACTCTGGGTTGTTGACTGGACATCACACTATACGTCATCAACACTTGAGTGCTGGTTTGGAGGGAGATGTGTGTGTCGAGACTCTGGGTTGTTGACTGGACATCACACTATACATCATCAACACTTGAGTGCTGGTTTGGAGGGAGATGTGTGTGTCGAGACTCTGGGTTGTTGACTGGACATCACACTATACGTCATCAACACTTGAGTGCTGGTTTGGAGGGAGATGTGTGTGTCGAGACTCTGGGTTGTTGACTGGACATCACACTATACGTCATCAACACTTGAGTGCTGGTTTGGAGGGAGATGTGTGTGTCGAGACTCTGGGTTGTTGACTGGACATCACACTATACGTCATCAACACTTGAGTGCTGGTTTGGAGGGAGATGTGTGTGTCGAGACTCTGGGTTGTTGACTGGACATCACACTACACGTCATCAACACTTGAATGCTGGTTTGGAGGGAGATGTATGTGTCGAGACTCTGGGTTGTTGACTGGACATCACACTCATGGAAAAATTTAAGTTACAGACGTAAACATGCGTGTGCGCACAGTCATGTATCTGCATGCATGTGAAAGAAGGAGAGTGTTTGTTTGTGTGTGAGTGCCTGCTTGTGTGCACATGAGTGATAGTGTGTGCATGTGATTACACATGCATGTGTTCATGCATGTGCCAGCGTTTAAATGATATACCCATGTCATAAACTTACGTATGTATATTTTTTTTAATGTAAATTGGAAATGATTCTCCTATTTAAAGAGCTGAAAGTTTGTGTGTGTGCATGTGTTACAGTACCCGTGCTCACGGTCGTGAGGACAAGAACATTACCAATTTTCTGGACATGCCCAAGAGCAAATGGGTGGAGAACTGTTTCGAGGTGAGGACACTGTATTATGATAATAGTGTTTAGATTGTGCTGAATCTTGTGCAGAGACGAGAGAAAGCACTGTCACTCCAGTCATTCACATGCATGCATAACTAATTCTGAAAGTAAAAATGTATAAATACATGTAAATAGAAAAGTAAAGAGGGAGGGAACTATTTTGGAAACAGCTTGGTTTTTTGGGTTGTTTTTTTTTTAACTCGTTAAGCCCTGTGTTTGAATATTGCTCTGGCGTCAGACTTGATCTCATTACAGCTGTTTTCACATTTTCTGATTATGTATAAACCACAAAGAAAGGGATCTAAGTTCTACAGTATTTCCGAGTGTGTCAGCACGATATTTGGAGGAAAGACAATATATTTACTGCTTTTTTTTCTGCATTAGTATGGCGTTCCTGCCCAGGCTGGAATGGATTAAGGTCAAACTTTAAAAAGCTGAGTGCAGAGATTGACAAAGTGAAAGCAGGAGCTTGTGCCAAGTATAAGGTCTGGAGGAGGAGCGGGGGCCAGTTGTGGAATGTCTTTGAGTCTTCTGGGAGCACAGAAACACTGTGGATCTGAAGCTGATCGCAGAGAGGGAGATGTGGTGTGGAGGTGATGGCATCCACAGAGAGAGGGTGGGACTGGTTTATTTTTGCAGTTATAACATACTGCTGATCTTTTACTTGATGATAAGTCAGAAAAGGAAATACAAGATATGAAAAAAAATTCCATAAAAAAAAAAGCTCAGTAGAAATACAGTAAGAAAGAAAATTATTTCAAAAACAAGCAGAAAAATCGGTAGATAAATGAGGTAATAATTGAATAAAGAAAGAAAACTTTATCGTAGATGCAAGAGTTTGGGTTTATGGAACAGCGACGTGTTGTAAAGGGGAACAATTGTGCAAACAGTATTGGCAGGGAAATGGTGTGATTGCTTCCCCTGGCCTGTAAAACTTCCAGGGAGTCCAGACATGTTTGATGCCTCCATTCAAAGTTCTTGAGAAAGGAATGAAATCAGGATGAAGGACTCGAAAAACATTTTTATTCAGGGATTAAGATTTTAGATTAGAGAGATGGTGCCAGGAATATTCTTGGCCTGGGATGTGTAAGCGAAGTTGGGGCCAGTATACCTGTGCTTGCGTGTGAGTGTGTGTGTGTGTGTGTGTGTGTGTCCACTTCACAGATCATGAGAAGTGTTCCAGCGGTGTATAGTGCTGCCCTCCTGTTGTCCGTGGATCTGTGTCAAGTTATTTCAAGACGGAAGGATTGTTTAACTGCATTTGTTTTCTTAGCACTGGCAATGTTGTTATGAGTCTTTCTGGTCATTTAATCAGCTTTATCTGGACTGTGTGGTATGTGGTCTTTGTGTGTATGTGTGCGTGTGTGTGAGCATGTGTGTGAGTGGGTGAATTGGTCTGTTTGATATTAATTTAGTATTCAGCCCTGAAATGGCCCCAATACAGTTGGCTTGGCTGTGTACAATATAATTGGATTTGTGTGTGTGTGTGTGTGCATGTGTAAGTTAATGATTGTGTGTGTGTATGTAGTTGCGTTTATGATGTGTGTGTATTTCTGATATGTTTGTGTGCGTTTATTGATGATGTTTGTGTGTTAATGACATGTTTGTGTATTTATGACGTGTTTGTGTGTGCGTGTGTCCGTTAATGATGCTTGTATGTGTGTGTGTGTGCGTGTTTATGACGTGTGTGTCAATGATGTATGTGTGTTGATGTGTGAGTGTGTTAATGATCTGTGTGTGTATGTATATGTAATGATGTGTGTATATGTGTGTTAATGATGTGTGTGTGTGTGTGTGTGTGTGTGTGTGTGTGTGTGTGTTAATGACGTGTGTGTGTTTGTGTGTGTGTGTGTGTGTGTGTGTGTGTGTGCACACAGACGGAGGGCCCCCTGTACTACCTGGTGCTGGCCATGCACATGCTGTCCCCGGCCCGCTGGAAGGAACTGCGCTCCAACTTCTTCCAGCGCCTCCTCATCATGGCGCACGTCAGGGCCACCTGCCAGAGCTCCGCTAAAACGTCAGTTCTCTGTTGTTGTCTGTGGGTGTGGGTGTGTGCTTGTGTGTGTCTTTGTCTTTGTGTCTGTGATTGTGTTTGATGTGAGTGTGTGTGTGTGTTTGTATTTGAGTGTGTGTGAGATATGATGACTGGATGTGTATGAGTGTGGTGTGATTTGACGTGTGTGTTTGTGTGTGTGTGTGTGTGTTTGTTTGATATATGTCATTTTTGTTAGGGTATGAAGTCTTTTTTGGGGGGGGCATTGGGGGGGGTGTCTTTTTTTGTCTTTTTTGTTGTTGCTGTTTATGTGTAATTGATATGTTTGTTTTTGAGTGTACTGGATAAATTTGCATTTGTGTGTAATGGGTCTGTATAATATGTTATTGTGTATGTTTAGTGGTGTCGCCTCCGTGTATTGTATGTTTGTGTATGTCTGTAGATATGTATGTAGTTTGTGTGTGTGTTATGTGTGTAAGCATGTGTGTTTCAGGGTTGTGGTTTTAGCTGTTATTATATATACTTATCTATGTGTGTTTATTTTTTGCATGCATATCTGTTAATATTTATAAGTATGCCGGTGTGTTTGCAGACACACACACACACACACACACACACACACACACACACAGAGGACATTTAAAATTTTTTTAAAAATAATGAATAGAAGTTGGTAACAGCATTACTAAATCATGACACCCCCCCCCCCCCTCTCCCGTCCCTGCCTCCCGGGAAAAAAAAAAAGTGGTCACTCACTATTGTGAACATGGTGACCAGATTGTGTGAACAGCTGTCTTTGGTTGCATTGGATATTGTGTGAAGGGAAAGGTAGGGGAGAGGGCTTTATCGGTCTGAATGTTTGTTCATCATGACACCAGTCCCCCCCTTCACCTGCAGCTGGCAAAGTCTTAAGGGGCTGATGAACAGTCAGGCACTGTCTCACAGCAGTCATATTACATCATGTATTTCTTGGGAATCCGACCTATTAATATGCATCATCTCTAAGGAGGATCTGATGCCTTGTTGGGATCAGACCTGTTTGGTTTATTTGTCGAGTAGTGGTGGCCGTTAGCTTATCACATTGTTTATCGTATAATAATAGTAATGATGGTTTTAGTTATATAGTGCCTTTCCATGTAAAGCCATGCTCAGTTGTGCTGTGCAGTGTAAAAAACTGATGTGGAAAACATGCATTTGAATAACACAACATGCGTGACCCTAAAACACACATTCAGACATTAAAACAACATGCGGAACCCTACACAGACGTCCAACAAAATAGTACTAATTTATGTACGTACACATGTTAAAAGAAAGTTATTAAAAAACCTCACATAGCTCAAGCATGTCATTACATGTTTCTTCATAATCGTGCATCACCCATCGCATGTTCTTTACTTTGGTGGACAGTGGGGGAACGAGGACATGACCATGGTGGACAGTGAGAAAAAAGGATATGAACGTAGAAACTCCACACACACACACACACACACACACACACACACACACACACACACACACACACACACACACACACACACACACACACACACACACACATGCACACACACACACACATACACACACACACACACATGCACATGCATGCACGCACACGATTAAAATGCACACTGAAGGAGCTATCATCCTTGACTTTGGATGATGGAAACCATAACATACACCATCAAGTACAAGCCCTGAAAACAGATGGTGACAAGCTGCCTGTATGGCAGCCGAGCAAAAAAACTGACTTACACAGAGACCACCCCATCCCCTCTGAGCATGTCTGCTGATCAGCTCACAGCTCACCCCAATGTATTTTTTAACTCACTCAGTACGGCCAGTCCTCTCTTCTCCTCTACACAGACCCCTCGGATGTCCAGTGGGTGTCTGAATGACCCAACCTTTAGCTTCCGTCGTCAGAATTGTGGTATTCTTTGTCAACATTCACGTCTTCAGTATAAGAGCCTTCCGCTTGCAGTATTTTGATGATGGTAATTGGGGTGAAACGCTGTTAACGTCGTCTCTTTCACCGTTCGTATGGAAAGAGTTAAGCCCTGGGATTTACCACACTGTCAACAACAGTTCAGTCATTGCACTGACTTAATTAAGCACACTGACTAAACAGGGGGGGGGGGGAGGTAAGTATCGAACAGAGTGCTGTCAGCTTTTCATTTGAGGCGTATGATGACAAAACAGGAGTCGCGGGTGTCAAGCTGGGGATTTGCTGGTGTTTACAGATGACTTGTCTGGGCATTAAGTTCTCATTAACGCATGACTGTGTTTCCTTTTTTTTGCTGGGATGCCGCCTGCCCTTCTTTCCTTCCTTGGGTATGGATATCTTGTGTCAGTTTAATGAGATGTGGGTGTGTGTGTGTGTGTGTGTGGGGGGGGGGGGGTGGAGAGGATAGTGGGGTAGAGGCATAAGGTTGGTGGGAGGTGGGGGGGGTGTAGGGGTTGGAAGAGATGAGTCCCTGTGAGCAAGATCAATTATTTTGATTGTTCGGGTGTTGCTTTTTTTTGTTGTTGTTTTCCCAATGGTTGTTTTTCAGTGGTTATGGAGTGATTCTGTCATCTTTCTTTCTTTTTGGGGGGTAACTTTCTCTTCCTTCTCTCTCCTTCCTTCCCTGTCCTCTCCTTCTGTCTCTCTCTGTCTCTCTCCCTTCTCTCTCTCTCTCTCTCTCTCTCCCCTTCCACAACACCTTGCATCCTCTCCTTTTGTCTCTCTGTCTCTCCCTTCTCTCTCTCTCACTCTCTTCCCTTCCACAACACTTACATCCTGTCCTTTTGTCTCTCTCTCTCTCTCACTCTCTTCCCTTCCACAACACCTTGCATCCTGTCCTTTTGTCTCTCTCTCTCTCTCACTCTCTTCCCTTCCACAACACCTTACATCCTGTCCTTTTGTCTCTCTCTCTCTCTCTCTCTCACTCTCTCCTTCCACAACACCTTGCATCCTGTCCTTCTGTCTCTCTCTCTCTCACTCTCTTCCCTTCCACAACACCTTGCATCCTGTCCTTTTGTCTCTCTCTCTCTCTCTCTCTCTCTCTCTCTCTCTCTTCCCTTCCACAACACCTTGCATCCTGTCCTTCTGTCTCTCTCTCTCTCTCTCTCTCTTCCCTTCCACAACACCTTGCATCCTGTCCTTCTGTCTCTCTGTCTCTCCCTTCTCTCTCTCTCTCTCTCTTCTCTCTCTCTCTCACTCTCTTCCCTTCCATGACACCTTGCATTCTCTCCTTTTGTTTCTCTGTCTCTCTCTCTCTCATTTTCTCTCTCACACTCTTCCCTTCCACAACACTTTGCATTCTCTCCTTTTGTCTCTCTGTCTCTCTCTCTCTCTCACTCTTCCCTTCCACAACACCTTGCATTCTCTACTTTTGTCTCTCTCTCTCTCTCTCTCTCTCTCTCTCTCTCTCTCTCTCTCTCTCCCATCCACAACACCTCACATACATCTTCTCCTTTGATGAGCATGTGTACTTCCTGTGATCCTCTCCCTTTCTGTCTTCTTTCCTTGGAACTGTATTCCCACCCACCCTCCCACCCCCTGTTCTGCCTCCTTCCCTTATGATCCCCCACCTCCCCTTACCCAGGACTTGCGTTACCTTTATCTTACCTTCTTTCCCTTACCAGGGCTACCCTTACCTTTACCTTACTTCCCCCTTAACAGGATTACTCTTACCTTTACCGTACTTACCCCCCACCCCCTTACCAGGAATAACCTTATCTTACCTTACTTACCTTCCCCCCTAACCAGGACTGCTCTTACCTTTACCATACTTACCCCCCTTCCCTTACAAGGAATAACCTTAATTCACCGGTACCAGGAAACCTTACCTTAACACTTACCTTCCTGCCTTACCAGTCCCAAACAACCTTAACTTTCCCATACTTACCTTCCCCCCATTGCAAGTGTGAAGACTACCCTTACCTTTACCATACTGCACTTCTCCCATTACCAGGAAATAACCTTACCTTTACATTACTTACCTTCCCCTCTCCTCAGCCTGACCTGACCTGATGATGTATGAACTGGTTTCAGGCCAGCTGACAAGGAGATGAAGAACTTCCAGATCTACAAGATGTATCTGGTCTTCTTCGGCTTCATTGCCGCCATGTACGAGAAGGTTTTCAAGGTCAGTGGATGTTTTCCTTATGCTTTGTGTGTGTGTGTGTGTGTGTGTGTGTGTGTGTGTGTGTGTGTGTGTTCCATGTTGTGTTTTGATTTCTTTTTGCTGTTGGGGTGTGTTTCAAATCTCCCAGCAACATGTGTTGGAATCAACTGAAACATTTTAAAGCAATGTTGTATTTCACCTGCATTGTCCTCATGTTGTGTTTGTTCCACACACTGTATGTCTGTTCTGTCAGACTGTCTGTCTCTGTCTCCGCCTGTCTGTCTGTCTCTCTTTCTCTGCCCCTCACCTTCTCTCTCTCTCATTTGCTACGTGGAACGCCAGTGTTATGTGTTCAATTCTCCCACACCCCTACCCCTACCCCTACTCCTCGTCTCCTCCTACACCCTCCCCAAAATCCTCCGTAATGTTGTGTGAACACAACCCTCCTGGATCAACACTGGGACAAGCTGGTGGTGTCATCCACAGGTCGGATCGACAGAAAACCGATAGCCTCTGTGATATATATGATTGATTCTTGTCAACCTCACACAACTTTAAGGGGGGGTTGGTACAGGAGGAACGTTTGTGCGTATGTGTGAGTTCACTTTGGAGGAAGGGAGGAGGGGTGGGGGGAACAAAGGGAGGGTGTGTAAGGAGGGGAGGTTGGTGTTGTTTCAGCTTGTTAATCCGGCGATTGCAGACCGCATTCTGTCGATGGTGATAGTGTCAGTCAGTCCTTTTATCTATGGAGTATTTGTTACGATATCCTCTCAAGGCTGGATTTCTAGTTTTCTGGGTAGGATTTTTGGGGGGTTTAATTTTTCTTTTTTTTTTTTTTTTTTTTGTTTGTTGTTGTATTTTTTCTTCTGACACAAATGATTTGAGGAGGGGAAGTTCAGATGGAAGTTCAGTTGTGGCAGGTCCACTTCCTTTGCGTTAGCTGTGCTTGACTATGTTAACTACATGCATGTATATGAATGTGTATTGTGTGCGCGTGCGTTTATGTAAGTTTGTGCCTGCTTACGTATGCGTATATGTTAGGGTAGCTGTTAGATACACATGTATTGTTAAAATGTATGTACGCAGTGTGTGTGTGTGTGTGTTTGTAGTCATATTTTGGTGTGTGTATGTAACATAGATGTAATGTTTTATGTTAACAAAGAGTTTTTGTAAAGCACCTAGAGCAGATTTCTGGATAGTGTGCTATATAAGTATCCATTATTATTATTATTATGGAAGTGTTATTATGGAAGTGTTATACAATGATTGGACACTGAACTGGTTAAAGCGAACGAAAATTCTGTGGTTATGTTCAAGACACATGCGTACATGTGTGCACATACAATCACACACACAAACAACAACCTCAGACAACACACGCGTGCATGTGCGTGCGCACGTGCACACACACACACGCATGCGCGTGCGCACGCACACACACACACACACACACACACACACATATATACATACACTGGTTGATAACAACAACAACAACAAACACACACACACACACACACACATGCACTGGTTGATAACAACAACAACACACACACACACACACACACACACTACAACAACAACAACAACAACAACAACAACAACAACCCCCCCCTTCCTACACAACACACACACAGCAATTGCCTGCAATCCCTGCCCTGCCCACTGATTGCCTGTAAAGCCTTAACATGCCAAGTGGCTTGTGTTGACCCAGGGCCCAGCGGCCACGCCATTAATCCCATGACAGTTGTAGTCCCGGGGATTAAATCCCACCCTGCTGCCTCAGATAGCCATTGGGGGGAGGTGTCGAGGGATTTGGGCTGTCACTCAGGCGGGCCCAGTGAGCTGGAATCTGGGTCTGTGTGCTTGAGGATGATTCTGAGCTGTGCTATCTTGTCGCTGGTGATCTCCTGGGATTTCCCCTTGTTGCTCTGTTGTCTTTCCTTTTGAGAGGGGGGCTGGGAGGTGAAGGGGGGTGATGGTTGTAAGGATGTTTGAAGGTGGGGGTAGTGGTTGTAGTAGTGGTGTGTGTGTGTTTGCTTTGTTGAGAGTTTTGTGTATCTTTTGGGGGGGGGATGTTCGAAGATGTTTGAGTTGTATAGGGTTGTGTGTGTGTGTGTGTGTGTGTGTGTGTAGGATTTGTTTATGTTGATTGTATGTTTTTTCTTGCTTGCTTTTTCTTTTACTGATTGTATATTTTCTTTCGTGCTTTCTCTCCCCCCTACCCCTCCCCCCTATCCTCCATTGGTGATTTCATCTCATGTCAACCTATTACTATTATTATTATTATGTATGGATCTGCCTTTTTCAAGGAGGAGGTTTTCATCTGTAAATTACTTGCCATTTGATTCAGCCAGACTTCGGTTTGAAAGTAGTTTTTTTATGCTGGCAACCTATGTGCACACTTCTGGTCATGTTTCTCTTATTTCTTTTTTTTTTTTGCCCCCACCATTAATGGATTGTTACAGTCCCATGTTCAAACTCCTCAACCCCCCCTTTTTTTTTCCTGTTCCTGTAGCCTACACTTTGTTTCTGCACCTTATAACACATTAAGTGCTGGGGGAGGGGAGGGGGGTTGCGAGGGGGGGGGGGGGGGGGTGTCAATCAAAAATGGTACTTCAAGTCATAAATCAGTATCCAGAGCAATCAGCCCAAAACTGAGACTTATGTTCTGGAGATATTCCACTCCAGATCAAATATTTGATTTTTCAGCCTTCCAGAGTTATTACCTTGCTTTTGATGATGTCATCGGTGACCTCACTACACAGTGGTAATACCTACAATGGCACTCTCAGGGTTAATGCCCCTTCCTCCTCCCCTCCCTTCCTCCTCCTGTCCTGTCAGTCTGTATGTCTCATCCTTTCTCCCCCCCCCCCCACCCCCCCTTTTCTTGCTTGCATTTATTTGTTTGTTTGTCTGTTGATGTTTTTGTAGTTTCAGATTTCTGGATGGCATTTGTCTCAGTCTCTCCCTCTCTTTCCTTTCCTTTTTTTTTTTTTTTTCTCCTTCCTTTCTTCCCCACCCCATCCCACACCCACCCTAGCAGTCCCACCCTGGAGTGAAGGGGTGAACTGAGCCCAGGGAGTAGCAGGGGAGAGGTGTCAAGATTAACACCTCACTAATCCCCCCCCCCACCCCCCCCACACACACACCTCCCTTCCTCTTTGATCTCCCTGTCCCCACCCTCCCACCCTGTTGACCCCCTGCCAGTCATCGGCGGGTCATCTTGTTCCAGATAGCACCACCTGGGGTGGGGGGCAAACACGACTGTGGGTGGCGGGAGGGAAGGAGGAGTTAATGCAAGGGGGGTGTGGGTTGGTGTGTGGGGTCCACAAGGGGACAGGCAACAGAAGCTTGAAAGAAAAGGGGAGGGGGTGGGGGGAAGGGGGAGGGGGGGGAGACTAGGGAAGAGCGTAGACTGAAAGGGGTTCACAGTGTTGTTGTTCTACTTCACTACCGATGTTTTTTTGGTAGTGGAGTTTGGTTGTGTTGCTTAACATGAAATGATTGATGGCCCCTTCAGCTGTCAGCCGGGCAAAAAGCAACAGGATCTGATTTGATTTGAATGCAGTGATTAAGAGAGCTTATCATGACAGTATACAGGACTGCCTTTCTTGTTGCATGCATGAAAACAAAAGAACGTTTGTGTGATCGCTTTCTCAGACTGCCAGTGAAAGGCTGGCTGGATTGAAGGGGAAAGTGAAAACAATCCCCTCTGTCCTGGAGTTAATCAGAGACTTAACTTTTGTAGCAGGTGATACATAAAACTCTTCTTAACTCTTAAGTGTGTGGAAATGGACTGGAGGAGTATCCACAAAACCTGTGTTCATTGGGAGAGACGCAGTGTGGAGATTTGACAGGGAAAGAGAAACTCTGAGTCTTGTTGCTCTTGTGTGGATGATGACTGTGGACAGTTGTATTGTTATCAACAGATGTGAATAAAATCAGCAATTTTAAAATGCTAGATACATGATCTTAAAAAAAAGAAAAAGAAAAAAAAACACAAAAAAACTTGCCAAACAAACTGAAATGTATAACAACAACAACAACAAAGTGTAAATAGTTTCTCCTGCATGAGGCTGACACTAAACAAGACCAGGTATTTTCAGAAGGATCTGATAACACCCATGTTGTATTTTGATGTCTGTTTTGAATGTGTTTTTGTTTGCTTTTTTTTTTTTTTTTTTTTTTTAATTTGCAAGAGGGGAGGAAGAGAGGATGTTTTATTTCAAAGTTGGTGTTATCAGGAGGAAGGGGTGTGGTTCTGTCTGGTGAAGCTTCCCGCAGCAGCAGGAGTTGTCATTCCATGAAATGAAGACCTCCATGCTTTTCAAGCTTGCAATTAGTTGGGATGAGCTCATTTACCGGTGAAATGTTGAGGCAGGGGTCTGCTGTGTCTGTCTCTGTGTCTCCTTTGGGAAGAACCACCCTGCATTCTCCAAGTAGGCGGCGAACGTCAGTGACTTCAGCGACACAACCCACTCCCATTTCTTCATGTCATTTGACATGAATGGGGGCTGTCAAGCTGGTTTGGAATCTGAATGAATGCGCTTCTCAATGCAACAAGACTGCAAAACAACAGACAGAGAGGACGAAGGCCTAGAGGAAAAGAATTAACTTGAACAAAAAGAAAACAGAAATGATAATCTGACTGGGCAAGGAAAGGGTGCTGAGAGAAAGAAAGGGGGTCTGGGTTTGTGCAGGGCATACAGGATAACTTCTGTCTGACTGGGGTTAAAGTCGTGCTTTTTTTTTTTTTTTTTTTTTTTCAGGTGATGGCAGTAGAGAAGCTGAACTGTTGTGTTCAGTCTGTGTGTGGTGGGGGGGTACCATCAGACAATGCAGGGGAAGTTCACAAGATGTAATATCCCCAAGTCACATCCCCAGTCTCTCGGCCAAGAGGGTTTTAGGACACTTGCAAAAGACAGGACAACCAAAAGCAAAATAACGAATGAAATGTTGACAGGCGGAATAGCTGAATGGTTAAACCGTTGGACTTTCATTCTCAGGGACCCAGTTTTGAATCTCAGTGACAGCACCTGGTGGGTAAAGGACACACCAGTCTTGTGTAGTAGTAACAGATACAAATTGTGAACCTGTGCAATAGTAGCACATGCCTGCCAGTGGTGTCAGTGGCATGTTGGCCTGGTGAAAATATAACACAAGCAGTAGGCTGGAGTTACAGTTTTTCCTCCCCCAAAGTATACTTTGTGTGGTGGTCTACTTGCTGGCCTGTCAGAAAAGACAAAGTGAGGTCATGGTCTCCTCTGGTGTGTGGCCTCCTGGTGACCTAACATTGACATTTTCCTGCAGACTGCTGGCTCCGAAACGGTGGCAGACAACACGGGTGTGGCTGTGTTTTGGGGAATGAGGATAAGTGGTGTGGGTGTAATACCAGTGAAACTGTGCATGTGATAGGGTAGCAAAAGAAAAAGGAGAGATCAGTAAACTGAAAAGAAATAGAATAAACAGATCAAGAACACTGTTTGCTCGTATTTTTTAAAAACAATAATAAAAAAAATCCATGGCAATACCTTAGCAATACTATAGCCCCAGACCAAAGTCTGGAGAAGATTCCTCTTTCATTTCATTAAAAAGATAAATTTTCAAATGTGCATGATAAAAAAACAACAACAACAACAACAACAACAACAAAAAAACAACAGAAAAGATATGTGGATAAAGAAATGAGAAGAATGACTCTTCAGTGTTATTCTATAATCTACACCCACAAAAAGGGTAGAAGGGTTTAAAACTCTGAATCTTTTTGATTGTATACACAGAAAAGAACACAAAGCACACATAGAAATGAGAAAGGCAGTGTGCTTCTCTTCAGTTATGCAATCCCTGCAGAGAGCATTTGGAGATGTGACAAGCTCTACAAAAGCAAACAACACATCAAACAGGTGTGTGCCAGCACTGAGAATGCAACAGAGCAAGCCCAGGTGTGGCTCTGTTGGGGGCGGGAGGGGAGGAGGTGTTGGGGGATTGAGTCTGGGTTGCATGGGGGCAGTACCATGACAAGCGCAACATCCAAGCGGTTGAAGTGTCGGGACTGCTCAATCGGAAGATCCTGGGTTCAAATCTAGGTAATGGCACTTTGTGGGCTAAGGGTGGAGAGTTTTCCTATTTTCTGGGTCAACATGTGCAGACAAGCTAGTGCCTGAACCCCCTTCAGTGTGTTTTCATGTGCAGAAAATCAAACGCGCATGTTGAAGATTCTGTGAGGCATGTCAGCATTACATGGGTTACGAAAATGAGAAGTATGCACGCCCCAGAAAATGGAGTATGATTCATATGTATGATAGTCAGTCATGTCCCACTATTACCACCAGAACAGCAGAGGAGGTATTGTTGTCCTGACCATCTGGGCTAGAATTTGATTATAGTGGAGAGTGTCTTGCCCAAGTCACATCCCCAGTCTCTCGGCCAAGAGGGTTTTAGGACACTTGCAAAAGACAGGACAACCAAAAGCAAAATAGCGAATGAAATGTTGACCGGCGCAATAGCTGAATGGTTAAACCGTTGGACTTTCATTCTCAGGGACCCAGTTTTGAATCTCAGTGACAGTGCCTGGTGGGTAAAGACTGGAGGATTTTCCGATCTCCCAGGTCAACATATGTGCACACCTGCTTGTGCCTGAACCCCCTTCGTGTGTATGTGCAAGCAGAATATCAAATCCTGTAATCCATGTCAGCGTTCGGTGGGTTATGGAAACAAGAACATACCCAGCATGCAAATCCCCGAAAATGTAGTATGGTGGGGGAAAATAAACAAAACGGTCATACATGTAAAATGTTACATGTCTGTCTGAGTGTGTATGTGTGCGTGCCTGAAATCTGATTGAATGACACAGGAAACGAATGATGAGCGCCCAGTGGCAGCTGTCGGTCGGTTCTACCCAAGTAGGCAGCCTATTGTGCAAATGACCCTGTGTTTGTAAAGCGCTTAGAGCTTGTTCTCCAACCGAGGATAGGCGTTAAATAAGTATCCATATCAATCAAAGAAAATTTTTCATGTGTGTGTATGCAGAAGCTGACGTTGGGAGCCAACACCCTGTGGTGCAATGTGCTGGCGGAGTACATCCGCCTCAACGACCGCCTCATCCTGGACTCCTGTGACCGTGCCCTGTCCATGTTTGAGACGGAACTGCTGCCCTGCGAGTCTTTCGAGGAGTACCTCGATGTTGTGGGTACGTGCACTCTGTTTGTCGATGGGATAGTTTGTTTATTGTCAGGGGTGGGTTTTTTTCTGTTTCTGTGTGTGTATCTCTGTCAGTCTCTGCAAGTTTGTTGTTAGTCTTAAATGTCTTAATGGTTGTCGTAGGTATGGATGACATCTGCTGGTTGGTTGGATGGATTTGCCTTTATGTTTTTGTTGTGTGTGCATGTGTGTTTGTTGTGTTTTGTTTTTTTTATCTATTTACTTTTTGTGAGTCTTTTGGACTAATTTGATGAGTTGCTGATGTCTTTAGGTGATTTTGTTTTTGCAGTTTGTGTTGTTGCCCAGAAAAGTCTTTGCTTGTGTTCCTGGGTGTTTTTCGGAACTGGGACGGGATTATTTATGTCAGTTGATGAAATTCTATGCACATATACATTTTTTTTTTTTATCAATGAAATGTATTTGTTGTGTGGATAATTTCTGTTGATTTAAATATGAATAGCTGACTGTATCAGGAATATGATGTGCTGCCAATGTGATGTCTGTGTAAAACCAAAAAAAAACCCCTAAACACTGACTGTGATGATCACAGTCCTGATTGACATGCTAAGGAAAATGTCCATAGTGATTAGAGAGCATTGATAACGATGACACCGATGATGATGACAACATTGGTTACAGGTATGCTGGAGGAGATTCCAAACGCTGAGGAATACCTGACCCAGTCCCTGGCCTCTCTACCCTAGTCACCATGGCGACACACACACACACACACACACACACACACACGTACACAGAGTTTCCGCACTCTGCTCAAAAGAGTGGACACCTCTCAGACAAGACTTTTGTGTTGATGTCTGCTCACGGTTCTGTGATTGGGTGTTGTTGTTTTTTTTTTGTTTTTTGCGACCGTGTTTTGTTGTGAAGATCCGTATTCTGCTGTACTTTTTCGTGGAGTTCAGTTTTGTTGGGTCAGAGTCACACACAATGTCTTTTTGGTCAAGTGTATCTTTGTAGCATTAATGTGTGTTTATTTTATAATTGTAAGGGAAGTGTGGTGGTTTTGTTCGTCTCTTTTTGATGTTAGATTGATCATTTAAAGAGACAGCAAACTAGCGGAATGGGTTTTAAAATGAATTTCGTGCTGTTTTCAGATTGTAATTTATTACAAAATCCAGCCTGTGATTACTGTTTAGCAGGACTACAAAGTACAGAATTTAAACTTTCTGCCTTTCCCCTTTGTTTCCACTTCATGATAACCAAGGGACATTCTGCCAAACTGTGAAATACTGTGGAATCTGAAGGGTGAATAAGTGTTTTTTTGTTCTGATTTGTTAATCTTGTATCCTTCCACTTGTCCTGTTCCATATCAGTTAACAGAGACTTAGATAAAAACTTTATAAGCTTACTTCTCTCAGAATATTCATTAAACACAAAGCTTTTTTTTCCCAATTTTATTGATATATAATTGTTTTAAAGAAAGAAAATCCTTCTTGTCATGAATGTTGATTGTGTATGAAGGTGTTTGTTTTTATTGGAGTTCAGTTTAGGTAATTGTAATAATATTTTCATAGCATATTTTTCTTTTTATAGCAGACTGTGTTTTCAAGTGATGTGTGTGATTGGATCACAGGCTTATTAATTGCGCATTAATTGGTACTTTTTTCACTTTCCTCTTGGTGATCGTGATTCACTTTGTTATTCTTAACGGACATATGTAAGTGTAGGGAATGTACTATTATGACGTGGACAGAAATTTCATTGCTGAAAAAGTAACCCCGGGTAGATAATCTGAAGTTTCTTTTGTCCAGTCAGTTGTCTTCAGCCTTGACAGTCTGAAATATTTGCAGTGGATCCATCAAATTTACTTGATTATAAACTTTTCATGTTAAAACTAACTGTCCCCATTTCAGTGTCAATTAACAGGGGATTGGTGAGGAGAGAGCAGGAACTATTGACCTTCACTTTGTTCTTAAACTCTGCTTTAATGGTCTGATTCTTTTTGTTAGAGGAGAAACGGTTCTACAGAACATGATGAATTATTATCCTGAACACTGATCCCTCCAGATAAAAAAACATGACGATCATAGAACTTTTTTTGATAACTAATAAAAGTCAGTCATATATCAGTTAAGGTTGTAAAATAACATCTTTTTTTCCACCCTTTTAGATACTGCTTTTACAATATGCTTGACATGCATTCTTTGGTGGATATATTTTACTTATAGATCTTTTATTATGTGCTAGCTCTGCATTGATGTGCACAACCACCATCACTACTGTTGATGTTGTAAAAGTAGTTACTATGATGGTCACAGTGAATATTTGCAGTTATATGTGCCAGAGATGATGCTGCAGCACCAAGAAAATCTGAACTGGAGATGGGTGAACATTTGCAGCACATAGATTGGTTGATATCAGGAGACACAAATAGGTTGATATCAGGAGACCTGTGCTAGTGGCTTAAAAGTACAAGGGGAATTAAGAGGGAGATGCATGATGGAAGTTCTGATGGATACTGTGACTGAAGACTGAACTGAAACTTAATTATTTCCCCCCCGTGACACACACACACACACACACACCTGTTCTCTCCTTAGTTTTTGGCAAAAGAGTGGACTCGTCGTCGCACTTTGTTGTTTTTTTGTTTTGGGGTGGGTTTTTTGTGTGTGGGTTTTTTGGGGTGTTTTTTTTTGTGGTGAGGGGTGGGGGGGTTATAGTAAATTGCTTTTCATGAAATGAATGTATTGAGTTTTCAGTGATATGATGATGTGTGCTAAGCTCAGCTTGGACAGAAGACAGATGATGTGATCAGTGAGGAAGTGAGACACCTTGTTTCTGGTCTGACTTGCTACTGACATTATTGTGAAACGTGCCTGCGGTGTGCATCGTCCTGTCTGCCAGTTTGTTTTTTCAAAGTGAAGAGTTCTTTACAGGGTCTGTGCTACAACAGTTTTAGAAAGTGACAGCCACTGGTACACGCCTGTTTGTCTGTGTGTGGAACTGAATTCATGTGAAAAGGTGAATTGGTGAATGTATGAGTACAATATTCATTAGAAGGCAAGGACTATCACCAAGTTTTGTGAATATGTGAGGTTTTAATTTCTGGCGTGTAAAATGGAACCAGTTTGGATTTCCATCCCTTTGGATGTGTTGTGTGTATGGAACCAGTGGGCAGATGGATACTCAGCAACTTGGTTTTCCATCTTTTAGAGGGTTTGCGGATGTCAGCTGATACGTTTTGAAGTTTATAAAGCACTACGCTGTATGGAAATAAGTTTAGGATTAGTTATTTCTTCAGCATTCCCTGCACTCCCTCCCTCCACGGAAGCTTTGAGACTTTGGCTTACATGTGGTACCACTTTTTAACTATGGCTTGTATACAAAAGAAATTGGTGAGGGCGGAACAGTTTTAATCTTTTTCTCTACACTTTGTGTTGTTTGTTCACTGGAGTGTTCTGTTCAGTGGGAGCTTGAGGTGGTTTTTTTTGTGTTTATTCAGAAATAAAGCTTTCTTTGTTGTGAAAGTGCGAGTGAGAACAGTATTTTTGTTGATGTCCTCGGTGACAAGAGAATGTTTGTGTGGTGTAAGGGCATGTGCTGAATATTTTGTTGACCAATTGAATTTTTGTTGTTTATTAAGCCACCTGAAATGCAGTGCCAGGCTGAAGAATCTGTATTATATCAATGACTGATCAGGAGTCCTGGTAAGAAGTTCAGCCAACAAAAACTGTAAAACGTACAATTTTTTTGTACTTGGTCAGAAGTTTGTATTGAATCAGTTTTGCAGGTGAATAAGACTGTGCACTTAAACTGTTATGTGCGGTCAGATTTGCATGTTGAATCAGAGTCTGAAGTCTTACCTATATTGAGAGCAGTTTATATGTAGATATATGTAAGTATGATAGTTGTGTCCAACAGTGACCATCAGAACAGCAAGAGGCAACTGATGTCCCAAATACCTGGGCTAGAATTTGATTATAGCGGAGAAAGTATTGTCCAAGTTACATCACTCTCCCTACCAAGATATATATACTTAGATAAATGCATATCCCATATTCACACATTTCTGTATGTGGGGTTTTATATGTATGACCTTTAACATGTATAACCCTGCCATGTTGACAGCCATACTTTATTTTGGGGGAGGTTGCATGCTGGGTGTTTTTCGGTTTCAGTAACGCATCAAATTCTAACATGGATTATGGGATGTATTCATACACATAAAATGAGTTACAGCATGTGTCGACAGAGGAGACTTTAAAAAAACAAAAAAAAAAAACACCGCACTGCCAGTATTCAGACCATGGACTTCAGACTGAGATTTACAGGACAAAGTCCAGTGCTCAAGTCAGTCGGCTATCATGCCTGTCAGAACCACTCTTCACGAGTTACAGCCTCTTCTGGCATAAGTTTCATTGATCTTTCAAAGGAATGGAGTTCTGAATTGCACACACACTCTGCCCCCACCACCCCCCCCCAAACACACATGCATTCAGTATTCAGACAAGATAGAAGTGGGGTTTTTTTTTCACATTGTAATTTATTACAGCTGAACAAGTGGTCAAACAAAGACTGCGACAGCACAAGAACTGACAAAGGTCAAACATTACATTTGTCATCACAAAATAAATAAAATGTTTCTTATGAACATCCACAAACAATGGATTGTGTCTCGATTTATCAAGAGGTCAGCATGAAAATTATATATTCACATATTACTAAGAAAACCGTTTCCCATAAAATGAAGAAAAAAAAAAAGTAAACTTTTAACATTCAACAGAATCATCCACATCAAGGGAAACATCTGAGAGAGAAAAAAAATGCAGATGTTTAACAGAAACTGATCAACGCATGTACGAGACAGTAATCATGTTCACAGCATGGTGGTGAAATCGTGCAAGTTAAATTGCCCCAGCCTCGTAAAGACATCACAAAGTCCTCATTCCTTCAGAAACTGAAACACGCTTTTACATTTTACTTGCAAGACTGGCTCCAGAAGACCTGAATCATAGCCACAATCATAGCCAAGTATATGGTGTGTACACCTCTCCTCTGCCCAACCAGTCACCCTCAGTTGTGGGAACCTTGAAGAAAAGCTAAACTTGGTTTCAGTAAACATTTCCAACACTGCCCACATCATTTTTTTCCAAGCTTGTGGGTCTTGCTGGGGAAAGTAGTAAAGAATCTGAAAGGAAGAAATAAGAGAAAAACATAACAAAAATATATACACATACGATCGAATCATGACACGAGAGAAATTTATGTCCACTGATGCATACTGACAGTTCTCCCTACCATATTTTCCCCATTTAGACAATTTTGGAGGAAATAATATAATTTTCACATACGTGTTTTGTAAAACTCTGAACTGACAAAACACTGAAAGTGACCATGGTATCGGTAAATCGCAAGTTGATTACTTGCTCATCACGAGCAGGAATGTTCTCGATTCATGACAGGATTATTTATTTATTTTTTTTAAACATATATGTATCACCCATAAAAAGAACTGGAATGTCTGCGTCTCAGTAACTGGAATGCCTGCATCATCCGTATTCAAAACAACTCAAACTAGAGCAAAAAAATAAAATGATCGTTTTTTTTTTCTTTTTTTCTTTTTTCCCCCACGGAAATGGAAACATTTTCCAACCAAGGGAAGATACAGCATCCTTCAAGTGACAGTAGCAAAGACAACATGTTCACAATGGCGACTCAGCTTGAAGAACCACGATCCTGAATGTTTTGCCTTTGGTGGCCACCCCGATGGTGTAAAATTCTAAACCAGCGCTACACTTCAAAAAATATATTCAACTTTAAATTAATGTAAATATAAATTCATCTGGACACAATACCCCGTTTCCTTTTAACCAATCTGCAGACAGTGAATAAATTGATAGGGGGAGGGGGGCAAAGAGCGATAAATTAATGAATGAATAAGCGTTCCATGCAATGAGATTCAGTCCATTCGATTAAAATTCAACTTAGCAACAAGAAAAAAAGTCTCCACTTCAGCCATGGACTCGAACCCTGGGACTAATTTCCGTTCCCGTGGGCAGTAAGCCAAAACAAGTGAACGAAAAGGAAGGGGGAATAAATTAGCTGACAACGTATCAATCCACGTAATGGAAACGTTGCTGTCCTGTACTGTACTAGATGTGAAATAAACATGTGAATAATGGAAATTTTTAAAGATCAATGTATATACGCAGGTACACAACGCGTTGTTAAAAATCACCTGGTACTGTTGATCACTTTAGAAACAGAGAAAACGTATCATTGAATAGAAAAACAAAATGTTACTCATGGATCGAATGATCACGCGCACGCATTCATTAGGAAAATAATACAACGGGAGGGCTGGGGCTTGGCAGTGATAACAAGTTTGTAATATGATAGCAATATTGCTCAGAAAAAAGAAGAAGAAAAGTTTGATGAATCACGATAATTGTATTTAAATAAATATATAGCTTTTAGAAAACGGGGTGGGGTCAGAGCTAAACGAAATGTTAACTCGATTTTTTAATGATGGAAAGCAATCAAGTTTGTTTTGGTTTTGTTGTTGTTGTTTTCAAATGTATAATTCAGACTTGATTGCTTTTTTATGGTCTATATCGTTTTTGTTTTTTTAAGTCATGGTCGTTACCCAGATACCAGCCAACAACGAAAACTATATCAGGAGAATCAAGACAGAGGCAAAGCATCCAAACACCCTTCACGCTCGCAGAAACACGCTAGTATTTTTCTTTCTTTCTTATAACACGCACCCTCAGTCATTCAATACACACAGTCAGCAACACCACCAACACCGCCGTGCAGATTAACTGCAAGGTTATGTCGGAGACGCAGCCATTTCGCTAAATATCATCATTAGTAGTAGTAGTAGTATTTAATTACAGCTACGACTACTATTACGACTTCTACTACTACTACTGCATTATTATTGTTGTTGTTGACCAAACCCTACAACCGGAAGGACCTGGCGAGGACAGCAATGTTCATCACCAGATGTGGATTGTGTGACAGCGGACACGACGAATAATTATCAAAATAAAAGGATCATCTAAATTAAATCTAGTGACTGGATTTTAGAGGAAAAAAAAAAGTCGACACGGAATGAACTAGGCGAAACAATTAGCCAAAACCATGGCCAATATGCTAGGTGTCTGAAAATAGTTGTTAGACCCTGTCAGCAAAATTCGCCGGGAAACCGGTTATTCAAAACTGAATGACTGCTGGTACTTTTGACATGAAACCCCGTTCGCTTTTATTATTCTCCAAAAGCACATTGCATCAACGGCTTTTTTTTTTTTTCACTCTGATTTAAACAGTGATACAATATCTGCGCGTGTGCGATTATTGTTTCTGAACGTTAAAACTTTAATTATGGAAATTTTAGATTTAAACCAACCAACCTAGATGAAATCCAAAAGGCAACGGTTGTGTCGATATGTATACTGTGATACTATCGTGGGCTACCTGAAATACGGTGGTAATCACAACGGTATAACTGGAGAAAAAAAAGAAAAGAAAAAAAAAAAGGAAGTTATCAATCTGCAGCGTTGAACGCTGACAGAGTTCGTCGGAGACTAGACGCGGGAATAATATAATTATGTAATGCGACCTTCTAGGATGTGTGAAACTGTGGAATGTAAATACAAGAAATACTGTGGATGATGCAGCTACATAATATTCTGAAAACACCCCCTCTCTCTCGTATGAGGGCGTGGGATCGGGGCTGTATAAATACACATGCGCTGACACATCTAATTCTGCACAGACTGAACTGTCATACTGAAAATGAAATAAATTAAAAAGAGAAAGGGCCTTCGTGTAGAACATATATTCCATTTATCAGCTGCGGGGGGGAGTTATTGTAACCCGAAACTGACCGAACAAACGTTAACCCGGACAGTATTATCTGAATGTGAGAAGCGTTTTAAAATGTTAAATAAAGAAAAATTAAAACAAACTGGGGGAAAATCTCAGAACAAGGGGACTGGAAAAAAATTATAAAAAAATAAGAGCACACAATAAAAAACAACAGTTATCTCAATCATGCTTCTGTGGATCGCACTACCTGTCACTGGCATGGTCCTTGTGAACCTCCTGAACATTATACATGAAGCAGAACGGTATATGGAAAAAAAAGATGTTAAGATCCAAAATACTGACAAAACATATACAGCATGCCTACCTCATCAGTGGAGCGGAATATACGCATTAAAAAAAAAAAAAAAAAAAAAAAAAAATATATATATATATATATACAAAAACAAAAGAGACATCATACTCCCTCCTACTGCACTCAGACATCACATTACCAGTTTCATCATGAAGCATTATGACAATTTTTAAATAGTTGGAAGTGGAGAGAAAAATACCATGACGCCCAATCTGTTGGGGTTTTTTCTTCCCTTCCCTTCATGCGTATTTTCAACCCTAGTTCGCCGCACTTCAAGTCGATTAGTATAAAGTACATCATAACACACAGAAATGGCAACAACAAGAATTATCATAATAATACATATATAATAATTCATATATATATTTATATCTTTCTTCCGCACCCTAAGACAAAAACAACAAACGTCGTGGTACCCCAATGTTTCAAAAACTAACACACGTCACAATAACCACAAATGACGTCACGATAACCACCAATGACGTCACAGATGACAGTCTCGGCGATGAGGAACCCATGGAATCAACAAGCGCCAACGAAGGGGGGGGGGAACTTTCGCGTCAGTCCTTCAAGATGCACAGGGTTTTTTTGTTCACCCCGCCTTCGTTTCAATTCTCACAACTATACGATTCGTGCTTTCAGCTCACGAGTAAAGCTCAACTGGCCACCACAGAAGTTCACGACGCTGTAAAAAAAAAAAAAAAAAAAAAAAAAAAAATTTCAACCCCACAAACACGATACAATAATAACTTAGAAGAAGAAGAAGAAGAAAAAACAACCAATCTTCACAACAGCAGGCCAATAAAACACAACTGCACTGTACACAAAAATCCAGTTGCTCATTGTTCTCGTCTCGATTGTCTTGGGTTTCTTTGCAGGAGGCAGTGGAAAACACATGCATGGGGATGGGGGGCGGGGGGGGGGGGGGGGGGGGGGGTCACACCCTCACACACCGGTCAACTCCTGTCCACTGACCGTCTGGCTTGTTCTTAAAGTTTGACCGACCATGGTGCGTTCTATGAGCAAGGCGTAGAATCACAGGTGTGTTTTGTTTTGTTTTGTTGTTGTTTTTTAATTCACACACACACACACACACACACACACATATATATATATATATATATATATATATATATATATATATATATGTGTGTGTGTGTGTGTGTGTGTGTGTGTGTGTGTGTGTGTGTGTGTGTATGTGTGTGTGTGTGTGTGTGTGTGTGTGTGTGTGTGTGTGTGAGTGACGCGAACTTTCATCTCGTTATAATTCATTAAAAAAAATATATATATATATTAAAAAAAAAAAAAATTAAAAAACCGTTCCACAATCAATGGGAAACAAAACAAAGGATACCTGTCCGTTTTTCAGCCTTTTTCCTTCACCCCGTTTACTGCCGGACATAGAAGAAAGAACCAACACTGCAAACATACATCAGTTCAGTCGCCGTAAGTTCCGGTTTGTCGTCAATGTGTGGCCCCAGTGAACTGATCAGAAGTGAAACGGGGTGAACGTAAAAAGCTGGGTAAAAAAAAACAACAAAAAAAAACAAACACAAAAAAACCCACACACAACAACAGGTAAGTATCCTTCATTTTGCTTCCAGTTAACTTCCGATTATTTGTGGAACGTTTCTTGTGTGAAAAACACGATGAAAATTCGCGTTATAAACACTGACTTTACGCCCGGCTCACAGGAATCAAGCATGCAGTGGCTGGTTTCCTTCTTCCTGAAAGGGTGACCTCACGAGTGGGGTGGGGTGCTCAACAGAGGGAGATGAAGCTCTTGTTGACTTAAGCAGTACATTCTAACCATTCCCAGTGGCAAGTGCATAAGTAGGGGGTTTTTGTTGTTGTTGTTGCTGCTGCTGACTTTTCAAAGCGTCGAAGCACTTACAAATATTTGTATTGGGGGGTTGGGGGGGGGGGGGGGGGGGGAATCAATCAAACACGCAGTGAAAAACACCGAGGGATGAAGTTTCTGCTGTCAGTGGCTGGATCTGTGCACATTCAACACATAGCCCAAAAACAACAACAACAAACAAACAAAAAAAAAACAAAAAAAACAAAAAAACATGCAGGTGTACAGAAATAAAATAAATACTCAAGGGAAGAAAGAAAATCTTTCTCGCATGCACTGCTTCCGTGAGTCTCTTGCTGAGAACTGCCACATGTCCACTGAGCTGTTAAGTATCACCGATTGGAACAGATCGCAGCGAAAAAAAAAAAAAGAAAAGAAAAAAAAAAGCCGATGTGTTCAACTAGCACAATTCTGCTCGTATTTATTCTCTCACGTCGAACTTCGCTGCAAGAAATATCCCGCAGATCTTTCGCAGTCCAGTGTCACAGGCAAGCTCAGTTACTGACCAACACAAGACTTCACCAACAAAGTTCCTGTCAGTGCGTCGCAGTTTCTACCAGCGTCACAGCCTGCAAAAAAACACTCTTGACACCACTCTGCTGGAATCCCACTCGCAGTGTTTTTTTCCCCCCATCCTTTAATTCTGGAACTGTTTTAAAAGTCATTCCTAGTCCTTTTGACAACCTTCCGCTCTAAGTTGTGACGTGACTTTTTTCGGGTCATGATGTGAGGTTGATATCCAATGGCCATTGTGATGCAACTTTTCGGTCAACGTTTCTTCAATCCACTTAACTAGTTTTTGGGTGTGTTTTTTGTTGTTGTTGTTGTTGTTGTTGTTGTTTCTTCTTCTTCTTTTTAAAGTATGCTCCTCGACTGGGGTCGTCTGGAGGCTTGTTTCACATGGGCAAGAACAGACCGCTGCAACTGTTGACGGGCAGTCTCTGCCACGAAAACAAACTCCCACTGCACACCAACCCCTTCAAACAACAACAACAACAACAAAACATCCCTGCATGTCGAATGGCGGTGCTTCGTTCAGTCATCCAATATCTCACTTTTCACCAGGTACTACACATTCTTTAATACGCACCGTGCAGTTTCTCCTACGTTACGTACGTGTCTGACAATCCCGAGCTGGATAAATACACACTGGCACACACACACACACACACATACACACACACACACACACACGCACGCACGCACGTCACACACATGCTCTCTCTCTCTCTCTCTCTCTCTCTCTCTCACACACACACACACACACACACACACACACACACACACAACGTATGTTTAAACCAAACCTACATTTGAGATTTCCTTTCAAGTAAGTTCCACTGTTAATGCATGTGTGGTCACAAGTGGGGCAAAAGACTTGTCACTGTCACTCTTCAGTTCACTCGGACGCCAATACAAAAAATAAAATGAAAAACAAAACAAAAAAAAACAACAACAAAAAACCCCAACCCGCATCGCGTTTTTCACCATTTCCACAGTCCCTGGGCGATTCCTGACTGGAAAACCAAAAACAGCCCCCAGGTGTCCTGTGTTTCTCTTTTTCACGTGTGTCTCTTTCTCTCTTTTGCTTCACGTTTTTCCTGATGATTGAAATTTAGAATTAAACAGGTTTTTTTCCCCCTCCTTTCTCCCAATTCTGATTGTCTGATATTCTGATAAAAAACAAACAAAAAAAAAACAAAAAAAAACACACCATAATTATCAAATTAATCGGGTTTAGTTGATTTGGTTGTTTTTGTTTGTTTGTTTTTTTGTTGGCTTTTTTTTTTTTTTTCCCCCTTCCCTATTCCACGGAAACGGGTTTCACCTTTTCTTC